>NC_061115.1:198225717-198298269 GCF_002878395.1 Capsicum annuum
GCCCACATCCGAAGATGTGGGCTGCATTTTCTCGGAATGTAGGTTCAGGTGCTCAGTTCCAGGTTCGACAGTGATTCTTCAGGCATGCTGTTCTACATCTTCTGTTGTGGTGAGTCCTCATGTTCCGAGGACGTGATGTCTGATGTTGGTTTCACGGAATTGTTTACATTTGATAACTGAGTATAAGTCAGTTGGGGCATGTCTCAATGGCTCACTGATTTTATTGATTTTGTTAGAGTCTTGTCAGACTAGTATAGATGTTGGGAGTTGGCTAATAAGTCGTATTTTGTTATCTTTCTGAAATTCTTTTATTCTTGGATGATGATTAATCTGTTGATATTTGAGTGTTATTTATGGAAACCCCGTTGATTTGTGTTGAACTGAATGAAAATGGCTCAAAGGGTTAGCTTGGAGCTACTCGTAGCCTCAAGCAACGTGTGACGCTCCAGGACCTATTTTTTGGGGCGTTACAGAATATATTCTAGCATTTCTTAATCTGTATAATATTTATCTGAATAATTATCTAGGTAGTAATAGTGATTGTCATCACGTAAGTATATTTCTCCTAACTCATCTTCTATCTGATTTATATCTTACTCTTCATCTCCAGTGTTAAATATTTTTTCTCATATTATTTTCTTTACGTCTATAATTTCTATATCTCTAAGTATGTATAAAACTAGTACTTCAAAATTATTTGTTATTTAGGTGGGTTAATTAAATGCTTTTTCTTAATATTCTTTAGTTGTTTGTTTCAATCTTATTAATTCCTCTATGTTTTCATTAAGGTATTCTATATATTTTATATCTTTGCTTCTCATATATTTTTTCTAAATTTGTTTTCATTAGTTTTTCTATTAATTGTATATTTTTCTTATCCATTTTCCAATATTCGTAATTTATCATGGTTTATGTGTAGGTTTGGTATGTAAGTATTTATAAGAGTAGTTAGGTAGGTGAGGTATGTAATTTATTTTAGTAATAAAATATTTATCAAATATTTTGTACTATATGATTTTTTTATATCCTACAATTTCTATATCCTTAAGTGCATATAAAACAAGTATTTTAAATTTATCTACCATTTCGTCAAATAAATAAGTATTCATTTTTCATATGATGCTTTTTCAAAATATTCCCTTCAATCATACATAACAAAATATGATCATTTTAAATTACTATATACTAGATTATTCTTAAATAACATATTTTTCAGTCACTATTATCATAATAATCTGGATACTTTTCCCTTAAACAACGCCTCTACTCTGGCTACTCTCCTATCACGGATTTCTTGCCTCACCGGTTTCACCTTTAGGATGGCATAGTTCTTAGGGATTTTTCTCCTTTTCCACTTTGCTAATAAACTTCTTAGCATACTATTTTTCGAACAACTCTACTATAAAGTAACTAACATGAACTTATTTTATCATATCATGATTGTTAGAAATTTATGAATTTAGCTATTCATAACCATAAATAAATATACCTGTTTTGGTAGATTTGATAATTCTAGGCTTTGTTTATCCATAGCTTTTGCTTTGAAATATATCTGTTTTTTATTAAATATTCAAAAGTTTTTTGTTTACAAAGGAGGGCTTTTTGCTTCAATGCATGAAGACTTTCCCTTAACTTGCCAGAGGATTACATATTTATAGCCTAAGAAAACGCGTAAAACTTATCTACACTGTTCTTACTTTACACGTTCCTTATATTTTACAAAGTGGGTGTTAAAAAGTCTTAAAAGCTATTAATAGTATGTACAAGGAAGTCAAAAAAGTAATAATGGCACTAAATTCCAAAAAATCTAATCTACTATCTCTTTACATAAAGAAATTTCAGGAAACGCTAACTTTTCTTCCATATGTCATTTTCCTTGTCTCCTTCCATTATTGCTCCATTGATTTTTATCTTCTAGCTAGCATCCTTATCTTCTTGGTTTTATTCTAGCTAGACTTCCGGGATAATATTATTTCCTGCATTACATTTCCAACATTAATGGTCTGGATATTTGCGTCCAATTATCTTGCAATATCTTGTTAATAATTCATCTGAAATAAATCTTTTCTTAATTGCTCTTACAATAGATTGTTTTTCTAGGTTAAGTAACATCATTATCCATTGTCTAACATCTTCCATATCTATTTGTCATAGCTCTCTTGAATTTGAATAAATCATTTGATGGTCTCTTGAATAATAGCTCCATATTGGGTTTCCATTGATGTAATTATTTCCTAATTCTTGAGTAATTAAAGCTAATCCAATAAGTTGTTTATTTACATAAAAATCAGGTATCTCGATTTTGGGTATCTCTGGCTGCTGCACAATATCTTCTGGTATAATCATATCTCTGGTTAATCCTATTTTTACAACTTGTATAACTGGTTTGATCTCGTTGTATAATATCTCTATAGTTGTTAGTTCTTCTTCATCTTGGGTATATATGGTATTTAATAATTCATAGTCAAAACATGTTTTTATTAAGCTTGGATTGGTTTTGGGTAGTGCGATTAGCTTGGTGTAACCTTGCCATTTTTGTGTTATATAATTTGTGTTTGGTTCTTGTATATTTGTAGCTCTGGGGTTAAGGTTTAAGAAAGTTTGTACTTTGTAGATATTTTTGATATATCCTCAGGCTATATGGTTATAAGCTTTTTTATCTTGGTTCAAACTATCTCGATATGTGGTAATTTGTAGGGGTATATACAAAGGGTCTTTTTGTATTTTTGGTATAAATGGTTTTTCAAATATCTTATTTATCTTCATGTTCTGATATCTTTGTCCACTAACTTCTTTGCTTGTACCTGCAATTGTAGATTGATAAACGTTATGGGTTTTATGGAGTGTCCCAACGCTCCTTTTAGCTTTGAAATTTTAATGTCTTTCGATCAACATAGCTCTGCACACTGCTGAGTTAGCTGATTCATAGCTTTAGACTTCAGTTTAACTGCATTAGTCTTTTGCTTTATTATTTCATTACCCATACTGTCCACTTTCATTGAAAGCGTAGTTAGGGTTTTGAGTATCTTTTCTAAAGCATCATCTTCTATTATATCAGTCTGTGTAACTTTGTCTTGATATGTAATCTGTAATAACATTTTTGTTAGTACTAATTACTTCAATTGTAAATGTAAAATTTAATATATTTAATACTAGTCTCTGAATCTCTTTCGTTGTAACTGAATTTTGTATTTTCTTTGTTAACCACCAATGTACCTGTGTATTATTTGTCCGTACAATAAATTTGTTCTATACAATATATGGCTCAAATGCTAATAAACATTTATATAATGAACATAATTCTTTTCTATTTATTTTCCATTTTATTTCTGTTTCATTAAACGTACCTGAGTAGTATCAACAATGATGTTCTAATTTTTCTTCTTTATATCTATATTTAAGTACCCCTCCATAACTATATTCACTAGCATCTGCTTCTACTATATATATGAATTTTTTATTTTCGTCTGGGAATTGTAATTTTGGTAATTCTTTACAAAGTATTTTTATTTTTTGTACTTATTTTTTATCTTCTTCGTTGTAATTATATTCTACGTCCTTTTTTAATTATTTTCTGTAAAGGCTTTAGGTTTTCTGCTAATTTTGGTATATATTCTCTAACTCAGTTTATTAATCCTAAAAATGATTGTAATTTTTTTTTGTATCTAATTCTTCTTTTGAACTTATTATTTTTTGCACTATATGTTGTTGCATTTTTACTCCACTTTTATCTATTTGTATTTCTAAAAACTCTATCTGGTTTTTCATAATTTCGTCTTTCTTTTCACTTAAACTTATTCCCAATTTTTCTATTATATCTGTAAATTATTCTAATAATTTTATATGTTCCTCTTTAGTTTTTGTATGTATATCATCTATGTAAACTATACAATTAGGTAATTGTTTAAAATTACTATCCATAAAATGTTGATATCTACCTGGTGCATTTTTATATCCAAATGGTAATACGTTCCATTCATAAAATCCTTGTGGTACCGTAAATGCGGTTAATTCTTTAGAATTTTCATCTAACTTTAAGTGGTAAAATCCTGATTTACAATCAAATTTATTAAAATAATTATATCCTTGTATTTGTCTTATTTTTAATATCTTATTTGGTATTGGATAATTATATGTCATAGTTTTTGCATTTAGCTTTCTATAATCAATAATCATTCTACTTTTTCCTCTTTTTTGTTCACTATGTTTATTTACTATAAATATTGGACTATTGTGTTTACTATTGCTTTTTTGTATATACTGTTTTTCTAATAATTCATCTATATGCATTTTAAATTCTTTTAAATCGTCAAAATTATATGTTAATGGTTTTTGAGTTATAATGCTATTTTTATCTATTAGTTCAATTTTTATAGTAGTTTTATGTTTTTCCCATCCTTTTAATGGATCTTCACTATATAATTGTCTTAATTTTTTCTTTATTATTTCTACCTTATCTATTGAAAATACAGTTATTTCTTTTTTATTTATCGAAAATACAACTAGTTCTACTGTGTCTTCTGTATCTTTTATATTTTCTAACT
This sequence comes from Capsicum annuum, assembly GCF_002878395.1. Taxonomy (NCBI): domain Eukaryota; kingdom Viridiplantae; phylum Streptophyta; class Magnoliopsida; order Solanales; family Solanaceae; genus Capsicum; species Capsicum annuum. Next base: position 198,230,262 of record NC_061115.1, read on the forward strand.
TTTGTGTAATTTTTTCACTTCCTTCTATCAAATCAGTTTTCTTTCTTATTTTATTAATAACTTTTTGCCCTTACTTTTTGTTTACATAGTGTTGTAAACCACTAATCTGTTTTAGTTATTATATGTGGGTATAATTTATCTAAAAATGGCATTTCTAAAAGCATATCTTTTGATGTTAGTTCATAATTATCGATTTCTCCTATTGTTATTATTTTATCCCATATCTGTATTTTTACATTTTTAGCTTTATATGTAATTAAGCTTCCTTCATTTTTAAATCCTTTGACTACTATTGGTGTTTTTAATTTATCCCATTTACTTTCTGGCAAACAGTTGTATCTACATAAGTTTGTTGCTGCTCCTATATCTATCTTAGGTGTATAATACCTTCATAATATCCTTCTACTATTAATTTTACAAGTACATATATTTTCATATCATGTTAAAGTTGTTTTTATGAATAATCTTTCTTTATTATATGTTATAGATAATTGTGTATGTTCTATATTATATGGTTTTACTTGATCTAACCATTTTATTCCTAATATTATGTCTGCTTTTTGCATTTCTTCCTTTATTTTAAATTCTATTTTTATTTTTCTGAGTCCTATTATTGTTTCTTTTTTAGCTATATCTTTAATGTTTATTAAGCTCCTTGGGAGATCTGGGCATATATTACTATTAGATATTTTTTCTTCACTTTTTACTAAATATTTTGCTATATAATTTTCTTCTTGTCCGTGTTTAAGAGTATTAAATATTCTTTTTTATTTATTGTTTCTGTTATATAATATTGATTCAAATTAACTATTGAAGTTGTTTCATAACTTGTTCTTTTTGATGAGTTTGATGATTCTAGTTTTTCATGAGCTATTCTTTTTGTTGTGCTTATTCTATCTTTTATTATTTCTAAATCTTCTTCTATATCTCTGTCTTCGTAACTATAATCATTATTATCAATTGTTTTTACTAATTGTTCGAAAGGACTTTCTATTTGTATTTTATTAATTTTATTTTTTCTCATTATTTTATGTTTTGTTGTTAATACATATAGATTTTTACATCTTGCTATAAATATTTTACTTCCTTGGGTTAGTTCTATTCCTGATATTTTCCAATATAATACTAATGATTTATTTATAATTTTTTTTGTTATTTCTACTGAATAATTCGCACTTATTATAAATTTAAATTTTTGGTATATTAAAATTCCTTTTATGGCTGTTATTATACTTTTTTCTATATGTTTTATAATTCTATCATCTACTAAATATAATTCTATTGGTGTATCTATTCTTTCTCTAAAACATGTTTTTATTAATATCTCTGTTCCTCCAAAGTGTACATATTTTATTGGATCTTTACTTTTTATATCGTTTATTTCTTTATTAATTATTCTTTTTGTTACTAGTGGTATACTAGCTCTTCCTTTTGCATATCTACAGTCTATTACATGTTCTTTTTAGCTTACTACGTAGTATTCTTCCTTTTTTCTACTAAATACATTTTTTGTTGTTGGTATTTTAAATATTTTTTCTACACTTAAGTCTAACTCTTTTCCTTTTATTTCGTCAAATATTATTTTTTGATCTGTTCCTTCTTCATTTAAATATTCTTCCTTAGTTATTATTTTTATATCATCTTCAGTTATTTGATTCATTTTTATATCTTCTTCAATCATTTGATTCATCTAATTCACTATCTATTTCATTATCTGTTTCAGTTTTTAAAATTTTATCTATACTATCTTCACTTTCTAATTCATAATCTGTATAATCTATCTGCATATATTCTGTATTTTTGATTTTTATTTCTGATATTTGCTTATTTTTTGGATTTTTTGGTAATTTACAATCTCTATCTAAATGTCCTAGTTTTCTACAATTATAACAAGTACATTCTTTTATAGATTTATTTTTGCTATATGGTCTTTTATGTTTATAATTTTTTACATAATATCTTTTTCTTGGTTTCTTATATTTATATTGTGATTTTTTGTATTTCTTATGTCTTTTTTTTTCTTATAATATCTTTCTTCACATCCAAATTTAGGTGCTATTTTATCTTTGCAACATGCTAAATTTCTTATTAATGTTTTTTCCATTTTTATTTCTTCTCTATATTTTTCATATAGATTTCTATACCATTTTTGTAAAAATTTTATTCTTGCTCCTATGGTATCTACTACTTTTGCTTCATCCCAACTCTTTATCATTTTAGAACTAAATGGTTCAGGTAATTTACTAAAATATAATCTTCTTATTTCTTTACTTTCTTCTATATTATATGTTCCTTTATAATAATATTCTTTAAATGCGCACTTATATTCATCTATATAGCACATATTACATATTGCTAGTTTTAACATTAAATTTTTATTTATATCTTTTTCTTTATTTTACTCTTCTTCTTCTGTTGTTACACTACTAAATTCATCTCTTATAGCTATTTGATATTTTCTCAATATTTCTGTTGGTAGTATTTTAGTAGTTGTTGCTGATGTTCCTTCTGTTTTATTATCAGATCTAGGTACTTTTTTACTTGCTTCGGCTAGGTTTAAAAACCATAATTTTACTGTTCCTATTAATGTCTTTTCTATATATTCTGGTGTGTTTATTGTATCTATTTTATTATTTAATAATTGTTTTGACATATATCCTACTCATAGTTGTATTATTTTATTTGTGTCTATTACACAGTCTAAATCTAAAACATTGTAATTAATTATTTATTTTGGTGTCCATTTATTATATTCATCCTTTGAATTATATCTTTTAAAATTATTTTTGTAATTATAGGTTGGTTTTCTTATTTTTGATGAACTAGGTATTACATTTTTATCTAAAGTATTTACTTCTGTATTTATTAGTTCTAGATTTTCTTTATTAATTACTTCTTATTTTTCATTAATTTCTAGTTTTCCTATGTTTTCTAGAATTTCTGTATATGTTTCACTAGCTTCCGAATCATAATTATCTGTTTCTTCAGCATCTATTGCATTTATTTCTAATTCACTGTTTCTGGTTCTTTATTTTTTATTTCTAAGTTTTCTTTAAATTGATTTATCTAAATTAATAATTTTTGGTTTTTATCTTTTTCTTATTTTTATTTCTGTCTTTTTCATACAAATCTTTTAACATTTGTAGTTCTTTTTCTAATTCAGCAATCCTACTTTTTTCTAGTTTCTTCTATTTTTCATATTTCTTCTGTGGTTTGTTGTATTATTTTATCTATTTCCTTTTTTCTGTCTATCTCTTCATTTTCTCTTTCTATTCTTACCATGACTGCCAACTTATCTTCTAATATTAATTCTTCTTTTTCTAACATTAAATATAAATGTTCACCTTTTTTCTTATATCTCCTTCCTAAATTAGAGAATACTATTTTTATTTTTAATCCTTCTTGATTTTCATATTCTTTTTGTGCCTTTATTGAGTTTTTACTAACTCCGACAATTATGTTATACTGTAGTCTTTCGATTCTTATTTTTAATTCTTTACGTTTTTCAGATATTATTTATTTTAATTTTTTATATTATTGTGGTTTTTGTATGTTATTCATCTAAACAATATTTATAATATTTTGGTGGATATCTAAATCTAGTTTTATCATAATTAATAAATTAATCAAATAAATTCAAATATATATTACATCCGTAACTTTAATAAGCATATGGCTCTGATACCATTTGTAGGGGGTGCGGATAACTTGGGTAAACAAAGATAAGTAGATCTAAAAGAAGATAAGGATGTCAGCTAGAAGATAAAAATCAACGGAGCAATAATGGAAGGAGACAAGGAAAATGACATATGGAAGAAAAGTTAGCCTTTCGTGGAATTTCTTTACGCAAAGAGATAGTAGATTAAATTTTTTGAAATTTAGTGCATTATTACTTTTTGACTTCCCTGTACCTACTATTAATAGCTTTTAAGACTTTTAAGCACCCACTATGTAAAAATTGAGGTACCTATAAAGTAAGAACAGTGTAGATAAGTTTTACGCGTTTTCTTAGGCTATAAATATGTAAGCCTCCGGCAGGTTAAGAGATTTAGAAATAATAAATGATAGAATAAGCACAACAAAAAGAATAGCTCATGAAAAAACAGAATCATCAAGCTCATCAAAGAGAACAAGTTATGAAACAACTTCAATAGTTAATTTAAATCAATATTATATAACATGAACAATAAATGAAAAAGAATATTTAATACTCTTAAACACAGGACAAGAAGAAATTATATAGCAAAATATCTAGTAAAAAGTGAAGAAATAAAATCTAATAGTGATATATGCCCAAATCTACCAAGGAGTCTAATAAACATTAAAGATACGACAGAAAATGAAATAATAATAGGAGTCAGAAAAATAAAAATAGAATTTGAAACAAAGGAAGAAATGCAAAAAGAAGACATACTATTAGGAATAAAATTGTTAGAACAAGTAAAAACCATATAATATAGAACATACACAATTATCTATAACATAAAATAAAGAAATATTATTCATAAGAAGAGCTTTAACATGATATGAAAATATATGTACTTGTAAAATTAATAGTAGAAGGATATTATAATAGGTATTATACACATATGATAGGTACAAGACCAGAAGCAAACTTATGTAGATACAATTGTTTATCAGAAAGTAAATGAGATAAATTAAAAACACTAATAGTAGTCAAAGGATTTAATAATGAAGGAAGCTTAATTACATATAAAGCTAAAAATGTAAAAATACAGATATGGGATAAAATAATAATAATAGGAGAAATCTATAATTATGAACTAACATCGAAAGATATGATTTTAGAAATGCCATTTTTAGATAAATTATACCCACATATAATATCTAAAACAGATTGGTGATTTACAACATGTAAGCAAAAAGTATGGGCAAAAAGAGCTATTAATAAAATAAGAAAGAAAACTGATTGGATAGAAAAAAGTGAAAAAATTGCACAAAAGTTAGAAAATATAAAAAATACAGAAGACACAGTAGAACTAGTTGTATTTTCGATAAATAAAAAAGAAATAACTATATTTTCAATAGATAAGGTAGAAATAATAAGGAAAAAATTAAGACAATTATATAGTAAAGATCCATTAAAAGGATGGAAAAAATATAAAACTACTATAAAAATTGAATTAATAAATAAAAATAGCATAATAACTCAAAAACCATTAATATATAATTTTGACGATTTAAAAGAATTTAAAATGCATATAAATGAATTATTAGAAAAACAGTATATACAAAAAAACAATAATAAACACAATAGTCCATCATTTATAGTAAATAAACATAGTGAACCAAAAAGAGGAAAAAGTAGAATGGTTATTGATTATAGAAACCTAAATGCAAAAACTATGACATATAATTATCCAATACCAAATAAGATATTAAAAATAAGACAAATATAAGAATATAATTATTTTAGTAAATTTGATGTTAAATCAGGATTTCACCACTTAAAGTTAGATGAAAATTCTAAGGAATTAACCTCATTTACGGTACCACAAGGATTTTATGAATGGAACGTATTACCATTTGGATATAAAAAAGCACCAGATAGATATCAACATTTTATGGATAGTTATTTTAAATAATTACCTAATTGTGTAGTATACATAAATGATATACTACTATATACAAAAACTACAGAGGAACATTTAAAATTATTAGAACAATTTACAGATATAATAGAAAAATCGAGAATAAGTTTAAGTGAAAAGAAAGCCGAAATTATGAAAAATCAGATAGAGTTTTTAGGAATACAAATAGATAAAAGTGGAGTAAAAATGCAACAACATATAGTACAAAAAATAATAAATTCAAAAGAAGAATTAGATACAAAAAAGAAATTACAATCATTTTTAGGATTAGTAAACCAAGTAAGGGAATATATTCCAAATTAGCAGAAAACCTAAAGTCTTTATAGAAAAAAATTAAAAAAGGACGTAGAATATAGTTACAACGAAGAAGATAAAAAAATAAGTTCAGAAAATAAAAATACTTTGTAAAGAATTATCAAAATTACAATTCCCAGAAGAAAATAAAAAATTTATATATATAGTAGAAGCAGATGCTAGTGAATATAGTTATGGAGGAGGACTTAAATATAGATATGAACAAGAAAAATTAGAACATCATTGTAGATACTACTCAGGTACGTTTAATGCAACAGAATTAAAATGAGAAATAAATAGAAAAGAATTATGTTCATTATATAAATGTTTATTAGCATTTGAGCCATATATTGTATATAACAAATTTATTGTACGGACAGATAATACACAGGTAAGTTGGTGGTTAACAAAGAAAATACAAAATTCAGTTACAACGAAAGAGATTCGGAGACTAGTATTAAACATATTAAATTTTACATTTACAATTGAAGTAATTAGTACTAACAAAAATGTTATTGCAGATTACATATCAGGACAAAGCTACACAGACTGATATAATAGAAGATGATACTTTAGAAAAGATACTCAAAACCCTAACTACGCTTTCAATGAAAGAGGATAGTAGAGGTAGTGAAATCGAAAAGCTAAAGACTAATGAAGTTAAACTGAAGTCTAAAGCTATGAATCAACTAACTCAGCAGTGTGCTGAGCTATGTCGATCAGAAGACATTAGAATTTTAGAGCTAAAAGGAGAGTTGGACGCTCTATAAAACCCATAACGTTTATCAATCTACAATTACAGGTACAAGCAAAGGAGTTAGTAGACAAAGATATCAGAATGTGAACATGAATAAGATATTTGAAAAACCATTTGTACCAAAAATACCAAAAAAACCCTATACATACCCCAACAAATTACCACATATCGAGTTAGTTTGAACCAAGATAAAAAAGCTTATAACCACATAGCCCGAGGATCTATAGAAAATATCTACAGTACAAACTTTTCTAAACCTTAACTCTAGAGCTACAAATATCCAAGAACCAAACACAAACTATATAACCCAAAAATTGCAAGGTTACAACAAGCTAATTGCACTACCCAAAACCAATCCAAGCTTAATAAAAACATGTTTCGACTATGAATTATTAAATACTGTATATACCCAAGATGAAGAAGAACTAACAACTATAGAAGAATTACATAAAGTATTCACCACCTATAAAAGAGTAACCAAAGAAAATCTATTTTATATAAAGTTTTATTCTGCACCAGCAGAGATATTCTACGACGAGATCAAACCAGTTATACAAGTTGTAAAAATAGGATTAACTAGAGATATGATTATACCGGAAGATATTGTCCAGCAGCCAGAGATACCCAAAAACGAGATACCTAATTTTTATGCAAATAATTGACTTATTGGATTAGCTATAATTATTCAAGAATTAGCAAATAATTACATCAATGGAAACCCAATATGGAGCTATTATTCAAGAGACCATCAAATAATTTATTCAATTTCAAGATAGCTACGGCAAACAGATATGGAAGATGTTAGACAATGGATAATGACGTTATTTAACCTAGAAAAACAATCTACTGCAAGAGAAATTAAGTAAGGATTTATTTCAGATGGATTATTAACAAGATATTGCAAGATAATTTGACACAAATATCCAGACCATCAATGTTTGAAATATAATGGAGGAGATAATATTATCCTAGAAGTCTAGCTAGAATAAAACCAAGAAGATAAGGATGCCAGCTAGAAGATATAAATCAATGGAGCAATAATGGAAAGAGACAAGGAAAATGACATACGGAAGAAAAGTTAGCCTTTCCTAAAGTTTCTTTACGTAAAGAGATAGTAGATTAGATTTTTCGGAATTTAGTGCCATTATTACTTTTTGACTTCCTTGTACCTATTAATAGCCTTTAAGACTTTTTAGCACCCACTTTGTAAAAAATAAGGCACGTGTAAAGTAAGAACAGTGTAGATAAGTTTTACGCGTTTTCTTAGGCTATAAATATGTAAGCATCCGGCAAGTTAAGAGAAAGTCTTCATGCGTTGAAGAAAAAAGCCCTCCTTTGTAAACAAAAAACTTTTGAATATTTAATAAATAACAGATATATTTTAAAGCAAAAGCTATGGATGAACAAAGCCCATAATTATCAAATCTACCAGAACAGGTATATTTCTTTATGGTTATGAATAGCTAAATTCATAAATTCCTGACAATCATGATATAATAAAATAAGTTCATGTTAGTTACTTTATAGTAGAATTATTCGAAAAATAGCATGCTAAGAAGTTTATTAGCAAAGTGTAAAAGGAGAAAAATCCTTAAGAACTATGGCATCCCAAAGGTGAAACCGGTGAGGGAAGAAAACCTTGATAGGGGAGTAGCCAGAGTAGAGGCGCTGTTTAAGGGAAAAGTATCCAGATTACCATGCTAATAGTGACCGAAGAACATGTTATTTAAGAATAACCTGGTATATAGTAAGCTAAAATGATCATATTTGTTATGTATGATTGAAGGGAATATTTTGAAAAAGCATCATATGAAAAATGAATACTTGTTTATCTGACGAAATGGTAGATAAATTTAAAATACTTTTTTTTGTATGTACTTAAGGATATTGAAATTGTAGATATAAGAAAAATCATATTGGAAAAAATATTTGATAAATATTTTATGACTAGAATAAATTACATACCTTACCTACCTAACTACTCTTATAAATACTTACATACCAAACCTACACATCAACCATGATAAATTACGAATATTGGAAAATGGATATGAAAAACATACGATTAATCGAAAAACTAATGAAAACAAATTTAGAAGAATATATGAGAATCAAAGATATAAAATATATAGAATACCTTAATGAAAATATAGAGAAATTAATAAGATTGAAACAAACAACTAAAGAATATTATGAAAAAGCATTTAATTAACCCACCTAAATGACAGATAATTTTGAAGTACTAGTTTTATTCATACTTAGAGATATAGCAATTATAGACGTAAAGAAAAAATTATGGGAAAAAATATTTAACATTGGAGATGAAGAGTTATGTATAAATCAGATAGAAGATGATTTAGGAGAAATATACTTAAGTGATGACAATCACTATTACTACCTAGATAATTATTCAGATGGATATTATACAAATTAAGAAATGCTAGAATATATTCAAAGAGTTTGAGAAAAACAAAGTTGGCTATACGAAGAAATTAATATAGAAACCAGCGTAGAAAAGGAAGAGAAAAATTAAAAGAAAGATTAATTTGGATAAATAAAACCATAAAACAACTAGAATTAAAAGACAGTTTAGAATATGATTTAGACATGGAATTATTCATAGACGAAAAAGATATGATAATTAACGAAATAGTTAACCTAGAATTTAATATCAGATATAGTACAATTAGAATAAATTATTACAAAAAAATTTGCAGTATCACAACTACTTTAGGATAAAATGATAGACTATGAGTATTTAAAATATTGGAGACAAGATACGAAAGAAATAAGATTAACAGAAATACTTATGAAAGAGAATTTAATTGAATATTTTAGAACAAAAGATATAAAATATTTAGAATGCCTCCAAAATAATATAAAAGAATTACAAAGACTAAGAGAAAAAACTAAAGAATATTACAGTAAAACATTTAATCAAATACCATCTAATCACCCCCCAAGATATGAACATTAATAAAATTAAAATAAATACACTAAACATAAAAATGTTTAGAGAAGTTAAGAAATATCCACTCACAAATAAAAATAGATCTATTTATCTATTTGTTTACACAAGTTATCCGCACCCCCACTTTTGACATTCTTTTCTTCCCGCTTTTATTTGTCAAGCCTGCTCAAGATGGGTGCTGTCTGTTCAAGCATCAGATTATCTTTTCTCAACTTTTTTTTTTTTTTAGTTTTCTCCTTTCCTATTTCTTTTTTTCTGCACCCAACTTCTTAATCATTTTCCTTCTTTTACCTCTCTTCATACTCATAATGCATCACACACCCCTATAGTAGCCACCCTCAACTTAGATTATTTTCCTAAGTCAAGGTGCACAGTGCCAAAGGAGGACCAGGGCCAAAACAGGTTCATTGTGATGTAATGGGAAGATGAAAGGTTTACAAGAAATAACTAGGCTATTGAGGCTCAAAAATGGATCAAGGGATATTATTTACATTTGGATGGTCATGTAAGCTAAAGTTGGTTAACATGCAAGAATGGATTATGATCCTTTCCTAACGCCTATCCTATGACTATGGCACGACTAACTACGCAAGTTCTAGATTTAATGCACAACGAGAACTGAGTATGACCTTACACACACATGGCAATCAAGTATATCGCATATTACTACTCATCCGTTTCATGCATTTATTTTCTACAGGTTATTTATTTGCCATACTAATGCCCCAAACAGATACACAGTGGTCGCAATGGATGCAATGCACACAGTACACAATAGATTAGACCACTAGAGAGGTACTCAAAAATCACAAAATAAGCTAACAGCCTCAAGTACTTGTACTACTCCTAATTATCTATAAAATATGTTACAACAATAGTTTACCCTACACCCTCAACTTAAAATCAAAAACAAAATGCACAAAGGGTTAGGATATACCTGAAGATAGTCAAGCATGTGGATCCTGGATCTTCAACGCTGCTACTGTATCATCTGTTGTCTTCTCCCCACTCGTAGCATCTGCCCTTGCAGTGGTTGGAGCCTGGCTAGATAAAGCGTCTACAGCCCTAGCTCTGATGGCTGCTTCCTATATTTCTATGTCAGCCATAGACTCCAATCTTACCTTTTTCAATTCTTCCTTTTTTGCCTTCTTCTTTGTCTTCTTTTTAGATTTTCTCTCTTCTTCGCTATTTGACTCATCTTTATTATTCTTGCCTTTCTTTTATCCCTTTTTCTTTTTTTTTTCTTTGGGGATTCCATAGTGAGATCAAGTACAGGAATTTCTTCCTCCACATCATGTATAGCTGAACCTATTGGCTCCATAATTTGGTGCTGCTGCAGCATCTGAACCTCAGCCTTTACCTTATCCAACGCATCCCTGAACGTAGCCAGATCAGTACCTGTCATCCCATTTGCCCGGGCCTCGAATCTGTTCTTCAAATCTGCCATCCGCCCAGGCAAAGTCATAAAAGGTTCAAGTGTAGCCTTGATTCTTTTGTCCATAGCAGCAGCAAACTGTTTGGTGAAGGCATGTAGTTTCAAATCACACCAATTGGCTTGCCTAGCCACCTTCCTGATATCAATCGGTTGAAATGCAGAACCTGTTGCTGCTGGAGAAACTAAATTAGTCGGCTCACTTTGAGGAACTGATCCTTCATGAGCTGAAGATACTAGTGGTGGTGGTACAGCTTTAGATCTTTTCACCCCCACATCTAGTGCTAAAATAATCTCAGTGGCTGGAGGATCTATTGTGCCAACTACATTTCGATCAAGTCGCAAGCCCAGCTGAAGTTCATCTTTTCTGACAGGGTTGTGGGTCTTGTTAGCATGTAACTCATCATCAATACCTAAAATCTCAGGTACATTAGCTGCTTCACATAACCTAGTAATCAAATATGGGAATGGATATGCAGCATCGGGTCTTACGAGCCGAATCTTAATCTCTTCCGCTATAATTTCTCTGAAATATAAGGGAGTTCTATCCATCAATCTTGCAACCAATATTGCTCGATCATGCCCTAATATGTTGTCTCTCTTGGTCGGTATCAGATGAATCTGCACTAAACCCCACCAAAATCTTGCCTCTGAATTTACAGATGCTTTGGTTATCTTTTCTGTAGGATTATTCAGCCACTCAGGTTCTCCATCTGCTATGAGAGTTTCTAGCCATTTGTGTTGATTTTCCTGATGCTTTAATCGAGTATAGAAGGTAAGTGAAGTGTCTCAGGGAACGAAGGCTGGCCCTTGAAGAAACCTATTTATGATGGCATCTGATACATCTACCCTTACCCTACATACTACAACTTTGGTCAGTAGAGGCTTATATGAAGTTCTATCCACATCTTTGTCTATATTTTCCACCGTAGCCTAGTAGTTCGCATAGAAATCCTGGACTAACAAAGGACAGTAAACACCGCTTCCCCTATTAGTCCACTCCAGGCCTTAATCTTTGAGTTTTTGCATCTCCTCAGGGTATCTGATCAGTCCTGTAGTGATAATCTTTTTTTCCTCTAAAATTATCCTTCTAGTACTTCTTCGATCAGTTCTGTGAAGTCCATCCCAAAAGATCTTATCAGCCCCAGGGATTTTCCATCTCACATTGTTCCTAATTTCAGGGTTTTTGCATTTCGTCAAAGTTCCCCGTACTAGAGAATTCTTATCACCTTGCTACTCTAACTATGGTGATTCTGACTCAGTTTCTTCAGTAGGCCTCTCAGCATCTTCATCTTCAAATTCTTGTTCAGTGTCCTCAGGCTCTTGCTCAGTGTGTTCTGATCTTTTGTTCCTCCGACGCTTGCTCAAATAAGGTTGTTTCCTCAGTATCATCAGTATCCTCCACCTTAATAGGAATTGGTGGAGGTGGTGCCTTTAGACTAGACCTCTTTCTTGTCCATCTAAGCAATGGTTCGTCTTCTTTATAATCAGAGTCCTTATCGATAAGTTTTCGAGGTACACTCTCTTTAGACACTTTCTTTGGTGTAGTTGGACTCTTCTTCTTGGGTGACATGCTCAGTTTTGCAACAACATAAAACATCCTCAATTAGTGTCCTTAATCAAATAAGAGAAGAAAAAGGATAACCTCAGTTTAACATCATTACTGTTTTTAGTTCAAAGTTTTGATGACCTTTCTGATTTCCCATCACATGTGTGACGATGGTTCAAAAGCGTCGTCAACCTTATCCAGAATCTACAATATTTTTCAACTTTTGATGATATTTTTGAATAGCCATCACACAAGTGCAAGGTCATAAAAATTGTCGTCAGATAAAATTACAACTTCCAACTGCTTTTTTCTTGATTTTTCATCTACTATTATTCTTAATTTCAACTTAGGTCATGTTATTTAACTGAAATTTCAATGAAGTTGTACAACATAACCCTACAAACCCTAGTTTTCGAAGGAGCTTGAAACATGTTAATGGGTTCATCTCATTCTTTTTGAAACCAAGGTTACTTGGAGTTCACAATTTCTCCAAAGAATAATAAAGTTAAAGTTTTCTCATACCTGAATGTCGACACTTAGTGGGTGTACCTTGAGCACTTAGAATTGTGAGTGAGAGAAGACTGAGATGAGAGAGAGGAATGGTTTCTTGACTTAACTCTCAAGCTTCAACTTACAAGGAAAGTTTAAAATTTGCCTTAGATGGAAATAAATTTGAAAAAGAAGGGAAATAACTCAATAAGGAAAGAAAACCAAAACTAAAAGGAAAATATCTATAGTATGCAGGAATATGAACAGCTATTGCTGGGCTGGGTTAGCTTAAAATTTTTAACTGGGCCCAACTCATTTGACATCATTTTTAACAACGTGTCAGAGGTCGGACGACGCTTTAAAGTTGTCGTCAGCCTTACCAGTATAAGGCTTCGACTTGCTTATTTTGATGACATTTCTCACAGCTTGTCATACTTGTGACAACCCATCAAAAATTATCGTCAATCTTCTTAAGATGATTGCAATGAGTTCACCTCCTTTGTACAACTCTTAGCTACTAAAATTAAAAATGCTAGTGCAATAAAACTAAATCGTTGGGTTACCTCCCAAATAGCGCCTGATTTAATGTCGTGACATGACTTGATTTTCTCGACTGCTCAGACTTTGTCAAGATATCATATCAATACCTCATTACCATTTTCTTGGAATACATCCATAACCGAGAAGATATTCATTTTCTCTAACTGCTTCATAGGAGGGTGCATTTTGAATCTAGCCTCCCTTTTTCCATACCTGAACTTTAGCTCATTGAGCTCTATATCAACCAATACTCTTCCCGTGGCTAATAGTGGTCTACCCAAAATGATGGGTACCTCAAAATCAACATCACGATCCAATATCACAAAATCTGCAGGCAGAATAAAGTCATCCACCTTTACCAAGATATCATTCAATATACCAACTGGTTATTTCACCGATCTATCTGCCATCACAAGACGCATCATTGTGGGGGTAGGTTCCCCCAATCCATGCTTCGTGTAAATATCAAGGGGAATCAAATTAATACTTTCTCCTAAGTCACATAAATCATTGGTAAACTTCATGGACCTAATTGGTCACGATATGGTAAATGCTCCAGGTTCAAGCTTTTTCTGCACTAACGATTGTGAAGAAACAACACTACAGTGGTGGATGTTGTCCACTGGCTCAGAACTTACCTTTCTCTTCTTGGTGACTAGGTCTTTCATGAACTTGGCCTAACTTAGAATTTTCTCAAGTGCCTCAACCAAAGGTACATTGATCGTCAATTGCTTGAGCATAGCTGTGAACTTACCAAATTTGGCATCATAGACCTTTTTCTTCAATCGTTGAGGAAAAAGAGGTGGTGGTCTAGGGATAGTATTCAACACGACTTCCTCTTCCTTCTCGTTTTGTTTCTCTGAAATATCAACCAAACCATCCAGCTTCTCAGACTCCACTGGACTACTTCTTTCGGGTTCATCAACACTTACCTTATTCTCCATAGGTTTTCCCATAGAAGGGCTATATAATATCTTACCACTCCTAGTGGTAATCGCCATACAAGAGCCATCAGTCGGCGGGTTCTGAATCATATCACTAGGTAGAGTACTAGCTTTTCTCTGGTTTAGTGTAGCAGAAAGTTGGCTCATCTGTTGCTCCAACTGCTTAACAGAAGCAGAGTGTGAGCTAACCAACTGACTGAGGATAGAAAATTCACTCTTCATAGTAGTTACCCCCGAGTTGGTAGCCTTAACTCCCTTCAACAAGTTTTCCATCATGTCCTCCATGGACATCTTGCCAGAACTGGTTGTAGCAGCATCCCGACTTCCAGGAGGAACATACAGACCACTCCTATTATTATTGTTTCTCCAGTGTCCCTACTCCCTATCTTTATAATCAAGCTTGTCATAGAACATCCAACCTTGGTTCCCTTGGCTATTTCCTTGGAAACCCCCCTGATTACTCATATAGTTTGCCTCCATATCAACACCTGTAAAAACAATACCCTAAGATTCCATAGCTTTAACCATTTCAGTTTTTCCGGATAGCAAGTGCTTGGCCAGCAAGTCCATTTGTGTCTTCCAATGGGCCATGTCCTGATCTCGCTCCTCATCCCTTCTACATTGCTCTGCAGTTATACAACTAGCAACAGTCGGCTAGCCACTACAGAATCCCTAGTGTGACAAGCCCGACCCTATTTGGTCATTCTATTCAGTATGTCAGAAGCATCTAGAAAAGAGAGGTCCATGAACGAACCACCTACAGCGTTGTCAACAATTGGCTTTGTCACAGAGTTGAAAGCTTTATACAAAGTCTCCATCAAGTGAAAGTTCATGATGTTGTGGTTTGGATATTTTGCAAGTTTCTTCTTAAATATTTCCTAGGTTTTGTGCAATGCTTCAGTAGGGAGCTGTCTGAAGTTACTAATTTCATACCTCAACTGTACCCTTCTGGAGGGTAGAAAGAAACGTTCTAGGAACACATCTTTCAAATATTTCCAGTTGGTTATAGAATCAGGCTCTAGTTTATTCAGCCATATGATTGCCTCTCCAGACAGAGACAACGGAAACAACCTCAACCTGATCGCATTCTAGCTCACTCCTAGATTGTCAAAAGACTTGCAAATAGTGATAAAGTTCACCAAATGTATGTTCGGATCATCACCAAGCAAGCCTCCAAATAACCCCTTCAGATTCAGGAGTTGGATCATTTTACATGTTATGTTGAATTTTGCCAATGGTGAAGGAATGATAGTACCCGTTGCACCAGCTCCGTCCATTCCTTCATCATCTTTATCAGCCTCATATTGAATAGGCTGTTGACTATATCTTTCTCAGACTAGAATGTTTATATTGCCATTTCACTATACTGGTGTAGCAATTTACTTAGCTCGCCTTGGGTTTTGAGGATTCAGCAATTCCTCATCACCCAAGTCTTCATCATCAGGGTTCTGGCGACATGCTTGTTGACCCAAATTCTACACATTCATCAAAGCAGCTAGTCTTTTTGCTTCTTTTTGTTCAACCATTCTCCCTATTAGCTGAGGCTCCAGGTTGATTAGTAATAGCGATTCTTCGAAACTTCTTTTTTTTGGCATAAGCAACACAACACCTAAAATAGACAAAAACAATAAATAAATGTAAATCAAGGAAACTTAACTATCAGTAAATTTTTACGCACAAACTTTTAGTCTACAACCATATTCCCCAGCAACGGCGCCATTTTTTATAATGCTCAAATTACACTCTTGAATGGGTGTAAGCGATCGTTGTTAATACAAAACCCAACTAGGCTGGGGTCGAATCCCACAGGGAATAGGGTGTGAACTTTGATTTGTTTACGAAATACTTTACTGGTAGCTTACTGTTTCTGAAAATAGGGGTTTGAGTTTCACAGAGAGTCAATCTTCACTTTCAATATTTTAGTGTTTGTAACCAAGATAAATGGGAAATCAAAGTTATGTTCACCATGGGTTTTGGGGAGTTGACAGATGCTAGGTAATGCTTAAGACTCTTGAATTAGGTAGAAATGGCAGAATATCCCTGACGACGGTAGAAAAGGCAGAATATCCCTGACAACGGTACTATCTGACTTATCTTTCGACCTCACCAAAAAATTTATTATCTAATTCTCTCGAAATTAGATAACATATCTATTTCCAATAGGATTTTATCTCAAGTATATTAATCCAGTTATGGCATCAATCATTAAACAGAAGGTTGGTAGCTTCCGAGTCCCTGTTGATAATTCACGTCCTCTTGTTTATTTCTCTGTTAAAAGCAAATAAGCCTAAGGCATAACCTATTGTTTGCAACCAATAGATTCAAGTTAAAACAATAGAATTTCAAGAAGTCCTACTACTCTTTGAATCCTTTAAATACCTAGTATCATATTGTACCTTATTACATAGATTCCATAACTTGGGCTAATGGAATTATCCGCTCATGATTTGATGAACGAAATAACAAGTTAAACTCATAGTAATATGGATAAACTTACTAAAGAAAGAAACCCAACAAGTCTTTCTTCAATTCAATCACAAGATAGAAACCCACAATAATAGATAAGTATTTTGAAGAGAGAACAGGAAATATACTTGATGAAAGAGACCCAGCAATTCATGACCTCTCCACATGATTAATTTTTTGATAGATTAATTCTGACGATGTGTACAAGATGCCGTCAAAGATTTTAGGGAATTGTTATCTTCTAATTCTTTTGATGGTAAATCTAACGGCGTGTCACTTATGTGACGGCATGTGAAAAATTTCATCACATATTCATTGGAAATCATCATGTTCTGCTTTGAGTTGACTGCAATTTTGATGCCTTATCAAAGTTATGATGGCGCTTCAAAAAGGTCGTCACACGTCACTTCGATTCTTCAGATTCTGTCTACGCTTGATGGTGACTTTGATAGCCTTTCACATATCTGACAGCACTTCAGAAATGTCATCAGATTTACCTCATCTTATTTGCACCAGATTCCAATTGATTTGTTCTTCTTTCCTTTTGTTTCCTCCCCTTTCACTCACATCTACATTAACACGATAAAAACAATCAAAAATAACAAAAGTTGCTTAAGACTTTACAATTATTTTGAGTTAAAAGCCTCAAATGTGTTAGAATCTTCTCACACATCAGTTTATATGAATGAATAATACTGGGTAGCTGACTATATAAATATGTGAATACATGCATGAATACCCAATAACTATATCTGAGATCATGATAACATAAATTTACTGATAACTAACATGACTGCTGACTGAGCTCTGATAACTATTATAACTAATATCATGAGTGACTATATCTAACAATCCTAAATCTAATAGAACTAGATGATCTCTGTACTGTTCTGAGTTGACTGTATCTGACAGTCCTGAATCTGAAGAACTATCTGAGTTCTTTTACTGAAATTGATAATGAAACTATGGGAAGTAGTTATCTAAATGACATGCCCCAAATAATGCATTTAGATGAATTAGGGTCCAATCTGTGCCCTGATTGGAAGGGTGTCAATACTACGCCACTAGTAAGGACAATCTGTGAGTGACCCTCATATAACAGTAATTCTAGTGAGAATGGTGGGAACCCTCATATGACAGGTTAAGCCACCTTATCTACCCTCATATAGCAGTATATGATGTCTCAACCTATGGTGACTACATAGTTCTAGAACACAAGGATTACTTCTAAGAATCACACCCTCATAGAACAGGTGAGTTCCCATCCTTGGGTTTACTAGGTGCTAATATCTACTCCCATCTGAATAGATACTACACATGATTAACTGAACTGACTGGACTGAATTAACTAAGTTTTGTTGACTGACAGAATATTTCTGAGGTCTGATAACTGATGGAGATTTACTAAAGTTACTGAGTTTTTCTAAGTCATTAAACTGATTGAAATCTACTGAACATGGCTTAACTGAGAGTATTTTGAGAACATGACATAGGCTCTAGGCATACAGCTAAATTGTCGGCTACAAGTACCACCAGGACTCGATGGAAAGAAACTGCCAAAGACTGGCTTTCTTGAATATATGACCAGTATTACAATTCCTAATTCATTTATTAAGGCATTTCATCAAACAATTGGTATGCATAAACTTGTACATAAATGGGGATTTCATACTATCATACTAGTAGGGAACTTTTTCTTCACATAGGCGTTTAATTAAACACATAGTGATCATGGTATATGTAGACAACATCACACAACAAGTAATTATCATATTCAACTCTAATTTCACTATTTAAGGTTTTAATCATGAATTAACATGAAACTATACCTATAATAATCAATTCCACTTACAATTTATCAATAAAAATGGAATAGAATTCAATTGTTCATTATCAACATGAACAAAAATAACCCAACATGAAATTAATAAAAATCCATTCACTTGAACTTTGAAAAGAGATTTCTTGGGCTTTATGGATGAAAGGAGTCCATGAATGAACACTATGCATACCTGGGTGAGTGATTTCTTAAAGATCTATGGAGGAAAACTTAAATTCTTAGCTTGGAATTAAGCACCTAGGGTTTCTTTTTCTTGGGGATTGATACTTGAGAGAAATCCTATTTTGTTGTTGTAGAAGAATAATGAACTTATGAGCTATGGTTTGGTATAATTATGCATTAAATTGGTGGAAAAAGACCCAAATACCCATTTAAAAATGTCTTTAAAATAACTATATGGGATTTGTGATGGCTCGTGCGACGGTCCATGGCTGGCTCGATGGTCCGTCGTTTCGACCGTCGTAGGTGGACAAAGATAAGGACTCATTACCTAAGTAGCGACAGCTTAGACGATGGTCCATCGCAAGTTTGACGGTCTATCAACCTATCTTTCGCACCTTATCCAAAATATTGGCTCACTATCTTGGCTGTGATGGTCAAGGCGATGGTCCATCGCTAGGTCGATGGTCCATCAACCTGGCCGTCACACCTGGGCAATTCTGACAGCTTTGAGTAAAACGTCCATAAATTTTTACTCCGATACTGGATTTGGATGAAATTTGAATCGTTGGAAAACTAATTCAATTTTTCCATATGATAAAAAGTGAAAATCTTAAAAATTCTAAGTGCACAAAAATAAATTCATCATTCCAAGTAAATTTTTAACATTTTAAAGATGATTTCAAGCTAGGAAAAAGTATGGGGTATTACAGTTCATCATTGAAATCGCTGCTGCTTTTGATGACCATTTTTGTAATAGCTCCTTCTTTGACTGCTTTTATAGGAACATTAGGACCATCAAGGATTATGTCCATTAGTCCCCCATCTTCCTCCATGATAAAGTCAAACGTCCTAACTTTAGCCCACCCATAATATTATCTATTGAATCTTGGTGGTCTAGTTGTAGATTGCCATTATTCTAGGTTGGGTGGAGCAACCTGATGTGTGAGCTACTGCTAACACATTTGAGGTTTTTAACTAAGAATAATTGCAAAGTCTTAAGAAACTTTTGTCATTTTTGATTTCTTTATGTTTGATTTTGCAGTAGAAGCTAAGATGCTAGAGAACCAACAAGAATATAATAAAATAAGCTAAAATCTGAAGTAAATAAAGGCGAAGTATGGCTGACGACATTTGTGATAAGTCGTCAGCCCTATGATAATCTTTCAAATTCATCGTCGGCAGTAGACAGACAATTGGTTTGTGATAGGACGTCAAGGAGCCGATAAGTTGTCAAGATTGCCATCAGCCTAAGGCAGAACATGAGAGCAAAGGAAAAGTCTTGATGACATTTGTGATAGATCAACAAGGAGCTGATAGGGCATCACCGTTTATCGTCAGCTTTAGGCAGAGAGTACCAAAAGCATAAAGAAAGATGATGCCATTTGTGATAAGTCGTTAGCCGCCTAATAGGCTATCACAAATGGCATCACCTAATTCAAGAAATTTTTAAATTTTATTATTTTGTTTCCATAATTAGGGTGAAATATTTAAAGCCTTGTTTAGCGTTTTCTTAGGAGTTCCAAACCTTGAGTTTTGAGACATAATACTTTGATATTTTTCTCCCTCTTCTTTTGGCTTGAGAAACCAATAACTTTAAAGAAACTATCATCATTATTTAGGGATTTTTTTGGGGTAATTAATCAGAGAATCTCTAGTTTCTATTCATCTTTTGGTAAGTTCATCTTTTAAAGAATGAATTCATCTAGTCACTTCAATTATTACGTCATGAGCAGCTAAATTCCTTTAACCTGAATTATGGGATCTAGGGGTAGGTCATGATAAGGTGTTGAGTGTTAAAGATTCGAAAGGTGGTAGGACTCCTTGATACTTTTTATGTTTTAATTATTGTCTGCTGCTTGTAAACGATAGATAACACCTACTTTGATTTGCTTGAGAAAGAAACAAATATAGTGGGAAGTAAATTATCAACAGGGACTTGGAAACACTAAACTTCCGTTTAGTAATCAGTGTTGTAACAAGGTTGGTTAACCTAAGGTAAAATCTGGGCAGTGAATATAAATTCTCTAAGTCCGAGAGGATTAGGTAATTAAATGCTTAAGTAGGTCGAGAGACATTTAAGCATAAATTCACTAAAGATAACTTGTTGTCCTAACTACAGTGAGAATCTTCAACCACTAGTAGCATCTGTCAAGTACTAAAACCCCTAGTGAACATAATTCTGGTTTTTCATAAACTCTTGATTACAAACATTTAAACTAAAGTGACCAACAATTACTTGTTAACTAAAACCCCCCTTTTTCTGGAAACATCCAACTATCAGTTGATTAAATCGCACATGACTTATGTTCAAACCATATTCCCTGTGGGATTCGACCCCAAACTAGTTGGGTTTTATATTGACAACAATCGCTTACATTCTCGATGAGAGGTGTAGTTTGAGCGTTATCAAAAATAGCGCCATTATTAGGGAATGCGGTTGAAATCTGAAGTTTATGTGCGCTAATTGACTGTTTGTCAAATTTCTTAGTTTTACTTTTATTTGTTGTTTTTGTTTATTTTCAAGATCTTTTAGTCTATGTCAAGAACCAGAAGTTCTTCAGAACCATTATTACCACCTAATCTAGAACCGCAACGAATTGGAAGAATCACAAAATAGTGAGAGAATGACAGATTGGTAGCCTTAGCTAGAGCTCAGGTGAATGTACAAAATATCGGGCAACAAGCACGACATCCAAATCTTGAGGATAAAGATTTGGGGGACGAAGAGTTGCTGAATCCTGGTAACCCAAGGTGTATATTAACAGGAACCGTCCATTCTGAGAAAGAAAAGAGTTCCAGCCGGTCCTATATGATCTCAATGGTGATGATGATGGAATGGACACAGCAGGTGCAATGGGTACAACTATTCCTCCACCGTTGGCACCTGGGACAAAATTTAACATTACGAGTACTATGATTCAACTCCTAAATCTGAAGGTGTTTTTTGGTGGCCTTCTTAGGGATGACCCAAACTTGTATCTGGTAAATTTTGTCACCATCTGCAAATATTTTAATAAGCCAGGAGTGGGACAGAATGCTATCCAGTTGAGATTGTTTCTGTTGTCTCTGTCTGGGGAGGAAACATTGTGGCTAAATGAGCTGAGACCAGATCCTATAACTAACTGGAGGTAGTTGAAAAAATCTTTCCTAGTAAGGCTCTTTTTGCCTTCTAAGAGGGTACACTTGAGGGACGAGATCAACGACTTTGGGCATCTCCCGAGTAAAGCTTTGCATGAAACCTAGGAAAGAATCAAGAAGAAGCTGACACAGTGTCCGAACAAAAACATGATGGACATACATTTGATAGAGACTTTGTATAGAGCTCTTAACTCTGTTACAAAGCCAAGTGTAGACAATGATGCTGGTGGTTCATTTTTTGATCTTACATTCCTAGAGGCTTTAGAGATACTGGATAGAATCACCAAACAGAGTCGAGTATATCATACCAGAGACTCTATGGTGGCCATCCCCACTACTTATGTAGGTATTACTGTGGAACAATGCAAAAGAAAGAGGAGCGTGACCAAGACATGGCTCACCTTAAAATACAAATGGACTGACTTACCAATCACTTTCTATCAGGAAAGATTGAAAAAGTAAAAGCTCTAGGATCTCAGGATAGAAGTGAGGCTAATGTCGATAAAGAGGCTAACTATGTTAATAATCAGGGGATTTTTGAGGTAATAGCCAAGGAAATAAAGGTCGGACTTACTATGATAAGCCTGGTTATAAAGATAAGGAGCAAGGAAATTGGAGGAATAACAATGACGGGAGCGGGTTATATGTTCCTCCTAGAAATTGTGAGGCTGCTTTAACATGTTCTAAAAAGATATCCATGGAGGACATGATGGCTAAGTCGTTGAAGGGAGTGGAAGCTACCAACTCTGGTGTGACTACCATGAAGACCAATCTTACATCCATCAGTCAGTTGGTGAACTCACACTCTATCGTGATTAAATAGTTGGAGCAGCAGATGAGACAACTCCTTACAGCATTCAACTAGAGAAAGAGCAGAATGTTACCAAGTGATACAGTTCAAAATTTATGGAATGATGGATCATGCATAGATATTACCACTAGAAGTGCTAAGATATTACCTGGCCCTTCTATGGGTAAACCAGTAGTTGATATTGAACCAGAAAAAAGTGGTCCAGTAGAGTCCGAGAAGCTGGATAATTCTAATGATGCTCTGGATATAGACAAAGAGAAGGAGAAGGAGGTAGTTCTAAAAACTATACCAAGACCACTACCTCCATTTCCTCAGCGGTTAAAGAAAAAGGTTGATGATGGAAAATTTAGAAAATTCATGGAAATGCTCAAGCAGTTAACAATAAATATTCCATTGATGGAGGCACTCGAATAAATGCCAGGATATGCTAAATTCATGAAAGACCTTGTGGCTAAGAAAAGAGTAGTGAGCTACGAATTGGAGAATAATCTCCATTATTTTAGCATTATTTCTACAAGGAACTTGGTGCAGAAGAATCCAGACCCCGGTGCATTACTATTCCCTAACAATTGGGACTATGAAATTTTCCAAGGCATTACGTGATCTGGGAGCAAGCATTAATTTGATGCCGCTGGTTGTATATAGGAATTTGGGTCTGGGAAATCCCACACCCACCAACATGCGACTCATGATGGTAGATAGGTTAGTAAAATGACCTATTAGCATTTTATATGATGTGTTGGTGAAGGTAGCCAGCTTCATATTCCCTGCAGATTTCGTCATTCTGGATTGCAAGGTGGACTTCGAGATGCCCATAATCTTGGCTCGACCTTTCCTCATAACTAGAAGTGTATTGATTGATTTGAGAGCTAATAAGCTCTTATTCAGGATGAATAATAAAGTGGAATGGTTTGATGTATGTAAATCAATGAAGCAAAAGGAAGAAATGAGTGTGTTCTTAGTAGTTGATATGTATTATGAGGATGAATAGAAGGTGTCAATAGAGAAGTAACTTGTTGCTAAGACTTTAGCCGTAGTTCTGATGAACTTCGATCATGAAGGAATTGAAGAGTATGACGAAATTGTTTGTGCCCTGTCAGGAATGGGTTCATATCCTTATGCTCCTAAAAAGATAGACCTTGACCTGGCTAATCGACCAACACTACCAACCAAGCCATCTATTGAGAAGCCACCGATGTTGGAATTGAAAGAACTGCCTGGGCACTTACGATATATGTTTTTGGGCAATGGAAACATGCTACCTATCATTATTGCTACTGATCTGGGTGAGCAACAGGTAAACACACTTATTTTAGTACTTTAGAGGCCTAAGAGAGCTATAGGATGGACTATCGCAGATATTATTGGCATTCCCCCTGGCATCTGTATACATAAAATACAACTTGAAGATGACTGTATTCAAACCATAGAGTATCAGCACCTTCTTAACCCACTAATGCAAGAGGTGGTTAAGAAACAGATTATTAAGTAGTTGTATACAAGAGTGGTTTACCCAATTTCTGACAGCAAATAGGTGAGCCTAGCTTAATGCGTGCCCAAAAGGGGGGGCATAAATGTGGTTACAAATAAAAGGAATGAGTTGATTCCACTCAGGCCTATGACTGGGTGGAGAGTTTGCATGGACTACCATAAGCTAAATTCATGGACTCTAAAAGACCACTTTTCGATTCCCTTTATAGACCAAATGCTTGATCGATTGGATGGAAGGGGATATGGTATTGCTTCTTGGATAGATATTCCAAATACAACCAAATCTATATTGATCCGGAAGATTAGGAGAAGACGACATTTACATGTACATATGGCACCTTTGCATTTAAGAGGATGTCATTTGGACTATACAATGCACCCGCTACTTTTCAATGGTACATGATGTCTATCTTCTTAGATTTGGTGGAGGACACCATAGAGGTATTCATGAATAATTTCTCTATGGTAGGAGATTCATTTGTGGTGTGCTTGGTGAACCTGAGCATAGCCTTGCAACGATGTGTTAAATTTAATTTGGTGCTTAACTGGGAAAAATGCCATTTTATGATAAAAGAGGGCATCATTCTCGGCCACAAAATTTCAAAAAAAGGGATGGAAGTTGATCGAGCCAAGGTGGAAGTTATTGAGAAACTACCACCTCCCATTTTAGTGAAGGGAGTACGTAGTTTTGTTGGACATGCTGGCGTTTATCGGAGGTTTATAAAAGACTTCTCGAAAGTTGCAAATCCACTTTGCAAACTTTTGGAGAAAGAAGTAAAATTTTCCTTTGATGATGATTGATTGAAGGCATTTGAATGTCTTAAGAAGAAGCTGGTTGGGGTCCCTATTATTGTTGCACCAGATTGGTCAAAACGGTTTGAGATCATGTGTGATGCAAGCGGTGTTGCCCTTGAAGCTGTATTGGAACAAAAGAAGGACAAACTGTTTAATCCAATATATTATGCCAGCAAAGCAATGAATGGAGCGAAAAAGAACTAAACCGTTACTGAACAGGAGCTTCTAACTGTGGTGTATGATTTTGAGAAATTTAGGGCTTATCTAATTAGGACCAAAGTGGTGGTCTACACTGACCATGCATCCTTGAGGTATTTGATGGCTAAGAAGGATTCAAAACCAAGGCTGATTAGATGGGTGTTGCTGCTACATGAATTTGACTTTGAAGTTAAGGATAGGAAAGATTGTCAAAACCAGGTTGCACATCATCTGTATAGAATGGAAGGTGAGCGAGCAAGTAGTAATGAAATGGAGATAAATGATGAATTTCCTAATAAGGATATATTAGTTGTTGAGGTGGAGAAATTGCCTTGGTACGCCGATTTTGCGAATTATGTTGTGAGTGAAGTCATTCTAGAAAATTTCTCTTTCCATCAAAGGAAGAAATTCCTACAAGATGTGACACGTTACTTCTGGGATGAGCCGTAACTTTTTCAGCGATGTGCTGACAACATTATAACGAGATATGTTCCATAGGTGGATGTATTATGCATATTGGAAGCATGTCATTCTTCCCCATTTGGAGGCCACCATGCAGGTGACCGAACGTCTAGGAAGGTGTTGTAGAGCGGATACTATTGAACAGCATGACATCTGAAACAAGGATTTTAAAAGGAATTGAATACACTTCTTATCTTAGTTTGCAAAAGCACAATTGCATTATGATAGTGGCATACACTCAAATCAATACATTTTGAAGCACTAATGAACTTCTCTCAAGTCCTTGTGCTATCCCATAACTTCATAGGTAACTCTATCAGAACAGACCATATCGTTGGGGATCCTAACTGTTGGACTTATATTGCCTCGATAATGAGGTATGGCTAATACAGTTAGAGTATGGAAGGAATTTGGATAACGTTCATATGGATGACGCTATAGCACAAACTTCAGAATGAAAGAATGAGAAACAACTCCTAAATTCCTGTTAGCCTCCTGATTATAAGTGTGGTGCACAACACACCCATAAGAAGTCTTTACTAGACCTAGCTTCGTAGACATCTTGGGACCATGAACCATGCTCTAATACCAAGCTTTTCAAAACTTGAGCTGAGTCACTGACCAGGAAGATCATCTTAAACCATGAAGGCCCAAGAGACCCCTTAGCATAGAGTATCATAAGCATAATCCATACAATACAATTATGTGGAAGATAAATTAAAAATTCAACGGGGATTTGTAATACACGCTGTGTTAGCCAAATTTGACAATAAAATAGTCATGTTTCATCTACAAATCCTCTACTAAATTACTAGTCAATTGATAATGCTCAAACTACACCTCTCTTATGAGAATGTAAGCGATCGTTGTCAATATATAACCACACTAGGTTGGGGTTGAATACCACCGGGAATATGTTATGAATTTGAGTTATCTGCGAGTTAATCAACTGATAGTTATCAGTTGGGGGTTTTTGGCAAGGTAATAAATAATTACTTCTTAATTCAGTGTTTGAAATCAATATGATAAGGAAATCTAGAGTAGGTAGGAACAACAGAATGTTTCTCAACCTAGTTAAACATTTAACCACCTAATTCTTTCTAACTTAGGAAATTTATATTTCGTAACAGGATGTTATCTCAAGTTAATTAATCTTGGTACAACATTAATTATTAAATGGAAGTTTGATGCTTCCAAGTCTTTGTTGATAATTACTTCTTACAAGGGTTGATTTCTTATCTCAAGAAAATCACTAGTAAGCAAGGCTTATTGTTTGCAAGCAATAGTCAGAGTATAAAATAATGGAATTAACAAGAAGTTTCTACCACCATTAGAATCTTGAACACTTAGTTACATTACAAATCCAAACCCATAGATCGCACAACTCGGGTTAAGGGAATTTCGCATCTCATAATAAAATAATCAAGATAAAAAATTGAATTTATAGTTTGATATATGAACTTATAACAAGATGAATTGCAAAAAGTGTTTCTCATATTTAATTCACAGTATAAAATCCTAAAACAATTGTAATAATCTCTCCAAAAATAATTGTAAAGTTCAAGTCAAAAAACTAGAGACAAGATATTCTCTAAAACGCCAGTTCCCCTCTCAATATAATCTAAGAAAACCCTAACATATGATTTAAATACTTCATCCTAATTATGGAAACAAAATCATAGATCATAGTATTTTCTTGGACAAGCGACGACGTGTGTGACGGCTTATCAGGAGTCTAACGACTTATCAGGAATGTTGTCATATCCTCTTCACTTTAGACAATCTCTGCCTTAGGTTGACGATGAGACATGATGGCTTACCAGACATGTGATGACTTATCAGAATTGTCGTCACTTCTACACTTCAAATCCCATTCCCTGCCTAAGCCTAACAACGAGCCTGATGGCTTATCATACTTCTGATGGCCTATCACAGATGTCGTCATTAATTCTAGCTCAAGCTCATTCTCTATCTAAGACTAATAACGAGCCTCATGGCTTATCATACTTCTGATGGCCTATCATAGATGTTGTCACGAATTCTCGCTGAAGCTCATTCTCTGTCTAAGGCTGACGGCAACTCTGATAGCTTATCACAAGGTTGACGACTTATCAGACAAGTCGCCAGCTATACTTCCCTCTCTACTTACTTAGAAATCAACTTTTCTCCATCCATTATTACTGGTTCTCTTTCAAATCAACTTTTACTGAAATATCAAACAGAAAACAATCAAAAACAACAAAAATTGCTTAAAACTATGCAATTATTCTTAGTTAAAAGCCTCAAATATATTAGCATCTTCTCACATATCTAAACCCTCAACTTAAAACAATTACTTGTCCTAAAGCAACTAAAACACAACCAAGAAGATGCAGAGTACATTCGGCAGTCAACCATCTATATTATCTTAAAACATTTTCACCATTTCCAAGGTCAATTAATTTTAAAACAACAATTATGCATATTATTGAAGAACAACACTACGGCACACAGGAATCGAGATAAGTCTTCAATTCAGCAAAAACAGCCATACATGTACCATGATTACACTATCCAAATGAGTTAGCAACTAGCAACATAACCAATGTGCCCACACTACAAAGAAGTCCCACTCCACTTATATTAGACATCATATATGTAACCATCGAGATAATCAAAAGACACTCACTCTCGGAATGAAGTTCCAATCAATGTATGCCAAATACTATAGGCTTGCCCTTATTTTCATTACCAACATTTTCAGATAGGTCAGCTAGGATCACTATAGGTTTTCTTTTTGGCTTGTAATGTAGGCTAGGGGCTGGTATGATACTTGATGATATTTAAAGTGGCTAAGCCTCCTTAACACTACACTAGCTTCTGGGGTCTCACCTATTAACCTTTATATATTCTACTCTTTTCTTGATCACACATATTAAGGATGGGTATGTTCATTTCTACAATTACTTCTTCTTTTTCAAAACTTTTTTTTCTTGTTCTTTTCTACCGTACCCATCTTTTTATTCTTTTCTTTTATGCTACCTTTTTTCATACTCATTTTACATCATGCACCCCTATGATAGCCATCCTTACGTAACAACGTGCTACCTAGGGGTTCAACTTACTCATATATACTTATGCCTTTATCCACTTAATGCTCATCCATAACTATCTTCTCTCTTTTTCATGAGTTTCCAACCTAGGCTATTTCACACATTGCATCAACCCCACTAATTCATTCCCATAAAACACGCATTATCAATCTTAAGTTGCTGTGCTTTCCACCACACTCCACATCTATGTTCAAGCCTATAGTCTAGCATCAATCATGAAACACTGATGAATCATGCTGCATATTATACTCGTCAGTGAAATGGGGAAATCAACTCAAGTCTCTTATTTCACGAAACTACTACCTATAATAAAATCCCCTCTATGACATTACTACTACTACTCAATATCTACTATATACCTTCTCACATGGAGTACTATCTTACAACTACTAGAGAAAAGACAAAAAAGGGGTAAAGTCTCATAATAAGGATAATCGATCTTAATCTCATAGTATAACCCATTACCATCTATTAGCATATTCTACTTTCACACATCCTATTCTACTTACCAATAAATACATTCCCACTATCTTCAAATTCCATAAACACCCTTAAGTTTCCCCATAGTCTATTCTAATAATTTATTGGATAATGTACCCCTTTCCGTTTACCTTCTACAAATGATTTCTACAACCACAATAACTGCCCACTCTGGCATCCTTCCCTATTTTGAATTAATAACAATCATAGTCAATCACTTCCTTTATAGACTACTATACAATATAAAAACCTTGCTACAATATTAGTTTATCACTATAAAATGGTGATCATCCCTCTATCAAGGGTTATACAACTAAAACCAGCTTCTTTATGCAAAAGTCACCCTTACTCTAACTTGTAAACCTGTGACTTCATATAACTAACTTTTGGACCATCTTACTACCAATAGGTCATGAAACATTAACATATACTACTACTCGAGTGGAAATAGTATTCTGATATTTTGCTGCACATCTCTACCCTTAAGAATGACATCTGTAATAAGGAATTTAAAAGGAATTGAATACACTTCTTTTCTTAGTCTGAAAAAGAACAATTACATTATGATAGAGGTATAAACTCGAATCAATACATTTTGAAGCACTAATATACTTCTGTCAAGTCTTTGTGCTATCTCTTAACTTCATGGGTAACTCCATCAGAATAGACGATATCTTTGGGGATCATAACTCTTGGAATTATATCAACTCGATAATGAGGTATGGTTAATACATTTAGAGTAAGGAAGGAATTTGGATAACATTTATATGGATGACGCTATAGCACGAACTTGAGTATGAAAGAATAAGAAACAACTCCTAAATTCCTGCAAGTCCCCTGATTGCATAACACACCCATCAGCAAGACTCTACTAGACATAGCTTTGTAGACATCCTGGAACCATGAATCATGCTCTGCTACTAAGCTTGTCAAAATCCGAGCTGAGTCCCTGACCGCGAAGGGCATCCTAAACCACGAAGGCCTGAAAGACCCCTTAGCATACTATCATAAACATAATTGATACAATACAAATATATAGAAGATAAATTAAAAATTCAAGGGGAATTTGTAATACACACTGTGTTAACCAAATATGACAATAAAATAGTCAAGTTTCATCCATAAATCCTCTACTAAATTACTAGTCAATTGATAACGCTCAAACTACACCACTCTAATGAGAATGTAAGCGGCCGTTGTCAATATATAACTCAACTAGGTTGGGGTCGAATCCCACAGGGAATATAGGGTGAATTTGAGTTATCTATGGGTTAATGAACTGATAGTTATTAGTTTCCTGTGAATGGGAGTTTTTGGAAAGGTAACAAATAATTACTTCTCAATTCAGTGTTTGAAATCAATATGATAACGAAAACCAGATTTATGTTCACTATGGGTGTTGGGATTTGACAAACGCTAGTAACGGTCCAAGATTCTTGTAGTAGGTAGGAACAGCAGACTATCCTTGTCAAAGTTATGTATAAATGTTTCTCAACCTAGTTAAATATTCAATCACTTAATTTTCTTGACCTTAGGGAATTTATATTTCATAATAGGATGTTATCTTAAGTTAATTAATCTTGGTACAACATTAATTATTAAATGGAAGTTTAATGCCTCCAAGTCCTTGTTGATAATTCACTTCTTACTAGGGTTGATTTCTTATCTCAAGCAAATCACCAGTAAGCAAGGCCTATTGTTTGCAACCAATAGTTAGAGTATAAAATAATGGAATTAACAAGAAGTTTCTACCCCCGTTAGAATCTTGAACACTTAGTTAAGTTAAAAACCCAAACGCATAGATCCCATAACTCGGATTAAGGGAATTTAGCATCACATAATAAAATAATCAAGACAACAAATTGAATTCATAGTTTGATATATGAACTTATAGAAAGATGAATAGCAACAAGAGCTTCGTAGATTTGATTCACAGCAGAAAATCCCAAAACAATTATAATAATCTCTCCAAAAATAATTGTAAAGTTCAAGTCAGAAAACTAGAGAGAAGATATTCTCCAAAATATCAGTTCCTCCTTATTATATTTTTATAAAACCCTAACATATGCTTTAAGTACTTCAGCCTAATTATGGAAACAATATTATAGATCATAGTATTTTCTCCAACAGGCGACGACATGAGTGATGGATTATTAGGAGTCTGATGACTTATCAAGAATATCGCCAGCTCGTCTTCACTTTCGACAATCTTTGCCTTAGGTTGACGATGAGACGTGACATCTTATCAGACATGTGATGACTTATCAGAATTATCGTCGATTCTTGACTTCAAATCCCATTCCCTGTCTAATCCTAATGACAAGCCTGATGGCTTATCACACTTCTGATAGGCTATCACAGATGTCGTCATAAATTCTAGCTGAAGCTCATTCTCTATTTAAGCCTAATGATGAGCCTGATGGCTTATCATACTTTTGATGGCCTATCACAGATGTTGTCACAAATTTTAGTTGAAGCTCATTCTCTGTCTAAGGCTGATGGCAACTCTGATAGCTTATCACAAGGCTAATGACTTATCAGACAAGTCGTCATCTATAATTCCCTCTCTACTTACTCAAAAATCAACTCTTCTACATCCATTATTGCTAGTTCTCTTGCATCTCGACTTTTACTGCAATATCAAACAGAAAATAATAAAAAACGACAAAAATTGCTTAAGACTTAGCAATTATTCTTAGTTAAAAACCTCAAATGTGTTAGCATCTGCTCACACATCAACACCCTTAACTTAAAACAATTGCTTTTCCTCAAGCAATTAAAACACAACTAAGAGAATACAGAGTACATTTGGCAGTTAACCATCCATATTATCTTAAAACGTCTTCACCATCTCCAAGGTTAATTAATTTAAAACAACAACTATGCATATTATTAAAGAATAACAATGCAACACACAGGAATCAAGATATGGCTTCAATTCAGCAAAAACAACCATGCATGTACCATGATTACACTATCCAAATAAGTTTGCTACTAGCAATGCAACCAGTGTTCCCTCACTATAAAGAAGTCTCACTCCACTTATATCAGACATCATATATGTAACCATAGGGACAGTCAAAGGACACTTACTCTCACAATGAAGTTCCAATCAATGTATGCCAAATACTATAGGCTTGCCCTTATTTCCATTTCTAAGAATTTTAGACAGGTCAGCTAGGATCACTATAGGTCTTCTTTTTGTCTTGTAATGTAGGCTAGGGGCTGGTATGATATTCAATGATATTTAAAATGACTAAGCCTCCTTGACGCTACACTAGATTCTGGGGTTTCACTTATTAACCTTTGTTCTATTCTTCTCCTTTCTTGATCACATATATTAAGGATGGGTGCGGTCTTTTCTACAATCAGTTCTTTTTTGCACAACTTTTATTTTCTTGTTCTTTTCCACCGTACCCAACTTTTTATTATTTTCTTTTATTCCACCTTTCTTCATACTTATTTTACATCACGCACCCCTATGATAGCCACCCTCAACTTAGGTCATTTACCTAAGTCAAGGTGTACAGTGTCCAAGGAGGACTAGGGCAAAATAGGTTCATTATCATATAAATAAGACGGTGATAGGTATTATAAAAAAAGAAATAGGTTATTCAGGCTCAAAATATGAATTAAGGGACATTATGTATACAAGGAAGGTCATTTAGTCTAAAAGTGGCTAATATCAAAACGGCCTTTGATCCTTTCCTAACCCCTATCCTTCAATCTCGGTAAGACTAACTGGGTAAGTCCTGGATTCATCAGACAAAGGAAACTAAGTAAGATCTCACATGCACATGGAGCACAAGTATATCACAAGTTACAACTTATTAGGTTTATGCAATGGTTTAGCAATGATCATCAAGTCACTAGAATTGATACCATAACAAGATGCACAATGGTCACAGTTAGATGTAAATCACACAGTTAAACAATCAGACTATTTGAGAGGTGTTCACAAAATTACAAAATGACATTAATTGCCTCAAGTACTCTATTTCTCCTAGTCAACTACAAAATGTTACAAAAATAACTCACCCTATACCCTCAACTTAAAATCAAAGAAAAACTAAATTAAGGATTAGCGTATACCTGGAGTAGATCAAGCACGGGGATCATAGGTCCCTGACCCTGTTGCTACATCCTCAGCTTCCTTATCTCTATTGGGAGCCTCCTTCTATTTTAACACATCTTGTCTAGCAGTTTTTGGAGGCC
Source organism: Capsicum annuum (assembly GCF_002878395.1). NCBI lineage: Eukaryota > Viridiplantae > Streptophyta > Magnoliopsida > Solanales > Solanaceae > Capsicum > Capsicum annuum. The sequence goes on from NC_061115.1 coordinate 198,264,000, forward strand.
TAATAGTTAAGGCACTTATGGCTCTCACTCATAGGGCCTTCACCTATTTCTCATTGTCAGCTAGGGACTCGATCATCGCCTTCTTTATCTCTTCTTTTTTAGCCTTCTTTCTCACCTTCTTCTCTATTTTTCTTCTTCATCGCTATCGGCCATTCTCTCTTACCCTTACCTTTCTTCTCGCCCTTCTTCTTCTTTTTCTATATTAGTTCATCATGAGATCAAGAAATGGGATCTTACCCTCAGACTCATCAACAATCGGGTCTACCGACACCATAAGTTGGTGCTGATATAATACTCTAACATCCACCTTTAACTTGTCCAGGATTGATCTAAATTATGCAAGGTCTGAGCCTGACATTTCTCTTAACCGTGTATTAAAATAGTTTTCTAACTCTGCAATCCAATCGAGCAAGGCTTGGAAGGGCTCAAGTACAACCTTAATCCTCTTGTCTATCACAGAGGAAAATTACTTGGCAAATAGTTGTAGCTGAGCCTTGAACCACTTGGCTTGTTTTGCTACTCTCCTAAAATTCATCGAGTTGAAGTCAAATTCTATCATAAACAAAGTCCCTGAAGGATTTGTTTCATTTATAGGCACTGAGTCTACTAGAGCTGGGGATGTCGGTGGTGCAGCTTTAGAATCTGGCACCTCTTTATTAGGGGATGAGGTTATATCTGTAACTAGTGGATCTATTGCAACCCCTGCTCCCCTATCAAGTATCTGCCTCAATTGATTTTTATCATATCAGATGGGGTTGTGGGTCTTCTTGGCAGGTATTTCATCGTCTATCCCTACAACCTCAAGTATATTGGCTGCCTTACTTAACCTCATATTTAGACAAGGGAAAAGATATGCCGTGTTGGGCCTTGAGACCTAAATTTTCATCTCCTCAACAATGATTTCTCCAAAGTTCAAGTTGAGTTTAGCCACAAGACTTGAAACCAGTATTGCTCTATCATCTCCAAGGATGTTATCTCCTTGCTTCTTGAGTCAGGGAGGCTTTGAAAATCCTTTTATTCAGGTTGGTCATATGCTTCAACCGAGCGTAGAATGTAGGTGAAGTGGCCTGAGGAGTGAATTTGGGGCCATAAAGAAATTTGTTGGTTGTTGTTTCTGAGAGATCCACCATCACACCCCGCATTGGAACTTTATCCAACAAGGGTTGATTTGCATATTTATCCCCTTCTTTGCATATGTTCTACAATCGAGCCTGATAGTTTGCAAAGAACTCCCAACCTAGTGTAGGTAAAAATGAGCTTCCTTCTTTTGCAGTCCATCCCAAGTCGTAGTCCCATAATTTATGCTCCACTTCAGGATATTTGCTCAACCCAGTAGTGATGATCTTTTTTTCTTTAAAGATTGGCCTTTTAATGGTCCTTCTTTTAGTCCTGAGAAGCCCATCATAGAATATTTTTTGTGCCTTAGGAATTTGCCACCTTGCACTGTCTTTGACCTTGGGGTTCTTGCATTTAACTAGAGTTCCCCAAATCGAAGATTCATTATCATCTTGTTGCTCAGTAGAAGGGGGCTCAGATGATGGTCCCTCAGATTTAGGTTGTTCAGATTCACCATGCTCTAACTCAGGCTCCCCAGACTCAGAATGCTAAGACTCAGGCTGCTCTAAAGCCATCTGCTCAGAAGTTTTACTGTCAGGTGGTGTTGCTGCTTTAGTATCAATTTCTTCACTCTTCTCCACCTCAACTGTTGGAGGTGGCAAAGGCTTTTTCAAGCTTTTCTTTTTTCCTTTGCTTCCTGAGTAGTGGCTCCTCCTCCTCATAATTAGATTCCTCATTGAAGAGTCTCCGAGGTACACTCCCCTTTGTCACTTTCTTTGTAGGTTTAGGGATTTTTCCTTTGGGTGCCATTATAAGACCTGTAGCAAAAGAAAGCACTCATTTAGCACTCATGATCATTCAACTTAGGAAGTTCAGTCATTATAATTCCATATCCCCTAAAAGAGGTTCATAATTGTATTAGATCAAAGTTGTGTCGATATGTTCTGATAAGTCATCACAAATGTGATAACTTATCATTCATGTTGTCAGCCTTAAACAGAATAGGCTTATTTTCCTTAACTTGCGACGACATAGTCTGATACGCCATCACAAATATGATAGCTTATAAAACACGTCGTAAGCTCAGAATACAATCTCCATCTCGGTTTTAATCTTAATTATCAACCCACTTTCTTCTTAGAATCACATGGAGTTGTGTTCTTGAGCTAAGCCCTAGGTTTTTATACACAATGAAGCACTATACACCCTAGATTCAGTTTTTCACACAATGGCAAGTTAAGCTTGCTTCAATCCCTTTGAAACTAAGATTTACCTCAGTCGCATCACTTACCTAATGAAGAAGAGAGTTGAGTTATGAGAATACCTAATAGGAAACTTTACTTGGCTACATGAGTGAGAGAAAGTAGTAGATAAAAGAAGAGTTCTTGATCTTGATTTCAAACCCACACTTAACAGGGAAGAATATTTTTCATATTTTACTTTGGAATTAATATTGAAAAGAGTAAGTAAATAAAATACACATGGAAGGAAATAGAAATTAAAGAAAATAAAGAAGATACACAGGAAGGTGAAAAGGTTTTACGGTATGTCGGGTCGAATTTTTCAGTATTTGGTCCCAAGATTACCTAACGACTTATCACATTTATGATAAATCATCATCTATCATCAGGATCCCTTGGCTGACTTCATCAATTTTTACCTAGACCCCTGTATAGCTCTTCAGTTCATTATGCTTCCAATCAAAATAAATTAAAACAACTTTCGTTTAAACATACAAATTTAGGGCCTCCCAATAGCTCCTGATTTAATGTCACAGCACAACTAGGTTATCTTAAATACTCATACTTCGTCAAGACACCATGATGCTATATCTTTCCCATTTTTATAAAACACATCCAATATTAAGAAGATATTTATCTCCTTTTGTTGTGTCATCGATGAGTGCATTTCTAATCTTGTTTCTTTGTCATTGAACCTGAACTTCAGCTCATTCAGCTCCATGTCCACCACTACTCTCCCAGTATCAAGTAATGGTCTACCCAATATTATGGGCACTTCAAAATACACCTCACATTCAAGGACTACAAAATCATAAGGAAGTATAAAGTCGGCCACCTTTACCGATACATCATGTAATATTCCTACTGGCTGATTTGCAGACCTATTTGCCATCACCAACCACATGTTTTTTAGGTTAGGATACCCCAAACCTAGATTTTTATAAACGACTAGTAGTATCAGATTTATGCTCGCCCCAGATCACATAAGGCCCAAGAAAAATTGAGAGACTCGATTATACATAGAATAGTGAATGCTCCAGGATCAACCTTCATCTACGCTAAGGATCATGAAGAAATGGCACTACAACAGTGGATATTATCATTCATTTTGTAGATCAACTCTCTTTTCTTTGTCACAAGGTCCTTCATGAATTCAGCATACCCTGGCATTTGCTCGAATGCCTCCACCAAAGGCACATTTATTGTTAACTGCTTCAATATTGCCATGAATTTACTAAATTTAATATCTTCAACCTTTTTCTTCAATCTTTGAGGAAAGGGAGGTGGTGGTCTTAGGAGAGTTTTCACCACTACTTCCTTTTCCTTCTCATTTCCTTGTTTTGGAGCATCAGCAGAACCATCCAGCCTCCCAGACTCTACTAGACATTCTTCTTTGGGTTCATCATCTACTTCAGTCATATCTTTAATTAAAATTTTGCCCACAGAAGGGCCAAGTAATATTTTACCACTCCTAGTGGTAATTTCCATACATGAACCATCACTTCGCAGATTCTAAACTGTATCACTTGGTAACTTTCCACTCTTTCTTTGGTTCAGCACTATGGAGAATTGGCTCATTTACTGTTCTAGTTGTTTGATCAAGGCGGAGTGCGAGTTTACAAACTAACTCATAGAGGACAGATCGGTCTTCGTGGTAGTCACCCCTGAGTTGGTAGCCTCCACTCCCTTTAACAATTTATCCATCATGTCCTCCAGGGACATTTTTAAAGAACTTGTTATAGCAGCCTTACAATTTCTAGGAAGGACATATAACCCGCTCCTACCAATATTTCTCTGCCAATTACCTTTCTGTTGGTTCTTATATCCACCCTTTTCATAATAAGTCCAACCTTGATTTCCTTGGCTATTGCCTAGGAACCCCTCTAATTATTTACATAGTTTGCCTCTTTTTCTGAGTTAGACTCCACTTTGCTCTGCGATCCCACAGCCTTCACTTTCTCAGATTTACCTGATAGTAAATGCTTGGTTAGCAAGTTCATCTCCATTTTTAGGTGAGACAAGTCTTGATCACACTCCTCGTATTTTTTGCATTGTTCCACAGTCATACCAATAGAAACAGAGGGGTTTGCTACCACAGAGTCCCTGGTATACCATGCCCAACTCTGTTGGCTCATTCTCCCAAGCATTTCTAAAGCCTCTGGGAATGTAAGATCAACAAATGAACCACCAGCAGCATTATCTACAATTGGTTTTGTCCCAGAGATAAGAGCCCTGTACAAAGTCTCCATCAAGTATATTTCCATTATGTTGTGGCTCAAACACTGCGTCAGCTTCTTTTTAAATCTCTCCTAGGTTTTATGCAAGGCTTTAGTTAGGAGCTGTCTAAAGTTGTTGATCTTGTCCCTCAACTGTACCATCCTAAAAGGTGGAAAAAACCTTTCTAGGAAAACTTCTTTCAATTGCCTCTAGTTGGTTATTGAATTGGGTGTCAGCTCATTAAGCCACAACATTGCCTCCCTATATAAAGACAATCGAAACAATCTCAAACGGATAGCACTCTAACCTACTCTTGGGTTATCAAAAGATTTACAAATAGTGGCAAAGTTCACCAGATGCAAGTTCGGATCATCCGCAGGAAGTCCACCTAACAACCCCATCCATTCCATCATCATCATCATTGAGGTCATACTGGACTGGATGGTAATCTTACCTTCCTCGAAATGGATGGTTCCTACTATCATTAAGTTGTACTAGTGCAGCTATTTGCTCTGCACGCCTTAGGTTACCATGGTTTAGTAGCTCCTCATCTCCTAAGACGTCATCCTCAGGATTTGGATGTCGTACTTGTTGATCGTCATTATGCACATTCACCTGAGCTCTAGCTAAGGCTGCTAACCTGTCAGTCTCCTACTGGTCTGCCATTATGTAGAATAGTTATGGTTCTAGATTAAATGGTAATAATGGTTCTCTAGAACTTATGGTTCTTGTCAAGCACCACAAAATCCCTACAGTAAACAAAAAAAATGTAAAACTAGGAAACTTGACTAACAGTCAATTAACGCACACAACTTCAATTTACAACTGTAATCCCCAACAACGACGCTATTTTTTATAACATCAAACTACACCTCTCTTACAAGAATGTAAGAGATCGTTTTCAACATATAACCCAACTAGATTGGCGTCGAATCCCACGAGGAATATGGTATGAATTTGAATTATCTGCGGATTAATCAACTCATAGTTATCAGTTTCCTGTGATTATGGGTTTTTGGAAAGGTAACAAATAATTACTTCTAAATTCAGTGTTTGAAATCAATATGATAAGGAAAACCAGAGTTATATTCACTATGGGTGTAGGATTCTACAAACGCTAGTAAAGGTTCAAGATTCTTGTGGTAGGTAGGAACAACTGACTATCCTTGTCCAAGTTATGTCTAAATGTTTCTCAACCTAGTTAAACATTTAACCACCTAATCCTCTCGAACTTAGGGAATTTATTTTTCATAACAGGATGTTATCTCAAGTCAAATAATCTTGTTATAGAATTAATTATTAAATAGAAGTTTGATGCTTCCAAGTCCCTATTGATAATTCACTTCTTACTAGGGTTGATTTCTTATCTCAAGCAAATCTCCAGTAAGCAAGGCCTATTTTTTGCAAGCAATAGTCAGAGTATAAAATAATGGAATTAACAAGAAGTTTCTACCACCGTTATAATCTTGAAAACTTAGTTACATTACAAACCTAAACCCATAGATCCCACAACTCGGGTTAAGGAAATTTAGCTACTCATTATAAAATAATCATGACAACAAGTTGAATTCATAGTTTGATATATAAAAATGATCTCGAAGGACCACAAGCTAACCCTTTTCTGATATTTGTACCTAAGCACTGCATAATATACTTAAATAAATGCGGAAAACTGGCAGAATCTTGCCATAAAGTTCAAAACATCTAAAATACTCAAAACTGAAAATTGAATACAGATACATCTATCCAAAAAGCCTCTAAATTGTCTAAACAGTGGAGTTAATGGGACATGTCCCCAACTAACTCCGTCTACTGAAAATAAACTGAGTCTAATGCCATAATAAAATAAGGATCATCCTCGAATGATGAGGACTTACTACTAAGTCAACTACTACTGGCTGAGTCTAGACTGCTAAGTGTGCCCTGGATCTCGCTCTTTTGAACCTATGGTATAAGACACTATAACGCAAAAGAAAAGTATGCGTCAGTACTTTGAATGTACTGGTATGCTAGATGAGTTAAGGCTAAATGAAAGTGCTTATGTATAAACATAACTGAATAACATGAGAGTACTGAATGAGGATACATGGATGGACTGAATACTACCTTCTGAATACTTAAACATCTAAAAACTGAGCTTACTAATACGTATATCTGTGTTTACTAACACTGAGAGTCTAAATAACTGAGTCTACTGATAGCTAATCACTGAGCTTACGAATATTAACTGATTGAAACTGAAATCAAACCTATCTAGCAGATGATCTTCAAATCTAGTAATAATGAAAAGAAATGGTTGAATCTGAGTTTGAGATCAGGCCAATCGAGCGGGCGATCTCTGAATCGATTAATATTGATACTGATTAACTTCATGTGAGACCATGTCTTTCTAATGGGTGTTCTGTGAATCTATGGAACTATCTAAGTTTCTCACTGAACTGAATGACTGTATCTGACAGTCCTAATTTCTGAGTGCTTCTGTAATGACTAAGAATGAACTATAACTGGGGGAGTTCTTACTTAACTGACATACCCCAAATCTGAACTAGTGGGGTCCAACCTGTAACCCAATCTAGAAGGGTGTCGGTACCATGCCACGGGTATAGACACTACTATGGTCAAGCCTCTCTAATGGGTGACCTTGAACAGGAAGTCAAGACTAAGGCAATGGGTGACTCCCAAAAGGTAGTCAAGCCTAAATCTAGAGGGTGACTCCTGATCCTACGCTATCTATGTAGTTCTGTAGTACAGAGATTAATGCTAACGACTCTGAAAGACTCTAAACTCGCTTGGTGATAGTTCCTACACCCAACTGAAAGACTCTAAACTAATTATTAACTGAACTTAGACAAAGCTGAATCTATTATTGACTATATTACTTGACTGATTTGATTGATTTTGCTTGGTTCCGTTATCTGATGGAATGTTGCTTGAATTCAACTATCTAACTGAATGCTATTGAATTCTTGTTAGCTTACTGAGTTTCACTGAAGCCTAAACAAAATACTGAATACTACTGAATACTATTGAACTAGAACTGAATACTGAGTTGGATTAGACTGATACTGAGACTAAATTGCACTAATACTGAGATTTCTGAATTTCCTTACATTCTATAACTATTTGAATTCGAGTAATCATGGCTTGATTGAGAGTATCTTAAAACTAACACTGGCTCTAGACTTACAGCTAATTTTTTGGGTATAAATACCCCCAGGACTCGATAACATAAAAGTTAAACATAACCATTCTTGAATAACAATGAGAATGGACTTTCATTCGTTATTACAATTACTAAAGCATTTCTTCAAGAACTTGGGAATTTTAAAATGTGTAAAGGTATAGGAATGAATACTAATTTCTCATAATTCATTCAATAAGGAATCCGCAAGTATAAGAATGCATGCAACATATCATAATTCACTCACTAAGGCATTTCAACAAACACTTGGCATACATGAATTTATACAGAATTTGGGGATTTCTTGTCATCATGCTATAATGACCCAATTTCCTTCAGCAAAGCATATTATCAAACATATGGGGAGCATGCTTTGGTTATACAACAAATACTATACCTAAGTATCATGATTTCATCAACCAAAATGCAACTTGAAGAGGGTTTATCATGAGCATCCACAATTAATCACATGCTAGAATCAATTCTTAATACCTATAGTCTAAATCATGAATTAAAACTCAACAACACATAATAATAAACTTCAGTATACATAAATCATAAAATCTCATAAATACATAAACTTGGTAATTTTGAAAAGAATTCTTGGACTTCTTGGGTGGAAGGAACCCAAGAATCAACATCTAACATACCTTAGGAGACTCTTTCTTGAAGGTTCTTAGAGAGATTCTTGGTTTCTTCAGTTTTCTTGAAGAAGGGTTTTAATCTTGAAAGAAACCCTAGCTTTTTATGTTATAGATGAATAATGAAGTTCGGAGCCTTCATCTGATATAAATAGGTGTTAAAAAGGGTGAAAAAGGACCAAAAATCCCTTTCTAAAATGACAAAAAATTACTAAATGGGATATGCGATGGTTCATCAAGGGCCCGATGGTCTATTGGTCTTGACCGTCATACCTGGTCCAGAACTGGACTTATTGTCTCATCGCGACGGCCTGGGGAGATAGTCCATCGTTATCTCGATGGTCTATTGATCCTGACCATCGCACTTGGCCAGTGAATGGGACTACTGCCTCATGTCTACGGCTATGGGCGACGATCCGTCGCTAGCTTAATGGTCCGTCAGCCTGCCCATCGTACCTGGGCAGTTCAGACAGCTTTCTATTAAACATCCATAACTTTTTACCCCGATATCGGATTTTCATGAAATTGGTATCGTTGGAAAGCTAATTCAATTTACCACATGATAAAAAGTTAAAATTGGAGAAATTATCACTTAGAAAGTCATCCCTAAATCTTCTAAAGACTAAATTAGACTTTAAAAAATGTTTGGAGTATTACAATATCTCCACCTTGGGAACATTCATCCTCGAATGTCGCTTGTTAGGATAAGAGTACTAATCGACTGAACTTACTTAAGGGACGTGAATATCTGAATCATGACTATGTGACTGAAACTATTGACTGACTGAGTTCTTATACTGGCATGCATACTTGATGCATGGAATACATGACTAAAGTTACTAATAGGCTAAATTCTCATAATGGACATGCATATCTGATGCATGGATGCGTGACTGAGCTATTCTCATCAATGTATGACTGAATATACTGATAAGCTGAACTTTTGCTACTAAGCATGTATATCTAATGCATGAATATCTGACTGAACTGACTCTTGAAAGCATGACTGATGATGCAATCATGACTGATGCAAAACTCGTAATACAAATATAAACATGAAACTAAATGGGTTTAAGGAATTGAAAACATTGGGGAGTTATAGGGTTTCTCCCCCTTAGGACACTATGTCCTTCTAGGAATGGTTACTTCACTAAAATACTGAGGTGATGCACAAGGTATCTATGAACTGAATCGTAACTAGCCATTCAGGCTCTAGACTAATGCATGATTCATGAACTGAGCTATACTCGTAGCTGCTAGAACATCCTATCTTGTAATAGTTACATGTCTGAGATTTTCGATAGTATGATTAGATGAAGAGATAGGAAAACAAGCATCTAACTACTATATGGAATTAGCGGTTGTTCAAACTAACTCATACTAAAAACTTAAGCTTAATTGGGAGCAAAGGATCTATCAATGCATGTCATAAAGATAAAATACTCATAACGTACCCGAATCTATGTCAGGGAAACTTTCTGGGTCATGGTGAGTTGGAAGTGCATACAGTCGATTCTGACGTTGTCCACTAGTGGTATTAGGAGTGGCGCCGTATTGATGCGAATCTCTACCCTTATGAGCTAGCACTCTACACTCCCGCATTCTATGGCCTGGATTAAAACATCCAAAACATACCTGACTATTTGATCTACACTCACCTAGGTAATTCTAGCCACACTCTTTACAAAGCGGATAGGTACGAACACTGCTTGCACTACCCTAGGTTTTGCAGCCTAGCGCCCCATACCGACTGACATTGCTAAACTTTTATATGGTTACACTAGCTAAGGATAGAGTTGGGACTTAAAATTTCTAGCTATACTGAAAACGTCTACTACCCTATGATCTAGCCTGAGAAAAGCTGTAACTACCTGCTCTGGATCTCTTATTAGATCTCTCTCTCTCCTTGGATTTATCTCTCTATCTATTGAGCATGAATCATTAACCTAGAAAGATCCATGTCTCTATTGATCATAGAAGTTCTACACTCCTTCAACACCGACCCGAATTCACCAGTCACAAACATACTCACCCTAGCTCTAGGGTCAACTATCAAGTCAGGAGCATACTTAGCTAACTGGTTGAACTTAAGACAATACTTTTTCACTGTCATGGAGTCTTGTCTTAGGTTCATAAACTCTTCTACCTTAGCTTCTCTCATCTCTAGAGAGAAAAACTTATCTAGAAAAGCATCCTAAAACCCCTGCTAAGTCATGGAAGCAGCATCCTCTCCTCTACTCTTCTTCCACATCCCTACCTAATCATGAGCAACATCCTTCAACCTATAGGATACTAACTCTACACTCTCCTTCTCAAACATATGCATAATCTGGGTGATTTTCTTCACCTCTTCTAGATAAAGTTATGGGTCCTCACCTGCTAATTAACTAAAGAATTCTAGCGGGTTCATTTTCATGAAATCTCTAATTTTGGCTATAGTTGAACCCCCATCTTACTAAGGTGGGACTGCAGCCTGATGGTTTCCTTTAACACTAGTGGTCATAGCTTGGGATAGCACTTAAAAAGTTATCCAAAACTCTGCATATGACGCATTCTCATTCTCGAGAACTACTAGCTGAGGTGGATGGTTATCATCCCTAAGGGCATTATCTCTATGAAGAGGCATATTCTAAAATAAAAGAAGGAAATTGATTAGACTAAGAGTTTAACTCAAGCTCATGCTCAGTCTCACGATGTGAATACTGGAAGAAGAGAAACTATTCCTGAAACATCTCATAACCTTATGTAAATAAATGTGGTGTGCAACACACCCATCACAAGACTCTACTAGATGCAGCTTTCAGACTTCCTAGGACACTATTGAACCTTAGGCTCTGAATCCAAGTTTGTAAAGCCCCAATTTTCTAAAACCAAATGCCACATAGTGCTCATGATCCCGAAGGACTCAAGTTAACCCTTTTCTGATATCTATACCTGAGCACTGTATAATATGCTTAAATAAATGCATAAAACTGGTGGAATCTTGCCATAAGGTTCAAAACATCTGAAATACTCAAAATTGAAAACTGAATACTAATATATCTGTCTGAAAAGCCTCTAAACTATCTGAACTGTGAATTTGATGGGACATATCCCCAACTAACTCCGTCTACTAAAAATAAACAGCTACTAAAAATAAACAGAGTCTAATGCCATAATAAAATAAGGATCACCCTCGAATGATGAGGACTCACTGCTAAGTCAAAAACTATTGGCTAAGTCTGGACTGCTAAGGGTACCCTGGCTCTCGCTCTTCTGAACTTATGGTATAAGACACTATAGCGCAAGAGAAAAGTAGGCATTATTACTTTAAATGTATTGGTATATTAGATGAGGTAAGGCTAAATGCAAGGGCTTATGCATGAACATAACTTAACTGAATAACATGAGACTACTGTATGAGGATACATATATCGACTAAATACTTGAACTTCTGACAACTGAGCTTACTAACACTAATATCTACATTTACTAAAACTGAGAGTCTGAATAAATGAGTCTACTGATAACTGAACTTTGAGCTTACTAATATCAACTGATTGAAATAGAGATCAAACCTATATAGCGGATGATGTTCAAATCTAGTAATAATGAGAAGGAATGATTGAATGTAAGTTTGAGATTAGTCCTACCTAGTGGGTGATCTCTGAATCAATTAATGCCAATACCGATTAACTTTATGTGAAATCAGGCCTTTGTAATGGGTGGTATATTAATCCATGGAACTATCTAAGTTCCTCACTGACCAACTTCCAATGACCAATACATCTAGAAAATAAAGAACTAGGTAGCCTTCTATATATAAATGAAAGATCTTTGATTCTTCTTTATAACGTATCTAATTTCACCTTAATCTGATATGAGAGTAGGAACTTAAGAACATTTTACTTCAGAGTGTTCGTATGTCAACAAGGTGACGATTTGAGGTTATAAGCCACCAACTATGTGACGAGCTGTCAACCTCGTTATCATTCTTAACCAAAAAAACCTACATCACTTAGAAGAGGTGACGACTAGGTTGATAAGCCATCACCTAAGTGATAAGCTATCAACTAAGTCATCACCCTTAACCAGAAAGTGTCCAAGTCCAGCTAGAGGGTGACGACTAGGCTGATAAGTCATCAAATAGGTGATAAGCTATCACCTAAGTCATCAACTAAAAATTCTGTAATTTTTATTTAGTTTCCTTAGGGATATTTTGGTCTATTCCTTACCTCAAACCCTATGCCCCCTCCCCCTGATTTAAAACACACTTTAAATTTTATTTTCCCATTATACGTCAGTTTCTCATCGCTTTTTCTCCTCTCCACTCTCAAGAGATAAAAGTTAGGGTTTCTTTCAAAAACTCATCTTTCATGGCATAGATTCAAGAGGTATCGAATTTTTGTTCATCAAAAAGGTACGTTGGACTATCCTAACTCTCATATTCATAAGATTATTGTTTTAATAAACTGTAAGGATATATAATTATGTACATGAAAAGGAGGTTTTGGGAAATCTTTTTGAATGGCATGCATCATGAACCTGTTTTGATGAAATGAAGTGTTTATCATGAAGTCATTCCATAAACTTGAACTATAATCATGTATACATATGCTTTGAGTTTTGAGAATTTAATTGAGAGCATGAATTACAAAAATCCCCCTCTCATTATGATACCTATTTGATTTAACTTGTTATGGGTTGTTCAACCGCATGATTAAAAGCTTCAGAGTGAATGTGTTACTAACATTTATGGATTGATATTATTTATGATACAATGAGAGGGTATTTGTATTGTATTTAAATGTTCATTGCGTTAACTAAAAGACTTTCATGGGTTTTATATAAGAATTGAACACCACATGTTAAATTATTGAAAAGGGAGTGTTTATAGCAGTTCATGTGCTATTTGAAATAAGAACTCTCATGTGATGTTTAAATCTTTTAGATGGTAATTTACATAATTTTTGAATGAAAGGGTTATGGATATGTTATGATATGATTCAACTTGCAAGTCTTGGTATGACAATACCTATCACGAGATGACCTTAACATGAAAGATATAAATTTATTAAAAGCATGGTTTTTTAAAAAAAAACTAAAATTAGGCTTAAAGATAACTAGTTTGTTACCCGAAGAATGCTTGAATTCAAATAACTCACATTCCAAAACTATGTTTTACCAATACAGGTTTTTAATATGTTATTCGGCAAGTGGGATAACATGGTATGTTGACAAGTTGGGCATATATTTTTAATGACACTCTAATCCTTGTGGAAAACTCGAATTGGGGGCTTGGCCGATGAGTTAATGGCGGACCATATAGCCCATGGGTATTCATGTTTTGTAGGGTGTACCATCTAGCTTAGAAGTAAATTAAAGAGTTAAGTCAATGTTTTACAATAATGTTATTGAAGCCTTTGAATTATTCCCATGTGTTTTACCTATATTATGCTAAATTGATTTCAAACTACTCTCACTTATTTTACATGAAATATATGTTATTTTTTGGTTGTTCTGCATACCAATACTTTCCAAGTGTTGACACTTTTAATATAGGTTCGAAGGTACAATTTCATGATCCATCACATTAGTAGAATATTTGGATATGATAGATATTGTAATCCATCCATCTTTCGGAAGGCAATTTATTCATATATTGACTTTTTTTAGTTTATGGTCCAGTCAAGGGCCTTGTCCTAGCTTAGACAGTAAGTTTTCAGTAGAGGCTTTATAAACGGGATTTGAGTATTGTATTTTCATTACTTCATTGACATATTTTGATCATAAGATCAACCTGGGTTTTAGTTTTATCTTTCACACCTTTATTTTTTATGAATTTCATTCATGAGAGCATGTTATGGGATCTCTCGGGCCTTCGTGACTTGGGATTCCCATCGTAGGCAGACCCTTTGCTCGGGTCATGACAATCACATATCTAAATCAAGGCTGGAAACATTAGATAAGAATGAAATTCTTTTATATTTGGATCTTAATTACCTTAACATTTGTGCGGATTGTATGAAAGGAAAATAAACAAGGAACACAAAGAAAGGAGACACAAGATGCTCACAGCTTCTTGAAATTAGACACACTAATATATGTGGTTATTTTGATATCACATATTTCAATAAGGAAAAATATTTTAGCACTTTTATTGATGACTTTTCACATTATGGATACACACTGATATATGTGGTTATTTTAATATCATATATTTCAATAAGGAAAAATATTTTAGCACTTTTATTGATAACTTTTCATGTTACGGATGTCTATTTTTTGCATGAAAAATCTCAAGCGATTAATGCCTTAGAGGTATTTATTACTTGGGTTGAAAGATAACTAGACAGAAAGGTGAAATAATCAGGTCTGATAGAGGTGTTTAATATTATGGAAGATATAATGAAACTGACCAACTCCTAGGTTAATTTGCTAAATTTCTCAAAAAACATGGCATATGTTCTCAATACACAATGCCCGGCACACCATAACAAAATGGGGTGGCAAAAAGGCATAATCATACATTAATGGATATGGTTAGGAGTATGTTAAGCAATTCATCTTTACCTCTTTCATTGTCGATGTATCTTTAAGAACTACAGTTTACTTACTTAATAGGGTCCGTAGTAAAGTAGTACCAAAAACACCTTTTGAATTGTGGACTGGTACAAAACCTAGTTTAAGGCACCTACATGTTTAGGGTTGCCCGATAGAATTTAAAGTTTATAACCCACAAGAAAAGAAATTTGATTCATGAACAATTAGTGGCTTCTTCATTGGTTATCCAAAAAAGTCAAAGGGATATAAATTTTACTATATTAATAATAGTACGAGAATAGTTGAAACTATAAATGCTAGGTTCATTGAGAATGGTGAAGTTATTGGAAGTGAAGAACCACGTAATGTGGAAATTAAAGGAGTTAGGGTGAAAATTCCTCTGCCCAGTAGTTCTTTTAAATTTGTTGTTCTTGAAGCTATTGTACAACAAAGTGATCAACAAGAACAATAAATTAATGCCCCTACTATCATGATGAAGCCACAATTGATGAATTTGCAATAGATGAACCATAAGAAGTAGAATCAAGAAGATCTCAAATACAAAAAACAACTATTATTTCTGACGATTATTTGGTATATCTACATGAGTTAGAAACAGACTTGGGAATTGATAATGATCCAGATTCATTTTCACAAGCCATTGAATGTAACAATTTAAAATCTATGGTTCAAAATGAAGATTGGGACCTTATTGAATTACCTAAATGTTGTAAGATATTTGGGTGTAAATGGATATTTAACACCAAACGCGACTCAATTGGAAATATCGAATGTCACAAGGCCAGCCTATAACAACCTGCATTTTGGGCTAGAACGTAAACTGACATTCCTATATGTAAAAGTTCCCAAAGCCAATAACCCCTATGCAAATTTAGTGTGTTAATCAATTATGTATTGTGGGAATTTAGTTGAGCAATAATTGAGATCATAGTGGTCCCTTAACTCAAAGACGAGTTGAAAGTTTTTCTATAGGTTAAGATTTAGTGAATGTCTCAACTTAGGTCAAATTCCATTGACCATTACTCCTGAAATATGACAAATTATGGGGACGACTATATACTAAATGAAAGTCCTTCGAGTCTTCTATCCAATGCAACTAGTTTCACCTTAATCCGATATCGGAGTAGAAAGTTATGCTCATTTTAGGTTAAAGTGTTTGTCTGCCAAAATGTGACGACGAAGTTAATGACTTATCAACTAGGTGACGACCAAGTTGATGGACCGTTAACTAAGTGATGACCCATCAGCCCTAGTCATCAACCTAGGGAATTAAGTGGTAAAACCCATCCTAAAAGTGACGACCTATCAGCTGAGTGATAGGTCATAAACCATGGTCGTCAACTGATAAAATTCTGCTACTTCTTTGGTTTCCTTAGGGGTATTTTTGTATTTTTTTCACTCCAAAAACCTTTACCATGAATTAAGTTTCCACTTAAGTGTTATTAATCAACCTTTTATCAGTTTTAAAATATCTCATATCCTCTCCACTCTCAAAAACAATATCAAACTAGGGTTTATCTCTAAGTTCAAGATTTCAAGAAAAGGGTAAAGATTAGAGTTTCAATCCTCAAACTAAACAGCATAAGGTACGTGGGGTTTTTCTAAACTACATGGGCATGCTAAATCATTTTCATTATGTTTAAAAGTTGAGAAATCATGAATTTACAAAAGGGTCTTGAATTTACATTTACAAGTATGCATTGTGAATCCTTCTTGACAATAATATTTTGGTCTTGAGGCCTTACCCCTTAAACTCGATTATATATATATATATATGTGTGTGTGTGTGTGTGTGATTTGATGTTTGGAATTTTAATTGAGAGCAAGAAGAATTATAATCCCTTTCATGTTATAAATCCCCTTCTTTTTATATGTTATGAATTATTTAATTTCATACTGAGAAGTATGTTACAAATGTCTATACTGTTGGTTAAGACTTGATTTTGATTATGAATTGAAGAGAGGGTTTTTCTTATTTATATAAAGGAAAAGTGATGATTTTAAAGAGTTTCATGGTTTGTCACAAAATACTTGACCACCACATGTTTGATGAAATGTTGAAAAGATAGAATCTCTGCAAAGTTTGAAATATATTTTGAAAAATAAGAACTCTCTTGCATTAGTTAATTGATTTTGTGGTTTAAACATTGTTTTACTTGAAAAAGTTGTAACTTGATAATTTATGGTGGAGAAATATGACTTTCAAGTCTTGGTATGACAATACCAATATAGATAATGCCATAGTATTATAGAATAGAACAGAATGAAGATTTTCATTCAAATTTTTAGATTTTGAGCTTAGAATGATGAGTGTTTAGAAAAGGTTAAAATTAGGCTTAAAGACCATTAGGTGGTTACCCAAAAAAGGCACGAGTTTAGAAAACTCATCATCCGAAATTGTGTTTTGCCGATACGGGGTTTTATGTTCCCAAAGAGGGATTATACGTTGGCCTAGTGCCCTGTGACATATCAAAAGTAAAACTCCAACCTTTACGACAAACTTGGGTTGGGAGCTTCGCCGCCGAGTCAAGGGCGGATTTCATATAGCCCATGAACTGTAGTATTGTTGGGTGTACCACCTAGGTTAGAAGTAAAATAAAGAATGGTATTGCATCTATAGAATTGTCTTGAAGATCATTTAAAGTTGCCTATCTGTTTTAAATTATTTTATGCATAATATTTTATGAAATGATCTTGCTTATGTTATATATAGAATTACATTATTTTGGCTTGTTGTGTGTACCAGTACATCCATATTGACCCTTATATTTCAGGATCTGAGGCACAGTCCTGAGGTCCAGCTAAGTAGTAGATTGGTGTTTCTAAGATTCATTGTTGGTGAGCCTTCTGTATTTCGGATGGCTGGGCTTATATAAACATTGTTATTTGTTTGATTTATGGTCTGACTAGGGGCCTTGTCCCAGTTTTAGAAAAGATGTTGGTTTTTATGTATTAGAGATTTTGCAGACTAATGTTAAATGTTGTTAGAGATTTATAGATTCTATTTCAGATTGTTCAAAAGAATTATTATATTGATCATGATTCCGTATTGTTTTATATTTTGTCGTTTTCCTTCATATTAGATAAATATATGTATGATTTCCAAATAGAGAAGGGCGCTCAAGCCTTCATGATTTGGGATGCCCATCGCAGCCACGGCCTCGACTCGGGTCATGACACAGACTTATTGCCAAAGTTTTCACTCAGAAAGATTGCACTGACTATAAAGGGATATTTTCACCTATCTCTAGTTAAGATTCACTCAGAATTATATGGATTTAGTATCTCATTATGACTTACAGCTACATCCAATTAATGTGAAAACGGCCTTTTTAAATAGAAATTTGGAGGAAGAAGTTTATATGAATCAACCTAAGGGATTTTCTATTAATGTATAGGAACCCATGGTGTGTACCCGACAATGGTATCTTAAGTTTAACAAACAATTGTCATCTTTAGACTTAAGAAAAATAATGTTGATTAGTGTATATATTTGAAGATCGATGGGAGTAAGTTTATTATGTTAGTCCTATATGCTGATGACATCTTGCTTGATACTAGTGATCTTGATTTGGTGCATGATACCAAGAAATATATCTCTAACAACTTTAAAATGAAAGATATGGGAGAGATATCCTATGAGATTATGATAGAAATATTTTGGGATAGATCACAACGATTGTTGGGGTTGTCTCAGAAAGCCTATATTAATATAGTATTAGAAAATTCATAATAGAAAATGCTTATTAAGTCCCGTTCTACTTCAGAAAGGAGATATATTTAATCTCAATCAATGTCCAAAAAATGACTTCGAACGGGAGCAGATAAAAGATATTCTTTATGCATTAATAGTTAGGAGTCTAATGTATGCCCATACATGTACAAGACTAAACATCAGTTTTGTTATTAGGTTGCTGGGCCGATATCAAAGTAATCATAAAAATAGATCACTAGAAAGCTGCAAAGAAGCTGTTGCGATACTTACATGGAATGAAAGAACATATTCTCACTTATAGAAGATCTAATTATCTAGATGTGGTTGAATATTCAAATTCAGATTATGTTGGTTGTGTGGATACAAGAAAATCCATATTTAGATATTTGTTTCTGTTAGCTGGAGGAGAAATATCATGAAAGAGTGCTAAGCGGTCTGTTATAGCTACATCCATTATGGAAGATGAGTTTACGGCATGATTTGAGGCCACAGTCCAGGCTAATTGACTGCATGACTTTATTTCAAGACTTGGACTAGTCAACAATATAGCTAGACCACTGAAAATTTACTGTGATAATACCGCCACAGTTTTTTACTCTAAAAATGACAAGTATTCAAAAGGTGCTAAGCATATGGAATTGAAAAACTTTTAGGTTAAAGATGAGGTCTAGAAACATAAAGTGTCAATTGAACATATTAGCACCAAGCTTTTGATTGTTGACCCTTTGACGAAAGGATTATCACCCAAAATATTTGTTGAAAATGTTGAAAGGATGGGCCCTGTTGATAGCAATGAATGACTTCATGTAAGGACATTATTATGTTTATCTAATTGACACTTTGAACTCAAATTATATATGTTTCTATTGTTACGTATTTTCTCTTGTATACATAATATTGTGAACGATGATGACAGATTCTGTCTTAGATAAAATTATAGTTGGACCCATTATGTATTTGAAAAGTTATGTTAGGTAATAGACTAATATTGTAATAAATGGAAGGAATCATATCAAAGTAAAGTGATGTACAACCGCAATAACTCATTTTAGTTGATTTATTTAACAATGATGGATGATGTTGGATTTAACATTAATTGTGCACATGATTGACCTACATATTAAACCACTAAATTAATAATTGTGTGTACCAAGTGGGATAATGTAAGTTTCTATGACCCACATAATTAATTTATTTTGATTTAATAATTAAATAAGTTAAATCCTAAATGTATATGGGAAAGTTACCTAGTGAGATTAAAACTACTACCTATCATACTTGATTTTACCTTAGGTCAAAATGAGCACGACATTATGGACTCTAAAATAATTGATTTTGTACAGAGTCATGTAACACCCCGTATTTTTTTAGCTATAGATCGATCCATTGTTCCTATGTGTGAAACCTCTAATCTTGTAATTCATATTTGAGTACATGACTTACAATGAGCATCCTACTGAGAAGAGAGCTTATGATGTGTTAAACATGTTCATAAGAGTCACTTAAAGTAATGCTAGCTAAGAGCTTTTGAACCCATCAAGTTTTAGTGTTTGATTTCGCAAGGGTCATCTTTGAATGAGTATGACTTGGTTCATATTTGGTAATTTGGAATATTTATACCCACTAAATTATATATAATCGAATTATCTTTCCAATGATACCAATTTCTCCTTAATCCAGTACCCGAACAAAAAGTTATTCCCATTTTTGTGAGAGGCAGTAAGGGTATGCGATTGGTTATGCTCCGCCCAATCAAACTTAGCCAATTGAAAAGGTGTCGCCCAACATAACTTAGGCGATTGCATAGGCGCCACCTAAGTCATTTCCAAGTGCAAAAAACACTCCGTTTTAACCTAGATCAAGGGTGTTGAAGTCATTTCACACCCCTAAACCATCCCTAATCACTTCAAAATGTTTTTATAATATATTAATCACATAAAATCCTCTGTCTTAACCCTAAGAAGTCGGTAAACAAATCAAAACCCTTACCCTCTTCCTAAAAACAAAATCCAAGTGTCATTCCTCAAGAATCAAGAAGTTAAGCTCCAAATTCAAATTTATCTACAAGAATTTTTTAAATCGAGATTAAAGGTCCAATCTTTCAACAATTTCATCACTATTAAGGTATGTTAGATGTTGATTCATGGGTTCCTTCCACCCATGAATCTCAAGTATCCCTTTTGAATTATAAAGATTGTGTATTTATAATTTCCATGATTATGATTGAATTGAAGTTCATGTTTATGTTGTTGTTAGGATATAATTCGTGTTCTAGATTTCAATTTGTAAGCTTTGATACTAGTATGTGATGAATTACATGATATTCATGATAAAACCCTGCAAATTTCATGTTGATTGATGTAGCCATGTTCTTTAGATGTAATGTGTGTTGTATAACCAAAGCATGTTCCCTATATGTTTGATTAAATGCCTAGGTGAATGAAGTAGTGCCATTATAGCATGTTAATATGAAACCCCCATTTATGTGCAAGTTAATGCATGTTAAGTGTTTGTTGAAACGCTTGGGTGAATAAATAATGAGACATTAGTAGGCATTCCCACACGTCTACAAGTTTATGACTGCAGATATTTGAAAAGATACTTCAGTGATTGTATTGCGAATGATAGATGATTGACATGTTATTCAAGAATTGTTATGCCTTACTTTATGCTATCTAGTCCTAGGGGTATTTAATACCCGACAATTTAGTTACTACCTAGATACAGTGTCAGTTTTTAAGATAATCTTGGTTGTGCCACAATCAGTAGAACTCAATCAGTTACAGAACTTAGGAAAACTCAGTAATCTCAATATTAGTCCAGTCCAGCTCAGTAAATTAATTTAGAACTTAGTAGTATTCAGTCAGTTAACAGAATTCAGTAGTATTCCATCAGTCAACGAACTCAGTAACTCAGTTTAGTTTAGTTAGGCAGTACAATCAATAACAGCTCAGTCAGGCCTAGTATAAAGTAGAAAAGTTCAGTGTCATTTAGTTGGGAGTAGGACTCAGCACCGTGCGAGCCTAGGGATGGGGGCTCACCCGTTAGATAGGACTGAGATCCATAGAAGCAATCCCTAAGTTCTATAACTACGTAGCCAGCGTAGGTTAAGAGATATCATCTGTTAGATAGGACTGGCATACTCAAGGATCACCCGCTAGTAAAGGACTGATCTCAAGGATCACCCGCTAGATTAGGACTGACTCCATAGTAGTTGTATTTACCTATGGAACGGTAATGACACCCTTCTAAGTGGGGTTACAGGTTGTACCCTACTAGTTCAAATTCGAGGTATGTTGGTTAGATAAATACTTCCCACAGTCTTAGTTTTAGTCTCAGTCTTTAGAATAGAACTCGGATTAGTATTACAGAAATTAGGACTGTCAGATACAGTCACTCATATCAGTAAAGAACTTAGATAGTTCCATAGGTCCAGAGATCACCTGCTAGATAGGACTGATCACAGCTTCAGTTAATCAGATATCAGTATTAGTAGACTTAGACATCAGAAATCCAGTTATTAGGATTCAGTATTCAGTGTTACTACGATTTTAGTTATAGTTTATGCACTCATACATGTATCCTCATTCAGCAGTCTCATGATATTTAGTCAGTATTGTTCATGCATGTAAACCCTTACATTCAGCCTTACCTCATCTAGCATACCAGTACAATATCACATACTGATGCATACTTTTCTCTTGAGCTATGGTGTCTAATTCCATAGGTTCAGAAGCACGAGATCTAGAGCACCCTTAGCAGTTCAGATTCAGCCAGCATCAGTAGACTTAGTAGTTAGTCCTCATGATTCGAGGATGTTCCTTATTTTATTATTGCATTAGATTTAGCATTTCAGTAGATGAATTTAGTTGGGGGATTGTCCCATCAACTTCTTATTCAGACAGTTTAGAGGCTTTTTTCAGACTAGAGTATTTTCAGATAGTTATTTTAGTTTTGATATTATTGTACTTTATTCAGTTTTATTTAAGTATTGAACCTTATGGCAAGTTTCCACCAGTTTTCTACAATTTTGCAATATAATATTCAGTGCTCAGGTACAGATATCAGTCATGGGTTAACTTGTGATCCTTCGGGGTCATAAACACCGTGTAGCATCCGGGGTTCAGAATCCATGGTGTTACAAGTTGCCACCTAATTTTTAAGAAAAATAAGGAAAACTATTTATTTACTAACGTGTGTGACTTGTGTTTTAATCTATGAACCAATTTAGATTCTAGGTAAAGGTTCAAATTATTTCAAAGGAAAGAGATTAGGCACCCTTCAGAATCTACAATTGTGGTTCCCGGCCAGACTTAGGTTTACTTAAAGATGGAGAAAAAAAAGCAATGTGTACATATACAAATATAAAATGTGTAAAAATTATGTAAATAATTTATATGTAAAGAATGTATAAGTTACATATATTATAGTTAAAATATGTATAAAAGTATATGACGATATGTAAATAAAAGTATATAGAAATGTTTGAAAAGAAAATAAAGATTGAATAAAGAAAATTTTGTTTTAAAGAAAAAGATTACGCAATGTTTTTAGTGTAAAAAGAGTATGAATTATTTTTATTGCTTATCTAAATCAATTTAATGTATATATTAATGGCCTAGATTTGATTAATGCTTGATGTAAATTGAATAAATAAAGAATATTCCACCCAGTGCCCCAAAAATAAAATTTTTACAATAATAATATTTGTAGAATTATAAGAATATAAAATACAATACAAAATTTAAAGTCCTTTTTGAATGCAATTCCCAACGAGGATTCTCAATAACTTGTATGAACACTAACAATAAAAATGTTAGTAACAAATAAAGAAGTATCAAAATAAATTAAAAAGTATGTAAAAATATATTTTTTGTTAAAAAGCGAGCTTGGATAAAGTTTTAAATATTATAAGAATTTTGTCATCGCCCAAAATACTTATTTTTGTTACGTATTTGTATACCTAAAATTCGTCTTTTCATTTGTGAAGGCCTCAAAAATCGACGGTAATTTTTTCATTGGCCAAGAGTTGATCTTTGATATAAAATAGTAAAAATTGAGAAAGTAAAATCCACCTTTGTAATGGGATGGCCTCAAATATCCAAACAAACAGATAATTTCATTGGTCGTGTGTTTATTTTGAGTATATATATGTGATTTTGAGAAAAAAAAAGATGAACAAAATTTGTATATGATAAAAATATGTGTGTGCTGAAGAATATGTGTGTAGTGAAGAAATGTGTGTTTGAGAGAGAAACAAAAGTACATGGGGATGAAAAATATGTATATGTATTTGTGAATGTGTATTTTATTTATATATTTGTATGTGAGAAGAGAAAAAATATGTGTGTATTGTATTTTTGAAAATAAAATAAAATATATAAGAAGAAATTTGATTTGTTTATATTTTGAGAGGGGGGAGAAGAATGAAATGTGTATGGTGAAAAATGTGTGTGTGAGAGAGAAAGGAAAAAAATTACTAAAAGTTTTGTGTTTGAGGGAGGGGAGAAAGAGGGGAAAAATATATGTGGATTTTTTGAGAGAGAGGAAGAATAAAAATGTGTGTGTGTGTCTTGTGAATGTGTGTAGTGTGAATGAGTATTTAAAAAGAAAAAATAATAATAAAATAAAATATCACATCCACCTTTTCCCAACACATTCCTCAAATTATCGATAGTAGGTGAAGAAAAGTCAAATGTCATAAATATGATGAGACCTTGACTTTATCGATTTATTATTTTGCGTATTAAAATAAGTAGATGTTGTTTTTGTAGATAGTATTTAAATAAGGTACAAAAAATATCGATATATATAACTACAAAAAAATGTAAATAGATATAATTATCTTTGAAAAAGATGTATTACACTATAAACAATTAAAATTATAATATATAAAAGGAATTGTACTGTTATGTTATGTACATATGTAGATGACTGTGCAAAAATATTAAAATGATAATAAACTAATAAAAATCCTTAAAATTTACGAAATTAAGGGTGTAAATGTTTGTGGTGTGTGTATTGTGTGTTTATTGTGTGTATGTATGTTGGGTATTTAAAAAAATAATAATAATAAAATATCAAATCTACTTTTTCCAAACACATTTCTTAAATTATGGTATTAAGTAAAAGAAAAGTCAAGTGTCATAATTATGACGAGACCTTGACTTGACTGATTTGTTACTCAATGCATTAAAATAATTGACTCGACTCAACTTTTACGGATTGTAATAAATATACAAAAATATAGGTATTGATATGTAATTATAGAAAAAATGTAAAGAGTATTGAAATTATTGAAATGTAGTTAATTTGAAAATATTGTAAAAATGTGACGTTATGTCGCACACGTGTGCAGATGATTGTAAATGTTAAGATTGATAATGAATTGATAAAAATTTAAAAATAAGAAAAATTAATAAATTATAAAAATAAAAATATAACAACAAATTGATTAAAATCCTAAAGTAAGGATGATTATCAACAATTTGTCAAACAATTATAAAAAATGTGAAAAAAGTATTTTGTGCCCTTTAGAGATCAAGAAGCCTAAAGACGTTAATTTAGGCATGGAGAACAAAAATTAGGTGTCAACAGTTGCCCATTTTCATTTAAGGATGATGTAGAAATCTTCAAATGAAAATATTGACGTGTAGCCAATTTTGCTCGACAAAAATGATAGATTTTTTTTTTGTTTTTGAAGAAAAATTCGACCAAACTCTAATTCAGAGTTGCCTACTACCTAGAGCTGTATGATGATCAGCTCGGGTGTAGTTCAAATGAATAGGCAATTTGTTTCTTGCCTTGCTGTTGGGAGCGAGTTATCATGTAGAATAATTATTGAGAGGATGATTTTTTAGGAATGAAAGTGTTCACATATTCCCGAGGTTCTTATTGAAATTGCCCCAGCATCGAGCTGTGATATGCTGGGGATGCAAGATTATGTACTTGATGGTGAGAAAAAATAATTATGTGGTTGTGATGATCGAACTCTGCATAGAGCTTCCTACATGTCTCGAGTGTCGCGAGAATCAGGTCAATGTAGTTTGAAATGAAAAAATAGAAAATTTTGGGGCGATTCAAAATTTGCCCCAGTGTATGATGTGTGGGATTTGAAAAAAATGCCTTTTTGTTTTGAATTGTATTTTTAGTTAAAGAGATGTATGATGTCTCCAATTGTATATGGAGACTTGAGGATCAATAACGTCTCCGATTATTTACAGGGACTAAGGATGACTGACGTCTTTGATTATTTATGGGGACTTATGTGATGAATAAAAGATGTCTTTGATTGGTTGTGAAGATTTGATGCATGTCATCTCCAATTGTCTTATGGAGACTAATGTTGAATGTCATCTCCGATTGTCTACAGAGACTAATGTGATGAATGATGATGTTTTCGATTATATATGAAGACTGATATTGATTGTCATCTTCAATTGTCTATGAAAACCGATGGATGACATCTTTAGTTATTTGTGGAGACTAATACTGATGATTATCTTCGATTGCCTACAGAGACTTATGTGATGAATGGTGTCTTCGATTGTTTATGAAGATTTGATGACATCTCCAATTGTCTATGGAGATAGATGTTGAATGATGATGTCTTCGATTGTCTATGAAGACTTGATGCATGATACCTCTAATTATCTATAGAGGCTGATATTGATTGTTGTCTCCGTTTGTCTACGAAGACTGGTGTGACGTCCTCGATTGTTTACGAAGATAGATGTATGAAACATCCAGTTATCTATAAAGGCTGGTGTGGATTGTCATCTCTGATTGACTAAGAAGACTAATGTGACACCTTCGATTGCTTAAAGATAGATGCATGACCCTCCAATTGTCTATGAAGGCTAATATGATAAATGGTGTCTTTGATTGTCTATGAAGACTTGATGACATCTCTAATTTTCTATGGAGATGGATATTGAATGATGATGTCTTCGATTGTCTACGAAGACTTGACGACATCCCCAATTTTCTATGGAGATGGATGTTAAATGATGATGTCTTTGATTACCTACGTAGACTTGATGACGTCTCCAATTGTCTATGGAGACTGATATTGAATGATCATTCTCAATTGTCTATGAAGACTAAGGTCATCAATCGATGAGGTAAAGGCCTCTCGATTGGTGGAACAACTGGAAGGTAATAGCCTCTCGACTAGCGGAACTGTTGAAAATATAAAAGTTCTGAGAACACCTGATAGCAAAGTAAAATGTTTGTGTTTGAAGGTGGTAGCTCTAAAAAGAAAAGTCAATTGACTGTATTTGGAGGAGGTTGTTTCACATGTGAAGTGTAATGCATGTATGCGAAGGCATGTGTTTGAAAGGAAAGGAAATTATTTTTTGCATTTTTGCTGTAAAAAATGTGTTGAAAGATGAAAAATGCGGGAGATTTCTTTGTGTTTCCTTTGTGGGAATGTGAAAAGCTGAAAATGTAGAAGATTGTTTTGCATTTTCTTTGTAAGAAATGCTAAAAGTTGAAATATGTAGAAAATTGTTTTGTGTTATTCTTTGTGAGGAATGTTGAAATGTGAAAATTGTAGAAAATTATTTAGTGTTTTCCTTGTAAAAAGTGTTGAACAGTGAAACAAAATTATTTTGTATTTTGGTGAGACCCCGCAAAATCCTAAGCTTAATTCAATCTATTTATGCTTGTTAAGGGGGTACCATACTTATAAAATTCTAGCTAAGTTCCCAGACTTAGTTTATCTTTGGCCTTTGAAAGTTTGCAATCTCATTTCTCCACCTTAATGTCCTTTAAGGGTCTACATTTTTGCTAATTCATGATCAGAGAGGTCAATAGGTGTTCCCAGACAAGTTTTGGATTTTTTGAACCTCGTTTAGACCATGTTTGGTGTCCCAAAATAGTGGACCAATGCGATCTTGGCACACTGTGTCGCTTATCATGTTGGTTAACATTGTTGCAGAGACTGCTAGTAAAACTGCTGAGGCTCGGCATGATGATGGCGCGATGCGTTGCGATACATCGATGCACTGCATCGCCAATCACGTTGGTGCCCAGTTTTCAGTCATTAAATATCCGTGTTTTAAAGGGCAAAAGGGTCAATTTTCCACCCCTATATAAGTCTATAACACGAGATTCAACCCTTATTTCACTAAAATATTGTTGTTACTCTCAAATACTCTCAAGAATATCTCAAGGGTTTTCATAGGAGCTTTAAATTCAAGAGATTCTACCGTTAGTTTTCAAGAATTTTCCATCCAAGGTAGCTCAAGTGTTCATTCATGGATTCTTTTCATCCATGAAGCCCAAGAATCTAATTTTAAATTATGAATTGTGAAGTTTATGTTGTGGATTGATTATTTTCATGTAATTATTATTATAGGATTCCCAAGTTGGAGTCTTTATGTGTTGTTCATGAAACTACGCTATTATGTGGGTTAAAATTTATTAAATTGAGTTGAATTAGGGAATTATGTGGTATTAAATTTATATCATGCCTAAGCTCTAAGTTATGCATACTAGTGTTTGATAAAATGCCTAAGAGAATAATACTTGTACATTATGACTTAATAGAACCTAAAGGATGAATACATGTTACCATTACGTTCAAAATGAGTCCCATTCTATTGTTATGCCTTGTAATGGATTGATGTAATGCTTATGAGATTAGGCTTAGGGAATTTTATATTTATTTGCATTCTTATTCATGTGTAAGCCTGTGGTATGCAAATAGTTCATGAAAATCCCCAATGATAGTACTATGAATTATTGACCATGGTTATGTTTTTAAGAAGTGTCATGTCTTGTCAGTTTCATGCTATGGAGTCTTGGGGGTACTTGTACCTAACAATTTAGTTGTGTGCCCAGAGCCAGTGTCAGTTTTCACGATAATCACAGTCAAGCTATGATCAGTAGAACTCAGTCAGTCATGTGACTCAGGAAAATTCAGTAAATTCAGTATTAGTCCAATAATCTCAGTGATCTCAATAATCTTAGTAATCTCTGTAAGCTCAGTCAATTATCATATCTCAGTAGTATTCAGCTCAGACCTCAGTAACTCAATCAGCTAGCAGAACTCAACAGCATTTTGTTAGTTGACAGAATTCAGTAGTATTTCATCTTTCAACGAAACTCAGTGAACTCAATTCATTTAGTAAAAACTGTACCATCAGTAACATCTCAGTCATGCCTAGTGTGAACTAGGAAAACCAGTTCAATGTCTATTCAGTTGGGAGTAGGATTCAGCACCGAGTGAACCCAAGGATGAGGGCTCACCTGTTATCCAGTAGAGGGTGTGATCCTTAGTAGCAATCCCTGCATTCCGAAACTCCTTAGCCAGCATAGGTTGAGATGTACCCCTACGAGTCTAGGTACTATACATCTCCTTTGAGTTTTCCTTACAGGAGGGGTTGACGGAAGAGCTCCCTGTTATAGAGGGTTTACTCACAGCTTGTCTTTACCTGTGGAATGGTACTGACACCCTTCCAGCTGGGATTATAGGTTGGACCCCACCAATTTAAATTTAGGGCATGTCAATTAGATGATTACCTCCTACAGTCTCAGTTTCAGATTTAGTCTCAATAATAGAACTCAGTTCAGTTCTATAGATATCAAGACTGTCAGATACAGTCATCCACTTTAGTCTAGAACTCAGATATTTCTTCAGATTCAGGACTGTCAGAGACACTCACCCTATCCAGTAAAGAACTCAGAGAGTTTTTTAGTATCAGTATACTCAGTTATCAGTTATCAATAGTATAGTAATAGTAACCTCACATACGGGTTACCTGTAAACTCCGTAATTCATATCATCAATAGACTCAGTTATTTAGTATCCCAATATTAGTAAACTTAGATGTCAGTACATAAGTATTCAGTATTATCATGACCCTAGTCCCGGTTTATGTATTCATGCATGTATTTTTTATGCTCTCATGTTCAAGTCATCAGTCAGTTATTATTGTTCATACATATGAACCCTGGTATTCAATTTACCTCACTTGCATACCAGTACATTCAATCGTACTGACGCATTTTCTCTATGGTGTTTTATACCATAGGTTTAGAAGCACGAGCTCCTGAGCATCCTTAGTAGATCAGACGTTCATCATCCAGACTAATAGTGAGTCCGCATAATTCGAGGATAACATGATTATTTTATTACTTTATTATTTCAGTAGTTCGGAGTTAGTTGAGGAAATATCCCATCAACTCCACAGTTTTCTGAGATCTTAGAGGCTTTCAGACTATAAAACATTTCAGATAGTTTATTTCATTTTGGGGTATTGTTACACACCATTACAGACATTGTTTTATATTCAGTATTAGTTCAGTTTTGAACCTTATGTCCTTACAACTTATATTTTATATATTTACAATATATGATTCAGTGCTTAGTTACAGATATCAGTCAGGGGTGAGCTTGTGGTCCTTCAGGGTCATGAGCACCGTGTAGCATTTCAGATACCAGATTCGGGGCGTTAAAATTTTCTTTTGTAAGAAATTCTGAAAGTTAAAAAATATGGAAAATTGTTTTGTGTTTTCTTTTGTGAGAACTACTGAAAGTTGAAAAAGACATAATCGTGTCCTAACTATAGTTAGTACCAATAATTTGCAGTATGTATAAGAATTCTCCCATCGACTTGAGGGTAACTCATATAGTTTCAAGTGGTACCTCAGACATACCTGAGTATCGACAAGATTTGTTCATCTTGCTTCCAGCAAAGATTTTGGAATGTGTCTGTTCTCATGTTTCAAGTGTGCTCTTCATAAAAATGCCTCGTTCTCACACCTATTTGAGTATTATTTTCTTTTGGAATTTGAAGACATCTAGATATATACGCTCACGCTCAGAAAAAAGTTCAATGAATGCAATTGTGATACCATAGGCTTTGCCTTCATGTAAGTATCTACTAATGTGAGAACACTTAGAGTAGGATCTTGTAGGACTTTTTATTGGCTTGTAATGTGGGCTTGGGGTCGTGTAGGATGATATTTGGGTTGAAAGTGACTAATTTCTTAATGAGCGTTACACTGTATATGTGTTTTTGAATTTTGTTGCATTTTGATGTTTGATTTTCTTTGTTGTGCTTCTTTCCTCTTGTTTGATAATTGGTTCAACTTCATTTGAATATTGTACTAGAGTTTTCCCCACCTTTTTTTGGATATATTTTCCTTTTTTTGCGCGATGATGATTCTCTATCTTTGTCGGATTATTGCTTTTTTGTGGGGTTTTATGCTCCTTATTTTTTTAAGTTGTCTTTTATTTTTTTTCGTCTGGGCCTATACGTTGTTTGCCTTTGGAAGTTTTGATCTTTAATCATTATTCGTAACTTACACGTACATAGTGCGCTCAAGAAGGTGGGCCAAAAGAGGAATAGTGCATATAAGCCCTCAAAAAGTATAGGCTCAGATGTGGTTATTCCAAAGAAAAGGTTTTAGGATCGAAGGGGG
Source organism: Capsicum annuum (assembly GCF_002878395.1). NCBI lineage: Eukaryota > Viridiplantae > Streptophyta > Magnoliopsida > Solanales > Solanaceae > Capsicum > Capsicum annuum. Next base: position 198,295,026 of record NC_061115.1, read on the forward strand.
GAATACTAGGGATTGATGTCATTTGGTAGGTTGTGGATGGCACAATCGGATTAAAGAAGGCCTACAATCCTTTTCCAAACTAAGTGTAACACAGAATTTTGCCTCAACAGACATTCAGGCCAAGTTCTGGATCATCAATGCAATGTAATGAACTAGTCTAAAGCCTACCACACAATGAACTTGAAACGATGAGGTTGGTTTCGTTCTTGTCTTAGATGTATGCAAGAGAATTTTTAAGTGTTACTTAGGTTTGATTAAAAGATACCAAAGGAATCTATGATTTATCATGAAGTCAGTCTTTTCCATCAAACCAATTTGTTCTTTCTCATGCACCCTCCTAATTGTGTTGGTACCAACCAAGTCAAAATTCTAAATTTTTATTTATTTAGAAAAAAGAAAGGGACCGAACCTGAAAGAGGTTTACCTATGTATCTTGTGAAAACAAGAATCAAGTCTGCGTAGTTCAGTCAAATTTTCAAATTTGTATGTAGCATGTATAAATGTACAAGAGTAATGGTCATCCTTTAATATGATGTAAAAGATGATTAGAAAGGAATTGCTTGTAGTATAAAAATTATTTTAATTGGACGATTGATACACCCAAATTACACCTCTCTTACGAGAGAGTAAGCAGTCGTTGTCAAATATATAACCCAACTAGGTTGGGGTCGAATCCCATAGGGAATATCGTGTTAATTAAGTTGAATGCAGATTAGTTGACTTTTAATCGTTCTTTTCCGTAAAATAAATAGGGGGATTTGATTCAGTTCACAAATTAATGGTTTCTGTTTAACAAGATGAAATACGTGTAGTAGTATTAAAATTCAAAGAAATAGCAAGCTAGGGTTATGTTCACCTTGTAGTTTTCAATACTTTCTAACTATAGGCTTTACGAATTCATACATGCATTGTGTATTGTATTTAATAAAATAATCCTAGTGTTTCTCAACCATCAAGGACTAATTCACTTTAGTTCTCTCGAATCAAAAGTGTTTACCAAAAATAATACGAAATCTCCAAGTAGATAATCCTACTAAGGCATGAACATATGAAATAGAAGTTGGTAATCCTATTTTGTTGTCATTACTCTCTTTTCCGAGCATCAATCTTTCTTACGAACAAGTTGCATTTTAAGGCATATCCGCTATATTTGCAACCACGAGAATTCAAGATAAGCGAAGAGAGTATGATGTAAACAAATCAATGCATAATGAATTCAAAACCCAAAGTAATAGATTGTATATTTCAAGGCTTCCATAACCCTAACTAATAAACTTAGCTACTCATGAATAAAACAAAAATCACAATAGAAATATTCATCATACCAAAAACTAGAAGACGATCTTGGTGTGGGAATAGTGAAAATAAGAGAGAAGAAATATTTTCTCTCTCTCCCCCCCAAGCTAAGCCGCCACTCTCCTTTCAAAAACTAATACAAAATAATTCATAGTGACTAAAAATTCAGCATTAAGTCTTAATAATCTTTTCTCTCATAATTGCCTTCTAAGTCTCTGAACTAATTATAAATGACAAACTAGTCTTGGACATAGTTTCTAGGCGTCACATTTGATCCAAACTGCTACTCTCTTGTGTCATATGCCATCCACATTCCATAGTCCCATTTTGTCTTCATCTACCTCATTAATACCTAAAATCATGCTAATCACATCGGTTAGCTTAATTACATAGAAGTAGAGTAAAAACATAAGAAACTAGACAATTTGTTCTCTAAACTTAGCTAAAATATGGATAAGTTATTGTGCTTAGGCGTATAAATACACCCAAGATCACCACCCCACACTTAAAGCTTTGTTCTTCCTCGAACAACATATCTATTTATGCATACTAAACAAGTCTTAGCACCCACAAAGGAAAACAAGATGCTCAAATAGGCTCACACAACAATTATGAACAAGTAGTAGATTCAGGAATCATTACTAGAGAAAACCTACCCTCAAGAATAAACTCATTAAGTTGGCAATTTCATGCATACTATTTAAGCAAAGAAATCATATAAATTACCCAACCTTCATCAAACATATGCCCTCATAACAAGAAAGTTACCCATAATCACTCACAATCATGAAATTTCTAACAAAATGGGTACAAGAATCAAGTTGCGCTCACTCTCACAAAGAATTCTCAAATTACAACTGATGACCATATGTTTTCCCTTAGTGTAGTACTTCACTAATATCAGAATGCTAAGATTAGGATCAAATAGGTCTTTTATGGGTTGCAATGCAGGCTAAAGGATAGATAGGAACTATTTTGGCCAGAAATAGTGACTATCTTCCCTAAGAGTTTTAATACACTACATTATGCAATTAAGACGAATCTCTAACAAACAATTTCCACTTCTACTATATTCACAGATTTTCTTTTCACCCCAACTCGTTAAGCTCAATTAATAACACTATGGTGGGAGTATGCAACCCATTCAAATATTTTTTTTTTTTGCACCCTTTTCATGTTATGCACCCCTATAACAGCTTTCCTTAGTAGAGATGCACAATGTCCAAGAAGGACCAGAGCCAAAACAGGTTCATTGTAACGTGTCCGAAAAAAATTTTGGAACTTTTTCAACAGTTTTTGCTACTCCCAACCACATGAATTTCACATGCCAATAAGTAGACTTTGGGGCATCAATTTAACCTTTTTCCTCTAATTGTCAAACTCCTAACTCAAATTGATTTTACATTAAAGCACTTAGGATCTTTTTGATCAAATTACGGTCTATTAAAGAACGTAATAGGCTACATATGAAGCTAACAGAAGAACAACTTAAAGGCTCAACGGGGCTAGCTAAGATAATGTACAAAGGTAGGTCAAAAGAAGGTATGAACAATGGCTATCAAAGAAATTCCTAAATCATTTCATAAACTCACAATCTTTATTTCGCTATGCACACACACTAGGCAAGTTCTCGCATCAGTTGCAATAAGGAATATACAACATTCTTACACACTCATGGCACATGGTCAACTCAATTAGGAGCATTATAAATTCTCGACCCAATAATTACATGAATTCAACTAAAACCAACAATCACAACAAGAGTCACAACTAAAGCCTAGGTGTTTCAAATGTAATGATCCATCACATACTTATGTTATAATGTCATGTGATCCAGAAGAACAGTTACATGCAATTAAATGACTAATTTTCTCTTAAGACGGTCGTCATCCATCCATTATTTAGAAAAGCACCTAATTATGACTAAATAGAATAAACATCTAACAAG
>NC_061115.1:198627599-198642599 GCF_002878395.1 Capsicum annuum
CATAGAGCATAGGTGAAACTGTGATGACAATTTATCACTTCCTTGTCTTGTGCTTATAGAATTGCCCTCTTTTCCCTCTATCCTTATTTGTATTTTGCTTTCAAAAAAACTATATGAGATTATTTAAGACACTTTAGATTCTGAGATTGTAAATTCCTCTTGTCAAGTTTAGAAGCTCTTGTATTGATACTATCAGGTCGTAGAATTTCTGTTTGAATATCGGTTGTCCATAGTTGTGAAATATTATTTTTATATATTGTGTTCACATATAGGGTCCAAGTTGAACGTTCTTACCAAGGTAACCCATTGCAATATCTCTGGGTTAAGGTATTGGCTTACCTACCGGTGGGATATGGTAGGTGCCATCATGACTCAGAAATTGGGTCGTGACGAATTAATATTAGAGCTAGGTTTCACCGATATTATTGATACAAGAGCAAGTGTCTAACAAAGTCATACAGATCGAAATGTTGACATTCATTTCCTAGCTTTGGGAGGCTATGTGACATTCTTAGGAGTCCTTTATTTTTTTCATCCATATCGTGCTAAGAGTCTTAGTTGGTTTGTAGTATATTTTCAATAACTCAAAATTGGTCATGGGGGTTAATTACGAGCTTAATTATCATCGTATATCGCGATTATCTTCAAGAAAAATGTAAGAATTTCTTGAATTCATGCCTGAATTTCTTCATTTGGACCCAAAACTCCAATTTAGCTTAGGGGTTGATTTTGTCCCAAAGTATGCTTAGTTTTCACCCATTCTTTGAGGATTATAATTCCTTGTTCACTCGTTTTTAAGATTTTAATCGTGCCTTTGAATAATGGTTCTTGGAGTTCTTGAACTAGGAACTTGGAATCTTGAATAAATTTGCAGAATTAATGGTGAACTTTGGAGGTTCTTGAAGTTGGATGTAGGAGCTTAGGGTTTTCTTTTTGAGGGAATTTGATGAAATATAATATATAATGCTTCTAATAGGATTTAATATAGGGTTTGGACGGATTTTGGGTGAGGGGGAATGACCAAAATGCCCCTAAAAAATCAAATAATTCTCAAATCTGTCCTTTGGTGGACTATTTTGATAGTCTGAAGTAGATCAACCATAACGTTTTGCTCTAATATCTAAATTGGATGAAACCAATTTCATTAGAAAGAAGACTCTCATATATTTCCGTTGATATATAGTATCTCACCCAGATCATTGTGTACGAGGAGTTATGAAAGTTTGAAGTTGACCCAAAAATTCACTTTTGATAAGCTGAAGTAGATTGACCATAACTTTTTGCTCCGATAGACAAATTGGATGAAACCAATTTCATTAGAAAGAGGACTCGTAGAGATTTCCATTGATATATAGTAGATCACCCAGATCATTATGTACAAGTATTTATAATCATTTAAAGTTGGAGAAAAAATATGTCAGGCCTCAATACTTTTTCCGGCACATTTTAATGTTCACTACTATTCACGGTTTGATTAGAATGTTCATAACTCGTCGCTCGGGTGTCCGTTTTGGATGATCCACATATCGTTGGAAAGCTTATTAGATACTCTACGCAATGGTCGGTCATAATCTAAGACATTCCACATGGAAAATTTATAATTCATTCTAGAAGACAGAACCCAACACATACTTACCATGATAAATTACATAGAATTTTTAGAAAAAGATATGAGAAACATAAAGTTACTAGAAAAACAGATAAAAATAAATATAGACAAATACATGGAAAATAAAGATATAAAATACACAGAATTTCTTAATAAAAATATGCAAGAATTACTAAGGTTAAAACAAATAACTACAAAATATTATAATAAAACCAATTTTAAAAGTCAATGAAAAGAAAAGAATTCTCATTTGGGGGTTTGGAAAATCATTTGAGGGAAGAAAAGTCAATGAAAATAAAGTGTTTCTTAAACTATGTTTTAATTTTTATTTAAATTTATGGAATGTTTAAAGACACATAATATTTAACTTCATATAGTAATACGATTATTAATAAAAGCAATAATTGATTCTAGCGAATAAAATGATAGACATTTATTTGCAATACATTAATTTGGATGTTATTGTTAAAACTTTATATATTAATACGAAGTTTTAGTTATTTAATTCAAAGTTTTAAAATATTTCTAGTAAAAATCAGAAAGTCTTTTCATTTCATTATTACTTTTTTTCTTTAGACGTATTTCACAATCTTCAAATGAAGTTGAAAATTATAAAATTTAGAATTTAAATTTTTGAGGCCACAAAATTTAGGAGATCTAGAGAAATAGTTTTATCAGTCATACCCTTGATCTACCCCTACCAGAGTCCTTTCCTTGTCTAAACTGTTCATCGCATATCAGTCTATTTTCGTGAATTTCAGAAAATCTATTTTGGTACCTAAACCTTTTTTCTGAAGGCTTGCTAACTACTCTGATATATGCAACAAGTGCATGATGCCTTTGTCGGAGCCACGGCAGCACTTCCTGTGAACGCTGAGCTTGAAGCGTCACAGGGAGTTAAATATGTTCAGCTTCTCCTAAACGAATGGGAAATCCATTCAAAAAAAAAAAAATTCTTTTTTTGTGAAAAATCCATTCAAAATTTATTAGACTTATCTGATGGATCTTCAAGAAAAATGGAGCAGTCGATGAATGTTAATGTTTGCCAACTTCATTCCCACAAGTTCTTCAAGATCTATATGGATTTTAGCACTTTAAATCAATTAAAATTTTATCTTATATAAATAAAGAATTTCTACAATTCTTCTACAAGAAACATACGGTTATTATTGTGCACATTGCGAGGAGTTGTCTACTTCCCTTCTCTGTATATTGTTTTAATCAATCAACAAATATTATACGGTATAGCAGAGTGTTCAAGCGATGCAACATCTTTCAAGGAATCATAACTACTCTGAGAAAGTGAATGTTGCTACCTAGCAACATGCTACAAATAGCTTCATGACTTTTTGGCGATTTTATAGAGTTTAAATTAAAATTAAGCATGTCGTATAAAATTTAATTTTTTTAATCCATTATTAAAATACTTTATAATAGATAAAAATTTATTCTTACTTTTATCCCTTCCTAATTAAATATTATCTGATATTCTTTTCTCTCTAACTTGGTGTTCTTCCAACTACCATTTGTGGGGTTTCGGAGAGTATCAAGATGAAGAAGTTGAAAGATGAACTTTTAATTCACATATTAAAAAGAAGTGCCAAATTTTCTATTTCATATTATTTGACAATCTTTTAAGAATTGTGGTAGTATATTTCAAAAAATATTAAATAAAATATCATTTTCTAAATTTACATGTTTAAACAAAATATAATAATTTTAATTCAGAATGAAGACAATGAAACTATGATAATTTTCATAAAATATTTTATAAAATATACTCTTTAAATAAATTAAATATATTTTTAAGTTAATTCATTATTGCTTTGTCTACTTACAATTGTGCAAGCTAGGTGTGAAAAAAAATCTTGGTATGTGAGGGTAGGGAGCGCTACCCACCCACCCATCCACCCAGCAATGAGCTCTACTCAACGATAATCTGTAATTAGTTTGGTGCCATTTGGGTTCTATATTGATTGGGAAATCAAAAATAAATAAAATTATTATGCATACAATGATATTGAGGATCTTCAAATATTTATTATAATATTCAAATTGATAATATTCACGTTATACACACGTACACTAATATATATATATATATATATATATATATGTGTGTGTGTGTGTGTGTGTGTGTGTGTGTGTTTGTGTGTGTGTGTGTTTGTGTGTGTACCTGCTTGAGAAGATTTGGTAAAAGAGACACCCTAAAAACATAATTGAAAACAGACACGATTTTCTTTCTTAATTTATTTTTTAGGGTTTGGAGAAAATTTGTGGGTCATGGTCCATTAGTAAATTTTAAAAAGTTATTTTCACCCCTTATGTATTTCTGAAATACATTTTACTCTCATTTTTTCGGTATAAATTCTATCTTCATTAGTTATAATATTACAAATAGTCGTGCATCCTCTATTGTTTCTTGATGAATGTTATAGGAAGAATTAGAATAATATGTTGCCCAACCTCAACATTAGTATCCTCATTTTCTGTAGCATGAGATCTTTAAAACGCGAATAACAATAATATTCGAAGTGAGAGAATATGACAAATCTGAAAATAGAAATGTATGAAAACACAATGAAATATTTTGTATCTGCTTCTACTATAGACATAAAACCTCGTGCATAGTTATCAGTGCGTAATTATTTATTAAAAACAAATGTTTTCATCTGTAGAGTTGTAAAATTTTTGCCTTGAATTCTCGCCGGCGCGATGTCTTCAAGATAGCAGGATTATCTCAATGATAAATATAAATCTTTTTAAATTTTTGAGATGACTGGGACATTTTTTGCGTTGAAATGAAAAGAAAAATGGATAAAGACAAGAATATGAAAGAGTTCAAGGGGTCCAATTCATTTATATAATAAGGCTGGCAGAAATGTGACGATTGGAGGTCTGTACTTTTTTATCGTTGACACACAAGTATAGATCATACTAATGATTTATCATGTACGTAAAGAGTGATCTAGATGTTGTGGTTTATAATCAATCTTTGTGATTTGGTGTTAGACCCTCTCCTTGTACGACATAAAAGGACGATAATATATATATATATGGTCCATGATTTTGGCTTAGTTGGTATAGTTATTTTATCTTCTTTTAATTCTTTTTGAGGGATTATTTCTATCTTTTTTAGTTATTTTATTAATTCTTCTATATTTTTATCTTGACTGTCTATTTCTAAGGTTTCCTTTTCTAGAGTAGATTAGAAAGTATTAGCTATTGTATAAACTATAGGAATTTTAGAATATAAACAGCTAGAAAAAAGTATAGTAATAATACACCCTCTTTAGGATAAAGAAGAATAGTAGTATAAAAATAGATAATTTAAAGAAGCTAGAATATTTAGATCTAACAATCCCAGCTGAAAAGAAATATAGACGTTTTAAAGATAATTCTCTTATTACATGTAATTTTAACAACGGAGAACATACTTTACATGGAAAAAATCCACAATTAAATACTATTACAGATTTTATAATAAACCTAGGAGAAAAGACTCAACAAGAAAATACAAAAATATTAAAAACTCTAGATATATTAGAAGACCTGTAAAACAAACAAAAAAAATTGTTAGATAAAATAGAATTAAATTTTGATTTCTTAAAGAACCAACAAGCAGAATTAGAAAAGAAATTCAAAGATTTAATTAATAAAGACAAAGGTAATTTGGAAAATCTTGAAATAAGGCTAGTATTAAAAGAAGCACAAAAAGAAATTAATAAAATAAAAAATATAATACTCTCATGAATGATATACTCCAAGATAAACTTTATCTAACAATATTAAAAAAGGCAGCATAGATCCAATCAAATCCCGAAGGATTATCAGACCATCAACCACGGGAAAAGCAGACTCGTTAATCATAAAACAAAATAATATTATAACTTTGTTACTATTAGAACTGAATAAGAACCTAGAAAAAGAAACCCTAGAAAAAGACAGTCAAGATAAAAATATAGAAGAATTAATAGAACAACTAAAAAGATAGAAATAACCCCTCAAAAAGAATTAAAAGAAGCTAAAACTAACTATACCAACTAAGACAAAATCATGGACCTTTTTTCAGTATCCCCAAGTAGAAAAAGATCAAGTTTTACAAGACAAAGATCAAGTTTTATCCAAAATAGTTTAATAAATAATGTGCTATCAAAAATAATAAATAAACCCAGAATGACTTCAAGACAACAGTTAGAAGAAGTAATAGACGTAGATAAAGAAATACAATTAATCGAACAAAATAAATTAAAACTATTAAATGCTAAAACATTATATAATGAAGAAATATTTTCAAAAGCACAACTATATAGGCATTATAGAGAAGAACGGATATGTGTTATTGGAGAAAATAGTTGTAGCATAAATTTAATAAGCTTATACTCTTTAAAAGAAATCATGAAATTAGATATGAATCTTATGCATATGGGATTAATAGTAATTGACATAAAAGGTTTAACTAGAAAAAAATTTAGGAACTAAAGTATTAATCACAATATATGATAATAGATGGTCAAACACAGAAAGATCTATAATAGGAATAACTGAAGTACACATGACTAATAATGGAGGACTTTTTTATTGTAGTCCAAATTATATGATAAATACCGTAGAATTGGGAAAGCATGTTAAAATAGGTGTACAAACTAAAGGATATGAAGAAATGAATAATGGAAATAATTTACTTAAATGTGTAGGTTTTATAGGAAAACTTGCCACTAATAGTAGTATAAAGTTTAATCTAAAGATAGATGATGTAGTAAGTTTAATGGGAAATAAAGGTATTGAATTACTAAAACCCCTAAAAATAAACTTAGAAAAATACGCAGGATTAGAATGGAATTTAGAAATATTTATTAAAAAAGAAATACTAAAGTCAACCGATCATTTAATGTATATAAACAGTAAAGAAAAAGCTTCAGTAAGATTAACAGACTACCAATAGACAAATGAAAAAGAAACTGGTGAAGAAATTGAAGAATGTGAAAAATACTAATTTTATGAACATAGAAATATTAGAAGAAGGTTTTGAAGTAAATAAAGCTATAATAAAAGCAGAAGTCCTATATGAAATAAATAGCAATAGCGTATTTAAATGTACAGGTTGTAAATTAGGGAATTAAAACTTGAAGAAATGAAAGAACATTTTATAAAATGTGAATTAAGAATACATAATTATGGTTATACACGTAAAGTGGAACTAAAAGGTGAAGACGAATAATCAAATTATAGTATAGAAGAAAGTATAAAGGAATTTATGGAAAGCTCAATAAGTTCCTCAAGCCCTTTCCAAAGAACAACCGGTATGCAAAACGTACCATTAACAATAGAAAATTCACCAAGACATAGAGTATTTAGAAGAAACCCAAACACTCTCACAGAACAAGACATAAAACCTAGAGGAAAAAGAATGTCAATAGAAGAACCTATTAAATTACAAGAAAGAAGTAATAAAGGAAAAATTTTAAACTTGCCAGCCTATGACCCTCAGGCATGGAATCATGTAATAGACATATGGAAAAATGTAGTTGTAGCAGACTACATACAACATATACAAAGTAATCAAGAACCAGATGCGTAAATTATGTATAGATATTTAGAAACATTTCTAGGAGAAAATACTAAAGCACTTTGGGAAGCTTATAAAATAATATTCCCACAATACTTTCAAGAATTAGTAGAACTAGGCTCAAATCCATACAATTTTGTAAATAAAGTACATACTCTACTAACAGGCCAAGATCCCAATAGTGGATTAGTAGTATTACAACAAAGAGCTTTAAAATATTTAGAACAATTAAGTATTAATCATTGGTCAAGAATTAAAGAATTTTTAAATGATTACTTTTATTATTGTACAATTAGTGGAAACTCATTTGATCAGACTCTAGGAGCTAGATTATTTAATAAATTACCAGGAGCTTTAGGAAGAGAGGTAGAAGAAAAATGGTTTAAAAGAGAAAGAGTAATACAAATCCCAAACAACCCATGATCAATAGGACAAAGAATACAACATGTAATGGAATGTTACAAGAAAAATGTACAAATATACAGATACAAAAAATGATTAAAAAGAAGTGATACAGATTTTTGTAAGACCATATATACTACTCAACATTATGACCAAGATTATAAAAAGACTATCACCCTAAGAAGAAATATTACTTGAGGAGATCAAATACGAGAAAACCATACTTAGATAAGAATAAACATGTGAGAAAATATAACTCTGGTAGAACCTATAAGAATAAATTAGAATGTTTTACTTGTGGAAGTATAGAGCATTTAGCAAACACTTGTCCAAAAAGAAATAATAATAGATCTAGAAATGCACAATTAATAGAGGATGTGAATGAGAATTTGATAAATGTAGATGAATATATGTCAGATAATGAAAGTATATACTCTATCGAAAGTATGGAAGTTTTTGAAGAAGAAAAGGATAATTCTGATTCTTCAGACTCTGGAGAAGACGAATTTATAAATGAAATAGGACTAGAAGGAACAACACAGACTATCACTTAGTCAATAATACAGACTATCACTTAGTCACACACTATTATGATTTAGTAAATCTGATAGAAGAATGTAAACACAAATTTGAAGAAATAAAAAGATTAGACAGTAATCAATGTTGTTTTTGTAAATGGTTTTCATATAAAAATAAAAGGGCAAAATGCAGGAAATGTTACAAGGAAGCATGCATAAAATGTATAGAGAAAGCATCAGAAATCTTAGAAACTCCGAAATCAACCTGTAATTTAAATAAATTTTACAACAAGGAACCAATAATCAGAACAACAGAAGATAGAATATTAGAATTAAAAGAAAGACCAAAAAGATTAGAGATAAGAATATACAGTAAAGATATAATTAAGGAAGAAGACTTAGTAGAGGTAGAATTATTAAATACATCTATTGAAAATAATAAAGTTAAAAAATCTATGAATGTACCATTTGAAGGAATGGTATGTAATGAAGAAAAGAAAATTAGTACAGTCAAGGTTCTAGAGAGAATAAAAATTTGAGACCATGAGTTCGAGACTTTAGCTATAGTTGATTCAAGATGTACAAGGAGCATTTTAAATAGTAGAATTTTACTAGCAAAATTAATTAAAATTTTCCAAAACCTCAAGAATCCATGCAAATGGACGGAACATACAATACCTATATAACTATATACCAAAAGCAAAAATAAGTTTTATTAATACTTGTGAAAAATTCTACCAACCATCATATATACTTAGTGAAATACTAGTTAGAGATTTAAACATAAAAGCAGACTTTGTGTTAGGATTAGATTTTATGGTACAAAATAATGGAGGATGTCTAGTTACAAAAAATTAGGTAATATTCGTTAGTAATATCACTGACTCGCCAGTACAGACACAATCTACTTTAACTAAATATTGCCTTCTAAAGGATAAGCCAGAGGAAAGCTTAGATAACCATATAAAATCCAAAATATCACTAGAATGTGATAAAGGAGAAAATTGTACATGTAATGATAATAAAAAGGCAACAATGTATGAAGAATTATAAGATTTATTAGTAGTACAAGAAATAGAAAAAGATCATACTTTAATAGAAATGGATACAGAATTATACAATTTTAAGAAAGGTATACAACAGATAGGAATAATAAAAGAACAAAAAGACTTAGAGAAAATAATACAAATCCTAGATAAGCTAGAAATAATTGGAGAAAAACCCTTGCAACATTGGGACTCCAATCAAATTACCTGCAAATTAGAAATAATTAATCCAGAATATACTATAAAAACAGCATCTATAGAAGCTACAAATGAAGACCTTAAAGACTTTGAAATACAAATAAAAGAGCTACTAGAATTAGGAATAATTAGAAGATCTGTCTCAAGACATAGGTCAGCAGCTTTCATAGTAAGAAACCATAGTGAAATAGTGAGAGGAAAAGCTAGAATGGTAATCTATAATATATTAAAAATGTGAAGACCCTTAGAAAAGTGATTTGAAATTTTTACCCTTTATTAAAAAACCCTTCTTTAGATAAAACTGTCTTTTCACTATTTTTTTAATTTATTATTTAATTATATTTTATTATATTAACTAGACTTCCTAAAATATATGGGACTCCTAAAATATATGGTAGGAGAATTAATTAATATTTTCCTTTCTACTAGACTTCCTAAAATATATGGACTCCTAAAATATATGGTAGGAGAATTAATTAATATTTCTCTTTCTAATTTTCAGTTAGAAAAATACTCCTAAAATAGATAGGACTCTATTCAAGAAATACTTCTATAAATATTGAGATGTATGTTAAACTAAAGAACAAATCGGTTTGCCTATTGGGAGAATATGATTGATGGTCATCTAACTTGATTCGATTTCATGTCCAGATGGTGGATGCTTGATTTCCTAACCCACAACCTCTTCAATGTTTTTTGTCAGCATAATAGAATTCAACATATGTATATATATATATATATATATATATATATATATATATATTCTTTATTTTCATCCAAAATCATTCTTTATGGTCAAAATTTTTGCTCAAACAAGAATTAGTTGGATCAAAATTGAAGCTTTGAGATCACTATTATATATATTTTTTATACTTTACAGGTCGTAGATAAATGTCGGTTGGCTTTGAAGAATTTCTTGAGTAAAAGTTAGGTTTAATTGTATTGTTTTAATATATTTATTATCCTATTATTTTAGTTTAATTTATAGATGCTAGATAAATGTGGGTCGACTTTGAAATTTTTTTAGGTAAAAGTTAGGTTTAATTGAATTATCATAATATCTCTATTAGTTTGTGTAACACCCCGATTTCCTGAACCGGAATGCTACACGATGCTCATGACCCCAAGGGACCACAAGCTAACCCATGACTGATATTTGTACCTGTATACTGCAAATCATAATATAATAATGTGGAATACATGAAACTATAAGGCCATAAGGTTCAATTGAATACAATCAGGTGGGCGAAAATACTCAAAACAACTAAATCTGGACGTAAATCTGAAAGTAAATCCGAAAGCCTCTAAACTGTCTTAATAAGGAGTTGAAGGAACATGTCTCCAACTAGCTCCATAAAACTAAACTGAAGAATAAATAAATGAATCAAATCATATTGTTCTCGAATTAATGAGGACTCACTGTGTCTCTGCGACTGGAATGCTACCGCTACAAGTACCCCCAGGACTCGATGGAAGGAAACTGATGCACATGACTGACTTGATCATAAGAGTAGAGTCCATAATTTATAATATGATAAGTAGGGATCTCATACTATGCATGGTTATCAACAATGTATTGCATGGAAAGAATTTCGTATCACATGGAAGTACTTGCACAATCTTAATATCATGTTCGTTGCATAATCATATTGGCAACACATACTAGTAGCATGGAAGTTCATGTGGGTTGCATGGTTATCATACATCTTGTTCATAAGTAGAATTTGCAAGTAAACATAGCATAATCTCTTAAGAATAGTTCATGGGTATTCCAACAACATTTACAAGGCACATTAACAACATAGAAGTCATTGAAACGTAAGGGCATATCATGAATCCTTTACTTAGTCAAAATTTAACAATATTGCATGATTTCTAGCTCCTTAGGCATTTTATCAAACACCTTACATGCAAATCTTAAGCATAGGTGAATTCATCAAACTATACATCATGAACAACCAAATTTACATGTTTCCAACTCATATGATATCATGAATTCACAAAAACATATAAAGATTCCATCTTGGGAATCACCCAATATCAACAACATGATCATCAACACCCAATAATATAAAAATCATACTTTATAATGAAAAAGAGAAAAACAAACAAGTATCAACATGGGTATGATCTTATCACCACAATCAACCAAGCTTTTGTATTTTAAAGATTGATTCTTGAACTCCACGGATGAAAGAAATCCGTGGATGAACACTACGCATACCTTAGAAGGAAAATTCTTGATGATTGACGGAGGAATTTCCTTGAAATTGGATCTTCAAGCTTAATTATGCAACCCTAGTTGCTTTTCTCCTTTAGTGCTCTTGGATGATGAGCTTCGAGATGAAAATAGGGTTGCAGTATGTTTAGAAGCTATATATTTCGTAGGGTTAAGTCTAGGGACGTGTTAAGAGTATTTAAAGACTTAATTACCTTTAAAATAACTCAAGACGGAGTGTTTTTGACACCTAGAATTTACTTAGGCGGCACCCAAGTGATCGCTTATGCTTGGGTTGGGCGGCGCCTAACCAATCGCCCATGCTTGGGTTGGGCGGCGCCTAACCAATCGCCTATGCTTACTGTCTCTCACGAAAATTAGCATAACTATTCGCTCGGGTATTGGATTAAGGCGGAATTGGTATCGTTGGAAAGCTAATTCGATTACCTACAATTTGATGGGTCTAAATCAGCCAAAATACCACATTAACATCGAGTTACACTCATTCAAAGATGACCCTTGCAAAATCAAACACTAAAACTTGATGGATTCAAAAACTCTTAGCTTGTATTACCTTGAGTGACTCATATAAACATGATTAATGCATCATAAGCTATCCTATCTCTAGGATATTCGTTGTAAGTCATGTACTCAAGTATGAATCACAGGATAGGAGATTTCATACGTAGGAATACTTATTCACTTCCTAGCTTAGAAACATGTGGGGTATTACAGTTTGTTATTTTGTGGTAGTTTATAGTGCGTAGATGAATCTCGATCGGCTTTGAGAAATTTTTGTATGTAAAATTTAAGTTTAATTGTATTGTTTTGATATCACCTTTATCGTATTATTTTGTCGCAGTTTATAGGTGATATATAAATGTTGGTCGGCTTTAAGAAATTTTCTTATGTAAAGGTTAGGTTTAGTTGTATTATTTTGATATCTCTATTATCATATTATCTTGTTATTGTTTACAGGTGGTAGATGAGTGTCAGGCGACTTTGAAAAAAAATTTGTGTGCAAAGATTAGATTTAATTGTATTATTTTGATGTTGATGAATGTCGATCGACTTTTAAAAATATTTTCAATAAAGATTAGGTTTAATAAATAAATTCTCCATTTTTACATACTCAAAAGATGTTAAATTTAATCATTATATTCATCTTTATTATTTAAATAAATATCCTATTTAATGTAATGTTCGAACTCATTAAAATGAGGTACACGCGCAAGGCGTGTACATCTAAACTAGTAAATTACAAAAGACTAAATGATAATACTATAATGGATGGATATAAGTTACCAGACAAAAAAGAATTGATAAATAGAATACAAGGAAGAAAAATATTTAGTAAATTTGATTGTAAATATGGATATTGGCAGATTAAAATGCATGAATATAGTATAGAATGGACAGCTTTCACATGTCCAGAAGGATATTTTGAATGGTTGGTCATGTCGTTTGGATTAAAGATGGCTCCTCCAATTTTTTAAAGAAAAATGGATAGTATTTTTAGAGACTATAAAAATTTTGTATTAGTTTACGTAGATGATATTTTAGTTTTTAGTAATAATATGAGAGAACATCTAGGACATTTACAACAATTTTTAAATTATTTGTAGATAATGGAATAATAATAAGTAGAAAGAAAATGGAATTATGTAAAAATAGTATTAATTTTTTAGGAGTAGTTATTGGAGATGGTAGAATAAAATTACAACCACACATAGCTAAAAAAGTTTTAAAAACGCCAGATAAATTAGACAAGACTAAGGATTTACAAAAATTTTTAGGACTCTTAAATTATGCTGGAGCTTTCATCAAAGATTTAGGAAAATAGCAGGACCACTATACTCTAAAACAGGATCGACAGGTCAAAAATCCTTTATTACTGAAGACATAAAATTAGTCCAACAACTTAAAAGCATGATGCAAGACATTCCAAACTTAACATTACCATTAGAAACAGATTATTTAATAGTCGAGACAGATGGAAGCCTTCAAGGATGGGAAGCAGTATTAAAAGCAAAACCTAACAAATATAGTGACAAAAAGGATGAAAAAATTTGTGCTTATTCAAGTGGAAAGTATAATGAAAAAGGAAAATTAAATAGCATAGATGCGGAGACACTAGCAGTAATTTATGATTTAAATAGTTTTAAACTTTATATATTAAAGAAGCCCGAAATACTAGTAAGAACAAACTGCGAAGCTATAGTAAATTTTTATTAGAAAATAAAATATAAGAATAGTAGTAAAAGGAGATGGTTGAATTTCCTAGATGCTACTTCAATCTATAATATTGTTTTAGAACATATTAAAGGAAAAGATAATAACTTAGCAGATCAATTAAGTAGATTAATTAAAGAAGACAACTAACGATTTTTGTTTCAGTATGAATACAGGAAAGGAAAAGGCAAGGCAGAAGCCTCATCATCCCAAGACTATCTAAAGACACTAATGAGTAACACTCGTTTCAGAACACTTACGATGCTAGAACAGCCAAAATTAGATAGAATAATTTTTGGACCTCACAACTTGGTATGTTAGGAACCATCCAACTTAACTTTCAAACGAAAGCCAGACGAACAAGTGGATAAGCCACAGATATGTACACTAGACAATTTAGGGATAGCTTATAATAAAAGTGACATTAATCATTTTATTTCAGTTCTAAATGCATTAAGTTACTATTTTACTGAGAATAATACTACTCTAAAGTTTAAATTCTATGTTGTTCTCAGAGGACAGCAGCAAGGAGTGTTCAGACTTGGATAGAGGTAATGGATGCCATAAAAGATTATAGAACACCTCTTTATAAAGGCTTTTATGATCTCTTAGGAACTCTAGACTATGCCCGAAGAAATCTGGGACCAAATTATTTTAGTACTCTAGCTTTAAGACCAGAAACACAAAAAATTCCTCAATATAATATTAACAAAAACACAGACAAAATTATATTTGTGATCATTGTTCCTCTATGATCGGAGCTTTTCAAAGACTGAATCAAGCTAATGAAGTTTTGAAATAATATAATGAAAACCTTATAAAAGAAAAAGGAAAGATGTTAGAAAATATAAGAATTTTACAAGACCGTATAAAAATCCTTCATTTTGAAATTTCACAATAGACTCAGCCAATTTATGAGACCCAGCCAAAGAGTTCTCCATCTTCTTTAAAAATGGAAAAACCCACTGTATCGGGTAATGATACATCTATTCCAGCTCAAACGGTAGCTGGTAAAGACTTCTCAAATCCGTTAATGGGTGTGCATTCCCCAATGAATGCAGCAAGACCCATTGTATCGGGTAATGATACATCTAGTCCAGCTCAAACGGTATCTGGTAAAGACTCATCAAATCCGTTGATGGCAGACACTTTGCCAAAAAATGTAGGGAGAATATTCCCAACTAGTTTTAAAATCACAAGTACTCAGA
>NC_061115.1:198646421-198698797 GCF_002878395.1 Capsicum annuum
TATATATATATATATATATATATATATATATATATATATATATATACTCTTTAATGACATGATATCATAATTCCTTTTGTAAGTATATGTTGGATATTTTTTTTCATTTGTTCTTTAAATTTATAAAGAGTAAAAATAAGAGTGAAAAAAAACATGTGATCTTTGATGAGTAGAGCGTATATTTTGAGATTTTGCAATAGAACATGAGTCAGAAAAGAGAGAAATTTATTCTAAATTTGATTTAATTAGAAAAAAAAATAGCAGGAAATGAATATGGAAGATAATATTTACATAATGAGTAGTTATTTTATTTATTTTGTGGTAAAAAATTTATTGTATCACTCTCTGTGTCAGCCTACACCTATAATTTTTTTAATCTTTTATCTTTTTTTAAGAAACGTAATTTTATTTCTTTTTCTTTAAAAGTAAATTTTCTAGCTTTTATATTTATGAGTTATTATAGGTAATAATTTTTTTTTAAAATTTCAATTTCACAGCTTTTCTGCATTAGTGGATGGATTGTATTATTTTCAAATTTTTATCTTTTTAATTTTTAGATTTTTGTGATTATGGATGTAAAAAATTTTAATTGATCTTTTTTGTTTTGTTTCAGTTATATGCACTCAAGAAATGTGTTGAAGCTAACAATCAAGTAGCACGATATTATAATTTTATTTTATTTTTCTACTTTGTATTTCTTTCTTCTTCGTTTTTTCAATTAAGTCTATAAATTTCATGCACTTGATGGTTCTATTTTATACACATTTACATAGTCAGCATTCTCATTTTTTAAGAATAAAATTATATTTTTAATTTTTAATTAAATATTGAAATTAATGTCTACTTCACAAGATATATTTATAATTAAAATCATGTACATCTTTGTGACTTAGCATTTTTTTTTCTTTTATCTCCTTTTTTAATTTTATTTTGAAAATTTTATTGGTATATAATCTCAAGTAATTGGCACTTACATACCATTGAATTTACCTCTCTCTCTTCTTTATTAGCTTTAAAATTTTCACATTCATACCACCTATTTTCTTTTATTTTCTTAGTAACATTCATAACTCTAATCCTTCTCATATTTAAAATCCTCATATATTTAATTTAAAATTTTATGATATTTCTTCATTTTAATCTATATTAATATATATTTTCAGTCCCAAGAGATCATACTTAAAGTTATAGTTTCAATTCACATTTGAAATAGTAATATTGTTATAAACATTACTAAAAGGTGAAATGATTTTATAAATATATTGAATTGGGAGACCAAAAGTTTGACAGTTAAATATTGGTAACTTAAAAGGATAAAAGCCTGAGAGTTTAAAAATAAAAGAAAAGTCAATATACAAATATTTATTATGATTTTTTGAAGAAAATGTCATAAATATGTTTTTATTTTTCTTTGAATTGAATGCAAATAAACAAAAGGAGTATGGAAAAAAATTATAAAACGAGAATTGTAATTAATTGAATGAAATAAATAGGAATTATTAAGAAAAATGTCAAAATTGAGAAAAAATAAATAAATGTTATTCTTAGCTTTAGAAACATGTCACATTACCTCTCATAGATCTAGCTTTGTTATATAGATATGATCGACTTGCAGGAATGCGTATCGACAAAAGCTTAAGAATTTTTTTCAGACTGCGGGAAGCGCGGTCAAGTACATTAGTGACATTTTAATTATAGTGGGGATAAAACTTGTGTGTATATTATATATATATATATATATATATATATATATATTGGTAAAAAAGATAGTAAAAGAATTTTGATCTGTTGTGTTAGTTTGGAATACTAATCTTCTAATTATTTTGCTTATGCTCTTCAGAAATGACCCATCTGGTAAAAATTAATTTTTGACATTTTACTGGATAGTAAATCTCTTACGAAAATTAATAATAATATAAGCAATCGACTAGCTTAGAAATATGCTTATGTAGCCTACTTCTACGGCCTCCAATTGCATTTATCTTTTTTCTTATTTTTTGGACATTGGTCTTTTTATTTCACTATATAATAATAACACAATAATCTATTTTAAAGTATTTTTATTTTTCTTAAATAATTTATTTTATAAGTTATTTCTATAACTCATACCATTTCATATTGTCATAACTTCTATTCTAATAATGTCTATTAATTTTGTGTCTTTAACTCGCATATTATCTTCTTATAACTCATACTCTTAATAATCTCCATTACTCAAGAAAATTAAGAGTTATAAATGAACAATGAATGGCCACCATATACAATATTTCAATGGGCAAAATTCACAAATAATATACTTAAGATCATAATTATGAGATTCATAGCAACACTTTCATAATTACTTAAGGTAGCAACTTGTATTTTATATTTTTACAAACTGTTGCTATAAAAATATAAATACAAATACAAATACAAATCAATTTACTGCCCATATTTAACTGAAATTTGTTGAGAGAAATATGGTATAATTACCCTTGAATTAAATGTGCAGATTTCTTTTCCATTTAAACCTCTTAAATCACATGATATCAGTTACTTGTTAATAACAGTAATCAAAATTTAAATTCCAGTTTCACAATAACGTGTTTATGCAAAAAAAATCAAAATCAATTGAAGCTTTTTCTATTCAATTTCTTCGAATTGAACAATCAGATTGAACTTCATCCATTACTATTATTGAATCAAATTCAAGTGTATCTTTTTCTGTTCAATTTATTCAAATTCAACGATCAATTTCATATTAAACTATTAATGTTGTTGAATCAAATTCAACTGTATTTTTTTTAGGATAATTTGTTTGAATTCAACCATCAGTTGCAAATTCAACAATCACTGTTTTTGAAGGTATTTGAGCATAGTATTTTTTTTTCTCATATGAATTTCATCCGATTTAATGAAATCAATAAAAAAATCATTATTAATTTTTTTTGAACCGTTAGAATTATTTTGTTCGAAATTTTTTTGATCCATTACTGATGCATCGTTCAAATTTTTTGTGTCGTTAGTAATTTTATTTTGAATAATTTGTAAACGAATTTAGAGTAAAAAATAATGCAATAGTAAATTGAATTGATAGAACAAAATAGTGATCGAAATCAATTTTTTAAGCTGATCAAATTCAATTTTTTTGGAGTTTTGATTGTCAAAATTTGAGAGTATATCTGTATTTCTGAAAAATTAGTTTATAGATATTTTGGATGTGTTCGATTATGGAGGTTGTTGCTTTGATTTTAGGACTAACGATGTAATACCCCGCATGTTTCTAAGTCAGGAAGTGAATAAGTATTCCTACGTATGAAATCTCCTACCCTGTGATTCATACTTGAGTACATGACTTACAAAGAATATTCTAGTGATAGGATAGCTTATGATGCATTAAGCATGTTCATATGACTCACTTAAGGTAATACAAGCTAAGAGTTTTTAAATCCATTAAGTTTTAGTGTTCGATTTTGAAAGGGTCATCTTTGAATGAGTATAACTTGAGTTTAATATGGTATTTTGGCTGATTTAGACCCACCAAATTGTAGAGAATCGAATTAGCTTTCCAACGATATCAATTTCGCCTTAATCCAATACCCAAGCGAAAAGTTATTCCCATTTTTGTGAGAGACAATAAGGATAGGCGATTGGTTAGGCGCCGCCCAACCCAAACATAGGCGATTGGTTAGGCGCCACCCAAACTAGCTTAGGCAATCACTTGGGCGCTGCCTAAGTCAGTTCCAGGTGCCAAAAACACTCTGTTTTGAGTTATTTTAAGGGTAATTAAGTCTTTTAACACTCCTTACACGTCCCTAAACTTAACCCTACGAAATATATAGATTCTAATCATATTACAACCCTATTATCATCTCAAAGCTCATCATCCAAGAGAACAAAAAGAGAAAAACAACTAGGGTTGCGTAACTAAGCTTGAAGATACAATTTCAAGGAAATTCCTCCGTAAATCATCAAGGATCTTCCTTCTAAGGTATGCGTGAGTTGATTTATGGATCCCTTTCATCCATAAAGATCAAAAACCCTTTTTTCATTATAAAGTATGATTTCTATATTGTTGGGTGTTGATGATCATGTTGTTGATATTCGGTGATTCCCAAGATGGAATCTTTATATGTTTTTTTTGAATTTCATGATATCATATGAGTTAGAAACATGTAAATTTGGTTGTTCATGATGTATAATTTGATGATTTCACCTATGCTTAATATGTGCATCTAAGGTGTTTGATAAAATGCCTAAGAAACTAGAAATCATGCAATATAGCTAAATTGTGACTAAGTGAAGGATTCATGATATGCCCTTACATTCTAATGACTTCTATGTTGATAATGTGCCTTGTAAATGTTGTTGGAATACTCATGAACTATTCTTATGAGATTATGCTATGTTTACTTGCAAATCCTACTTATGAACAAGATGTATGATAACCATGCAATCCACATGAACTTCCATGCTATTGGTATGTGTTGCCAATATAATTATGAAATAAACATAATATTAAGATTGTGCAAGTACTTCCATGTGATATGAAATCCTTTCCATGAAATACATTGTTGATAACCATGCTTAGTATGAGATCTCTACTTATGATATTCTAAATTATGGACTCTACTCTTATGATCAAGTCAGTCATGTGTGTCAGTTTCCTTCCATTGAGTCCTGGGGATACTTGTACCCGAAAACTATAGCTGTGTGCCTAGATCCATCTCATGTTTCACGATATCCGAACTCAATCTATGATTCCATAGACTTCAGTCAGTCATGTGACTCAGGAAAACCTCATGATCTTAGTCAGTTGTTAGATATCAGTAACATTCTGCCAGTCAACAAAATTCAGTAAGATTAAGTCATACACAGTCAGTTATTCATGCCTAGTCCCTCCAGATGGGAGTAGAGGTTAGCACCGAGTGAACCCAAGGATAGGAACTCATCTGCCAGTTCAGGGTATGATTCTTATTAGTCATCCTTGTGTTCTAGAACTACGTAGCTAGCATAGGTTGAGACATCTTAACCCGTCAGATTAGGGTTGATGAAGTGGCTTAACTCGTCAGTTTAGGGTTCCCACCGTTCTCATTGAGTACCCGCCAGATAAGGGTCACTCACAGGCTATCCTTACCCGTGGCACGGTATTGACACCCCTCCAGTCGGGGCAGAGATTGGACCCCAGCTTAGCCATAACGGCATACATGGGGCATGTCGGTTAAACACTACTTCCCAGAGTTTCAGTATAAGTCTCAGTAAAAGAAATCAGGTCGTTCTTCAGATTTTAGTATATACAGGACTGTCAAATACAGTTGTCCATGTTATCAGTTTCAGTATCAGTCATGACAGTTATCAGTAAACCATGTATTAGCTTACAGGTCATGCTATCACGTATTCACGGTCCCAGTTTCTATATATATGTGTTTGCACTCCCACGTTCATATTAGTCAGTCAGTTTTGTTCATGTATGAAACCCTTTATGTTCAGCCTACCTTCCTCGTATACTCAGTACTCCAGTTGTACTGATGCATTTGCGATATGGTGCTTTCTTTTCATGTTACACCATAGGTTCCGAGACACGAGCTCCAGCACAGTATTAGCGGTAGTATTCCAGTCGTAGAGACACAGTGAATCCTCATTGATTCAAGGACAATATGATTTGATTCATTTATTTATTTCTTCAGTTTATTTTTATAGAGTTAGTTGGAGACATATTCCTTCAACTCCTTATTCAGATAGTTTAGAGGCTTTCTGATTTATGTTCAGACTGAGTTGTTTTGGGTATTTTCACCCACATAATTGTATTCAGTTGAACCTTATGGCCTTACAGTTCTATGTATTCCGCATTATTATATCATGATTTGTATTATACAGGTACAGATATCAGTCATGGGTTAGCTTGTAGTCCCTCGGGGTCATGAGCACCATGTAGCATTCTGGTTCAGCAAATCGGGGTGTTAATAACTTGGTATTAGAGCCTAAGGTTCAATAGAGTCCTAGGAAGTATGAAAGCCATATCTAGTAGAGTCTTGTACATGGGTGTGTTGCGTGCCACATTTATGTGCGAGAGGCTATAAGATGTTTTAGGAACAGTCCCGTTTCTTCATTATTGATGACATGCTAGTGAGCATAATCACAAGTTAAACTCTCAGTTTAATCCATTCTTCTCTTATTCAGGACCATGGCCCCAAAGAGAAGAAACCATCCAGCTCCTCAGTTCGAAGATCCTTTGGACGAACATGTTTCCCATGCGGAGTTTAGAGCCGCATTTACCGCACTTGCTCAGTGTATGGCTGCACAGACTGAATGGCCACCAGTCATTCCGGCCAATCCATTGGCCAATCCCAAAGCATTTAGGGTTAGGGACTTCACCCGGATGAACCCTCCATTTTTCAATGGGTCTAAGTCTGATGAGGACCCTCAGGAGTTCATTGACCAAGTCCAGAAGGTCATTGACATCATGGGTGTTACTTCTATTGAGAGTGCTAAGTTAGCCTCCTACCAGTTACAGGATATTGCTTATGATTGGTACAAATAGTAGAAGTCTGAGAGGTTAGATGATACAGGCCCTATCGAGTGGGAGGAATTTGTCACAGCCTTCTTAGACAGATTATTTCCCCAAGAGCTGAGGGAAGCCAAAGTTCTTGAGTTCATCAACCTCAGGTAGGGAAATATGATGGTTAGGGAGTATTCTCTCAGATTTACTCAGCTAGCCAGGTATGCTCCTCATGTGGTTGTAGACAATAGAGATAAGATGAGCAAGTTCATGTCAGGGGTTAATGATAGCATGGTAAATGAGTGTAGGTCTGCGATGTTGATAGGTGATATGACCTTAGCCAGACCCATGACCCATGCCCAGAAAGTAGAAGAGCAGAAGTTTAAGACTAGGGAGAGACAGAACAAGAGAGTAAGGTCAGGTAATTTCAACTTTGCTCACCCCAAGTCAGATGGAGGAAATCGTTCACAGTTTCGCTCCAAGTCATCCGTTCCAGCTCGTTTCTCTGCCAGCACTCCAGTGCCAAAGTTCAGAGATGGCAATAGAGACAAAGTGCCAGGCCAGTGCCAAAGTGCAGAGTTGATAGTGATGTCTGTTTTGGTTGTGGAAAGCCAGGCCACAGGATTAGGGAGTGTCGGTAGTCAAGTCTTCAGGTTCAGCAAAATCATTCTACAGCTCAGTCAAGTCGCCCGAACCAGCAGGGTGCCATTTCCAGTGCTACCAGTGGGCAACGCCCAAACAGACTCTATGCTTTTCAGTCCTGGCAAGATCAGGTAAATTCTCCTGATGTCGTTACTGGAATATTATAGATTTTCCATGTTCATATTTTTGTTTTGCTAGACCCAGGTGAATCTTTGTCTTTTGTTACTCCATACATAGCAAGCGATTTCGGAATCAGTCCCGAAGTCCTATCAGAGTCCTTCTCCATCTATACCCCAGTGGGTAAAACTATCATAGCACGGCGGGTATATAGGAACTACCCGGTTATGATATCTCAGAAATCCACATCAGCAGATTTAGTGGAGTTAGAGATGACTGATTTTGATGTCATTCTCGGCATGGATTGTCTTCATTCTTGATATGCCATAGTCCATTGCAGAAATAGGATAGTTCAGTTTTAATTCCTGAATGAGCCCGTCCTAGAGTGGAAGGGTAACATTTCAGCATTCAGGGGTCAACTTGTTTCCTACCTTCGGGTAAGAAAAATGATTTCTAAGGGGTGTGTGTATTATCTCATGCATGTTAAAGATTCCAGTTCTGAATATCCCAGCCTCGAAATAGTCCCTGTTGTTAAAGAATACTCAGATATCTTTCCCGAAGATCTTTCAAGCATTTCTCCCAAAAGGGAAATAGACTTTCGCATAGACCTTCTTCCGGATACTCAACCTATTTCTATTCCGCCATACAGAATAGCACCAGAATAACTCAAGAAACTGAAAGATCAGTTGAAAGATCTCTTAGATAAGGGATTCATCAGCCCTAGCGTTTCCCCATGGGGTGCGCCAGTATTATTCGTACGCAAGAAAGACAGTTCTCTCAGGATGTGTATTGATTACCGTCAACTCAACAAGGTCACGGTCAAGAATAGATATCCTCTTCCCAAGATTGATGATCTATTCGACCAACTTCAAGGTGCCAGTTACTTCTCCAAGATAGACCTCAGATCAGGCTATCATCAACTCAGAGTTAGAAAATGTGACATTTCGAAGACAGCTTTCCGTACTCGGTATGGTCACTTTAAATTTTTAGTCATGTCATTTGGTCTTACTAATGCCCCTGCATATTTTATGGATTTGATGAATCGTGTGTTCAAGCAGTACTTGGACATGTTTGTTATAGTCTTTATAGATAATATTTTGATCTATTCTCGCACAGAGCGTGATTATGCAGACCATCTCAGGATTGTTCTTCAGACTCTCAGGGATCACCAGTTATTCGCTAAGTTCAGCAAGTGCGAATTTTGGCTAAGATCTGTAACATTTCTTGGCCATATTATTTTCGGTGATGGCATTAGAGTAGATCCTCAGAAAATCGAGCCTGTAAGAAACGGTCCCAGACCCGTATCTCCATCAGATATTAGGAGTTTCTTGGGTTTGGCTGGCTATTACAGATGGTTTGTTGAGGGATTTTTTTCTATTGCATCTCCCATGTCCAGATTGACTCAGAAGAAGATTAAGTTTCAGTGGTCAGATTCATACGAGAAGAGCTTTCAAGAGTTGAAGACTTGACTCACCTCAGCTCTAGTTCTAGCTATTCCAGATAGTTCAGATAGTTTTGTAGTCTATTGTGATGCATCCGGAGTGGGTTTAGGTTGTGTCCTCATGCAGCATGGTAAGGTCATAACCTACACCTCCAGATAGTTAAAGCTACATGAGAAGAATTATCCTACTCATAATCTTGAGTTAGCAGCGGTAGTTTTTGCCTTGAAGATTTGGAGGCATTATCTCTATGGAGTTCATGTAGAATTCTTCACAGACCATAAAAGCCTCCAGTATGTCTTTTCCCAGAAAGATCTCAATCTTCGCCAGAGAAGGTAGTTAGAGCTCTTGAAGGATTACGACATGAGTGTTCTTTATCATCCGGGCAAGGCCAATATTGTGGCCGACGCTCTCAGTCGACTCTCCATGGGTAGTATTTCTCACATTGAGGATAGTAAAAAAAAAAGATGGCTCAGGAGATCCATCAGCTTACCAGACTAGGCGTTCGCTTAGTCAATTCTTCAGAGGGTGGTGTATGTGTTCATAGTAGTTCAGAGTCATATCTAGTTTCCGAGGTGAAAGAGAAACAAGACAGGATCCTAGCCTTGTCAAGCTCAAAGAGTCAATTCAGAATCAGAAAGTCGAGGTTTTCTCCCAAGGGGGAGATGGTGTTCTTTGTTGTTAGGGTCGTCTATGTGTTCCAGGTGTAGATGAATTGAGGCAGCGAATTCTTGCAGAAGCGCATAGTGCGCGATACTCTATTTATCCAGGGGCCTCTAAGATGTAATGCAACATGCGAGAGATATATTAGTGGAGTGGGATAAAGAGAGATGTTGTAGAGTTTGTGGCTAAGTGCTCTACATATCAGCAGGTTAAGATAGAGCATCAGAAACTTAGTGGTTCCATGCAAGAGTTCACCATTCCTACTTAGAAGTGGGAAGAATTTAACATGGACTTCGTGACGGGTTTGCCTAGAACTCGTCATCAGCATGATTCAGACTGGGTCATTATAGATAGAATAACCAAGTCAGCTCATTTCCTTCCTGTTCGTACTTCTTATTCTGTCGAGGATTATGCCAAACTCTATATCAGGGAGTTAGTCAGGTTACAAGGTGTTCCACTATCTATCATCTCAGACATAGGTACCTAGTTCACTTCTCACTTTTGGAAAGTATTTTAAAAGGGTCTCGGTACCCAAGTCCATCTCAGTACAACATTTCATCCTCAGACAGATGGTCAAGCAGAGAGGACCATTCAGACTCTTAAAGATATTCTAAGGGCGTGTGCAATTGACTTCAAGGGAATTTAGGATGACCACTTGCCTTTGATTGAGTTTGCATATAACAATAGTTATCATTCTAGTATTCAGATGGCTCCATTCGAAGCTCTTTATGTTAGGAGATATAGATTTCTGATTGGTTGGTTCGAAGTTAGTGAGGCCTCAATCATAGGTCCTGACTTAGTATTCGACACCTTAGAGAATTTCAGTTGATTAGAGAGAGACTCCAGGCTGCTCAGAGCCGACAGAAGTCCTATGCAGATATTCGTAGAAAGGATCTCGAGTTCGAGCTCAAAGACTATGTCTATCTTAAGATCTCTCCCATGAAGGGAGTGAAGAGGTTCGTCAAGAAAGGGAAACTCAGTCCCTGTTATGTCGGTCCCTTCAGAATTCTTTGTCGCTTTGGCAAGGTAGCTTATGAGCTTGAGTTGCCTTCAGATCTAGCCTCAGTCCATCTAGTCTTCCATGTCTCTTAGCTAAAGAAGTGCATAGGTGACCCAGCAGTTGTTCTCCCTATTCAAAGCATCGACATTCAGAATAGCCTCTCCTATGAAGAGATTCCAGTCAAAATCTTAGATTATCAGACACGTAGATTGAGGAACAAAAAAGTCCCTCTAGACAAGCTTCTTTGGTGAAATCAGTCTCATGAGGGAGCTACTTGGGAAGCAGAAGCAGATATGCGTACCAAGTATCCTCACCTCTTCCCCGCCAATTTAGATCAAGCTCAAGGTAACAGTTCTACTTAATCTTATTCAGTTTCACATTCATGTTTCCAAGATAAACTTGGTACCTATTAACCTTTGCATACTCAGTCATGCATTCATGTGTCAGTTTTCCGTGCATCAGATATGCCCGAGTTCAGTATGTTTAGCATGTCAGTCATGAGATCAAGTTTCAGTTCTTCATGTTCAGTTCAAGTTCTATTATCTTGTATCCCTTCTTAGTAAATTCTCATTCGAGGACGAATGTCCCCAAGGGGGAGATATTGTAATACCCCATATATTTCTAAGAAGGAAGTCAATAAGTATTCCTACGTATGAAATCTCTTATTCTGTGATTCATACTTGAGTACATGACATACAATGAATATCCTAGTGATAGGATAGCTTATGATGCATTAAGCATGTTCATATGAGTCACTTAAGGTAATATAAGCTAAGAGTTTTTGAATCCATCAAGTTTTAGTGTTTGATTTTTCAAGGGTCATCTTTGAATGAGTATAACTTGAGTTTAATATGGTATTTTGGCTGATTTAGACCCACCAAATTGTAGAGAATCGAATTAGCTTTCCAACGATATCAATTTCGCCTTTATCCAATACCCGAGCGAAAAGTTATTCCCATTTTTGTGAGAGACAATAAGGATAGGCGATTGGTTAGGCGCCGCCCAACCCAAACATAGGCGATTGGTTAGGCGCCACCCAACCTAGCTTAGGCAATCACTTGGGCGCTGCCTAAGTCAGTTCCAGGTGCCAAAAACACTCTGTTTTGAGTTATTTTAAAGGTAATTAAGTCTTTTAACACTCCTTACACGTCCCTAAACTTAACCCTACGAAATATATAGCTTCTAATCATATTACAACCCTATTATCATCTCAAATCTCATCATCCAAGAGAACAAAAAGAGAAAAACAACTAGGGTTGCGTAACTAAGCTTGAAGATCCAATTTCAAGGAAATTCCTCCGTCAATCATCAAGGATCTTCCTTCTAAGGTATGCGTGAGTTGATTTATGGATCCTTTCATTCATAAAGCTCAAAAACCCTGTTTTTCATTCTAAAGTATGATTTCTATATTGTTGGGTGTTGACGATCATGTTTTTGATATTAGGTGATTCCTAAGATGGAATCTTTATATTTTTTTTTGAATTTCATGATATCATATGAGTTGGAAACATGTAAATTTGGTTGTTCATGATGTATAATTTGATGATTTCACCTATACTTAAGATGTGCATGTAAGGTGTTTGATAAAATGCCTAAGAAACTAGAAATCATACAATATAGCTAAATTGTGACTAAGTGAAGGATTCATGATATGCCCTTACGTTCCAATGACTTCTATGTTGATAATGTGCCTTGTAAATGTTGTTGGAATACTCATGAACTATTCTTATGAGATTATGCTATGCTTACTTGCAAATCCTACTTATGATCAAGATGTATGATAACCATGCAATCCACATGAACTTCCATGCTATTGGTATGTGTTGCCAATATGATTATGCAATGAACATGATATTAAGATTGTGCAAGTACTTACATGTGATATGAATTCCTTTCCATGCAATACATTGTTGATAACCATGCTTAGTATGAGATCCCTACTTATGATATTATAAATTATGGACTCTACTCTTATGATCAAGTCAGTCATGTGTGTCAGTTTCCTTCCATCGAGTCCTGGGGGTACTTGTACCCGAAAACTATAATTGTGTGCCTAGATCCATGTCATGTTTCACGATATTCGAACTTAAGCTATGATTCCATAGACTACAGTCAGTCATGTGACTCAGGAAAACCTCATGATCTTAGTCAGTTGTCAGATATCAGTAATATTCCGTCAGTCAATGGAATTCAGTAAGATTTAGTCATGCACAGTCAGTTTTTTATGTCCAGTCCCTCTAGATGGGAGTAGAGGTTAGCACCGAGTGAACCCAAGGATGGGAACTCACCCTCCAGTTCAAGGTGTGATTCTTAGTAGCCATCCTTGTGTTCCAGAACTACGTATCCAGCGTAGGTTGAGATATCTTAACCCTTCAAATATGGTTGATGAGGTGGCTTAACTCGTCAATTTAGGGTTCCCACCGTTCTTATTGAGTACCGGCCAGATAAGGGTCACTCACAGGCTATCCTTACCCGTGGCACGGTATTAACATCCCTCCAGTCGGAGTAGAGATTGGACCCCAGCTTAGCCATAACGGCATACATGGGGCATGTCGGTTAAACACTACTTCCTACAGTTTTAGTATCAGTCTCAGTAAAAAAAAACTCAGGGCGTTCTTCAAATTTTAGTATATATAGGACTGTCAGATATAGTTTTCCACGTTATCAATTTCAGTATCAGTCATGACAGTTATCAATAAACCATGTATTAGCTTACAGGTCATGCTATCACGTATTCACAGTCCCAGTTTTTATAGATGTGTGTTTGCACTCCCACGTTCATATTAGTCAGTCAGTGTTGTTCATGCATGAAACCCCTTATGTTTAGCCTATCTTCCTCGTATACTCAGTACTCCAGTTGTACTGATGCATTTGCGCTATGGTGCTTTCTTTTCATGTTACACCATAGGTTCCGAGACATGAGCTCCAGCCCATCAATAGCTGTAGCATTCCAGTCGCAGAGAAATAGTGTCCTCATTGATTCAAGGACAATATGATTTGATTCATTTATTTATTTCTTCAGGTTAGTTTTACCTAGCTAGTTAGAGACATGTTCCTTCAACTCCTTATTCAGATAGTTTAAAGGCTTTCAGATTTATGTTCAGATTGAGTTGTTTTGGGTATTTTCACCCACATGATTGTATTCAGTTGAACCTTATGGCCTTACAGTTCTATGTATTCTGCATTATTATATCATGATTTACAGTATACAGGTACAAATATCAGTCATGGGTTAGCTTGTGGTCCCTCGGGGTCATGAGCACGTGTAGCATTCCGATTCAGCGAATCGGGGTGTTACAAATGATAAACAAATAATGTGTAATTGTATTCTGGCCAGAAAATTTAATTGTGTTTGTATTTTAAGTTTAACAAGTATTTTGTAATTGTATTTTCTGCTGGAGTTTTTGTCTGTGTAAGTATATATTATTTATGTTTTTAACTGTATAATTATGTTTGAATTTTTTTTTGTGTAATTGTATATTGTAACTATTGACAGCTTTAATATATGTATTTTTTTGTAATTTAGGTGAAATAAGTTAGCAATGGCAAGCATTCCAGTTCTCATAAAGCATTCTAAAAGGTGGACGTATGAAAAAAACTACGAAGAGTACATTACTGATACAATATTGTTGAGCACGACAACATCATACAATGAACTACCCAATCTTTTGGAATCTTACATTCATGTGGATTTTAGCTGCAAACGTAGTTAAATTGAATATCAAATCACTGGTAATGCAAGACAAATACAAATACATAAGGATATAGGTTTAAAGTTGTTTATTTTGCAAAAAAAAAAAGATATACAAGAAATGTATTGTTCACTGTTGAGTTAATCAATGTTCTCTGTTATGAAGAAAAATACATATGCAGTAAATAATATGCCGTAATCAATGTTCACTATTAAATACATATGTAGTAATCTCTTTTATTAAACAAAAACATCTGCAGTAATTCATATGTATATTTGTGGGATTTGTTGGTATTAAATCTGTTATTATACTTATAAGTACAAAAATGCAGTAAACATCAAAAATACACATGCTGTTAGCAATATTTTTATTTGATTTTACAGTTGTATTTTATATAAAAACAAATATACATTTTACATCGTTTTGTAGCATATACATTTACATATTTGTGTTTGACCTTTTTTAATTTAAATTTTTAGAAATATTATTAGGTTGTACCAGCCACAGAGTATGTGTACACGATGCATGACAAAGAAAAGCATTTCATTATTTGCCTCAAGGAAAAAACATGCTCATGTAATGCATTTCAA
The DNA here is from genome assembly GCF_002878395.1 of Capsicum annuum. NCBI lineage: Eukaryota > Viridiplantae > Streptophyta > Magnoliopsida > Solanales > Solanaceae > Capsicum > Capsicum annuum. The sequence continues at coordinate 198,661,043 of NC_061115.1, forward strand.
CTGGATGAGATATCATGTGAATGTGCTTGTGCGGTCTTGGATAGCAAGAATCTCCTCAAGGGGCCATATTGTTGTGATCTGTATAAGCCAAAAATAGTCTTGAAAACGTATAATGTTCCAATCTATCCTTTACCACAAAAGGATGACTGGACAATTCCAGATAGCATACTTGGTAAAATAGTGTTGCCTCCGAAGTATAAATGACCTCCTGGAAGACCTGGAAAGAAGAATAGTGAAAAATCGGGAAGGGATATGTTTGGAAAGAAGAACATCAGCTCATGCAGTGGTTATAGGTCTAAAGGTCACAATAGACATTCGTGTAGGAAACATCATAAATGATACATTTATTCTTCTGTATTCTTTCTTTATAATTTGTTTTACTCTTTTCATAATAATGAACACTTTTGTTAAATTTATTTTGTGACATTTATCTACCCTTTGCTATGATGTTTTATAAATGACTATTAGGTATACATAATTGTATTACTAAATTTGAAAGACAAAAACATATGCTTTTGTTGTGAAAATACATATGTTTTAGTGTATATGTATTTCAAATATTGTGAGCTATACATATTTGTAATATGAAATGCATATGCATTTCACATAATTATTTACAAAAAAATGTGTATTCAAAAATACTTTTGTAAAAAATACATTTGTCTAAATGTATTTGTTAAACTATATACTATAACAACACGTAGTAATCTATATAGTGTATGAACAGATAGTAAAATACATAGATGAAGCAGATTATGTTTTTGATATTATATGATGATACAGTAAATAGATATATAAAGCAACATATTATTTGAAATCAAATGAATGAAGAGTAAAATAGATATGTTGTTAACTGTATATGTATTTTGATGTTTAATCTGAAAACTGCATATGTATATATTGCAACTCTGCACAGTGCATATATATTTTTAAATTTAATCTGAACAATATACCAAATCATACTGAACACTGGAATAAAACACATACTATAAACATATAGAAAACATATTCAACATAAAAGACTAAAATGAATAACTTACATTCACTTTACAATTAGTAACTTTGATTCACTTCAAAACATAAAATAACTTTTAAAATTAATATCAACATCCAATTAAATTTTGTCACTACACGATGTAATAAAATCATCAATCACCAGACTTCAAATACTTCTGTGACACTTATTTTCTTGCTTTCCCTAACAGGCCTCAATGGTGCTTCGTCGTCACTTTGAGCGTTCATAAATTTCTTTTGGTGGTGGATCCTGAAAATCATCATCAGAATCAATTCAATGTTCATCATCAACTCCATCCTCCTCTGGTATTTCAAACTTTGACATTTCCCTTTGAGTTGGCTCAATGTTCTTAAATATAACCTAGGAATATAGAAAAAATATGTTAAAGTATCTGTTAAACAATTGTAACACAAATGTATATATGTAGACTATAAAATAAATATCTCATCAAAAATAAAGTCGTACCTATTACTGACACAAATACAAATGCGTCCATAACCACAAATGTATTTATATATTTCAACATTCCAATATAATGAAAATACATATCAATTATAATAAAAATACATATAGTCAAATACCTCTTCATGAGTAGTTCATATCTAAATGTATTTTTCCATACATGAAAGTTAGCAAATTCATTTAACATACAAATACAACTAAACATAGCAACTTTACAAAAAATACAAATAAATACATGTTAACCGAAAATGTATATTTAACCTATCATCTTCACAAATCAGTTTTACTGAAATTCCTAAATACATATCAATTGATCCGTAAATACATATTAGCTTCACAAAAAAATACATATTACCCAAATTGATAATAGCTTTACTAAAATCCCTAAATATATAATAGTAAATAAAAATACATATACAATGAAAAATACCTCTTCCTCCATGTCTTCTTCAGATTCATTAGCAGAAGAGTTCTCAACATCATCATCAACATTGCTCGACTCTGCAATTTCTTTTGCTTTTCTTTTTTTCTCATATTTTTTTATTTGTTTGTATTTTAGAGAAGGAATTTTTTTCAACCATTTTTTTTTAAATATTAGTCATCTTTGAAAAAATCCAACCAACAACAACAAAAAATCAATCCAAAATCATCTACAATATCTATTCAACTGTAATTATCCTCCATTAATCGCAACAAAACATAACTCAGTTCCAATTCTCATTCAAAATTTAATTTTTTTTCAACTATATCAACTCATAAAACATCACATTTCACTAAAAAACAAACAAAATAAAATTCGGCAAATCTGATCACCTTGATTCGCCGTTAACAACTACAAAAATCAAAACCTTAAAGATGAAGTGGAAAATTGTTTCCAATACAAAATTCTAAGAAAAAATATTGAGAAATTGATAACATACAATAACTGAATTAATTAGTTACCTGAAATTGTGAAACAATATCCTTATCAGATCGTGCAAAAGACTTACGAAGGCAAAAATTTTGAAAGAGAAAATCTGAGAAAAACGTGAAAAATGGAAAAGTAAAAAAGCAATTAAAGGAAAGAGAAAGATTTTAAGCGTGAAAATGGAACCTCAAACACGATAACTTCTGAGAGGCGGTAAGTGTGGTCCCCAACTTAAAATAATGCTAGGTTTACTACACAAGGTAATTCGTTAAAGTATTGCTATTTTTTATAATTTAAGTGTCAAGTATGCTACTCCCTGTAGTTTTTCCTATTTCAATTCTATATAAAAGGCCTTGTGTAGTTAATCTTGTGAGGTAAAATGTTACCCATTTCAGAAACATATAAAGAAGGAAATTATGTAATGTTGGAGACGGTTTTGAGTTTTGTTGATAATTAGGTGCAGAGAAATTATGAATATTTGTACAAGGATCTACTTGATTCAATTTTTCCATGCTATTTTGATCTTATTTTCTAATAGATTTCTTCATTATTTTGTTATTTTAAGCTATATATATAAATATGTATCGTATGGTTTTTCTTCTTGCCGACTTTTATTTTAGTGATGCAAATTGTAATATTCACATTGAGTTATTTGTAATATGAAGTTAATTTGTATATAGAAATGAAATAAAATTGTTATTAGAATGTATTTTAACTTATTGATAAAGAATATACTACCCATCATTAAAAATGTTAAATTGTTAATTTTTTCTTTTTTTATGAAACAAAAACATTCTTCATAATATAACTATAATAAACTATAATTTTATGGTTAGACAATAAATTTTTAGTGGATAAAAAATTGATCAAAAAAAAATTAATTTTTTTACATCAAATAATAAACTTTTCGTCACCGGGCTAGGCGCGACTAATTTTCCTAGTTTTAATAAGTTGCACTTAGCTCTTTTAAAATTCTCAAGTGTTGAACATTCAATAGATAGTAGACTATGCAAATGGTATATCATCTACGGATGTTATTTTTTATGAAATATATTATCTAGTATATTATAGATTATTTTATGCATCAATACGCAACTGTTAAATAGGTATACTGTTGATCAATTGAATATGTAAACAAGTAAGATATGATTAAAAATAAATAATAAAATAAAATAACATCATTCAAACAATGCAAAACAACTAAATCGCAATATATAAGAGTCAACAACAATTAGACACATGATCTAATGAGTAAGAAAAAGTGAATCTTGTGAATGTTCTTATGACAAGTAATGCTTGAGAACAAGTAGTCCTTCTCAAAACATATGTTTGTTCTAAGACATTGATTTTTACTACCATTTCTCTTACTTATATGATCATGTGTTCAATTGTTGTATACTCTTATATGATGTGAGTTTGTTGTTCTACAATGCTTGAATGATTTTATTTTATTTTATTGTCCTCCCTTTTTATTCCTATCTTGTTCATATAGTCAATCGGTCAATTGCAGATCTATTTAACAATCATGTATCGATGCATAGACTAATCTATAATATGTAAGTATATAATAGACCTAAACATCTATTACAAATCAGAAATATAATATATATACAAGATATTGTTAGAGTTCTAGCATCAACCATATGAATATATTGACAAGCCTCCATATGAATAAAAATTAAAAATTAAATTAAATTAAATTAGTTAACATCATTCAAGCATTGCAAAAATACAAATCACATCATATAAGAGTATACAATAATTGGACGCACAATCAATTGAATATAAGTGACAAGAATTATAGTAAGAACCAATTACTCAGAATAAATGTATGCTTTGAGAGGGACTATTTGTTCTCAAGCATTACTTGTCATAAGAACACTCACAAACAACACTCTTCCTTACTCATTAGATTATGTGTTCAATTATTGTGGATTCTTATATGTTGTGATTTAGTTGTTTTGCATCGCTTGAATTATGTTACTTTATTTTATTTTATTTTATTTTACTTCCCCCTCTTTAGTCCTTATAGTGATTTAGGATAATCACATGCCTTAAATATCACTTGATCATATTCAGAAGTGATATGAACTCATAATTGATGTAGCTAAATGGCTTTACATTGTTTGGGTGGTATTAATTGACCTACTTTAATTCAATTTTTCATTTTTAGTCATAATTTTAACTTGTTCATATATTCAATCGGTCGATCGTAGAGCTTCACATTTGTCGAGTATTCAATGCGCATAATAGTCTATAATATATTGTCTAATTTATTATACCAATAATGGCAGTAGATGGTAAACCATAAAGATAGTCTACTATGTGTTGAATGATTTGATTTTGTCAATTTTAGAAAGATTGTTCTAATTAAATTTACCGATCTAAAATACTCATAGGGTTTATAGATTACAGGGGGGAAATCCGTATCCCATTCATCATGTAACTAATGACCAAGTTGTATGAATCGTAACTTAAGCATCCGCTCTTCATTACGCTTGCATTCATGTCATTGCAACTTAATTCTCTACTCTTAATTACACTTTTAACTAGGTCGGTGTATGAATCATTGAGACAAAGAAAAATGGACATTATCTCCTTAGGCACAAATTTTCAAATCCAACATTTAGGAGTCTCCTTTCATTTACACAAAAATTCACCATCAACAATGTAACGACCTAACAATTTAATGAAATATGTGAAATTTATAATTTTGTATGATTTGACTATTTTACCCCTCTCCATAGTTGCATTATGATATTTTTGGGGTGTGGGATTAATTGACATGGTTTTTAATGCATTTTGGTACTATTTATGCAATATTGTGGTTTTTGATGGCTTCGAGAGCCTTATTTTAGACTTATGGGGATATCTTTTGATCCGTGCGATGGATGGCCGAATGGACTGCACCAAAATCTTCAGAATATCAAATTTAGGCCAGATAGACCTTTTTTTCGGGCCTCGGTGAGCCCGAGCTCATTTCGACCTATTGATTGGAAAGTTAGAAAACTAAAAATATGAGTGTGTGACTCATATTTGGTCGAAACAACCTCAGATGGAAAATTCAACTTCGCCAGAAGATCCAGAATGTCGATTTTAGGGTGTTGACATGTTTGGTATGATATTACGATTTTAAATCTCGTTTCGATTCTCGATTTGAAAAATTGTGATTTCGGACTTTGGGGGTCAACTTTGTGAAAATGATGTTTTTTCAAAAATCTAACTTCGCCAATGCATTCCAACGTCAAATTTAGTATAATTGCATAGTTCATTTGTGTATATCAGACTCCAAATGAACCCCGGGCACCCCGTCAAAGTCCGTTTCAACTTAAGGGAAAAATCTGCACTAAATATTGCAGAAAATCTGCAATATAACAGATCTTTTTTAGCCATTTGGCTCATTTTATTCATTTTTCATCTTACCTCTTAAGAGTAAAATGCTAAAATATTGTGGGAGATTAAAAGTACAGTGTGTAGGAGATTTGGAGGCTCGATTAACACCTATTTCTTTTTTTTTATTACAGATTTAAGTTGAGAACTCACCCTTTTCTTAGTAATTTCTTGATTAATATCTCAAAACCCCAAAAATCTTAGGGCTTGATTTTAGACCCCAATTTCACTTATTTTCAGTTGAACAATATTTTTATCTTGTAATTACTAGATTTTCATCAATTTAATACTTAAAACAACTCTGATTTTTTATATTAACACGAATTTCAAAGATTTTTATCCGGTAAAGCTTAAAAATAGTTTTTCTTCCATTCGAACCTCATTTTTTACTCAATTTGACTTGAATTTTCAGCTTTAGATTTTTAAAAATATGAGAAACATATTTTTGAAGTAAAGTTCTAATTTTGCCCTTCTTTTTCGAAAATCCATTCCAAGGGTTTGTTTTGACCCCGAACCAAAAGTAGTCAATATGGGTGTCGTTGGTTTTGTTTTGATGCATAGATTTCATATTTGATATTTTTTGAGTAAAGTTCAGGATTGTTCCTAAAAAATAAGGTCGTGGGTTCGAAGTGTAGCGGACTAGTTTTAACTTTTGAGGTAGGTTATGGCTTAACTCTTTCAGAATGTGCTGGGTAATAAATGATGAAATAAAATGCATGTTAAGGGTGGGAACTAATCATGAAAAATAGCTATCTATGTGTTGTGCTCGTGTGGAGGCCTATATGTGATATAATTGTCAAAATTAAGATATTATCTGATGCGTGTAACTGTGTAGAGTCCTATGTGATGTTGATAGCCCTAAATACATGTGAATAATTGTACTGTATTGTTGAAATATCTAATATGATACCATTGATGTATTATGATATATTCATACTTGTTGGTATGTGAGACATGTGAAAATTCATGGATAAAACGGAAATAATTAGTGGATATTAACACACATAGTTGTGGAAATATATATGCATCACGTGGATTGATTGTGGAAATATTCATTTTGAATGGTTATGAATATTGCATAATCATTTTAATGTCATCATATGCATCATTTCACTTGTTTATTTTACTATTTTATATATACTTGTTATCATGTATGTGTACTTGATTTATGTCTTATGTTATGTATGTATCTTGAAAATACTGAAAACGCTGGAATCTGGATATTGGTATTGGATATTAGATTTTATGGACCATCTCCAAAGGATCGTGTCGGAGAAGAGTTGCGGATATTGGTGATCTTGAGGCTGTGTGCCAAACTTAAGGTTGTATGTCAAACTTAAGGCTGTGTACCAATACCATGCATTATCATCATCATCATCATCTCTATATACATCGCACATACTTTATTGTTATTATGTTGTGTTGAATTGCCATATTGACTTGTCACTACCTCTTTGTTCTATATCTTGACTTGTTAATGTGTAATTGTTCTATATTCCTTTAATTATACTTGATGATCTTGATTATACATTTCCCTTTTTTGTTCTACTTATATATGATATTGTGTATAATTATATCCCTATCTTGTGTGTTGTTGTATTATATATGGATATTATTCAGCTGTTAGTGCAAGCGATGTGGGCTATTGTTGTGGGATATTTTCTGATTGCAGGTGATGTGCCCTTAGTATATATTTTGTATTCTTTATTTTCTACTTTGATCGGTTAGCCTATGATACCTATTGAGTACAAGTTGGACATTCATGCAAGTGGACCATACGCATGCCTACTGTGCCCTTTCGGTGCAACTCCTAGCTCGAGTGCACCTCAGCTTGCTTGACTTGAGCGATTATTAAAGCTTCTAAGGTAGCAGTTGGACATTCATGCATCTGGAGTTCACCTCTATCTTTCTATAGTAGTTATGTCTTTATTAGTATTCAAAGACATATATTATTCCTTTGTGGTTATTTTTCTGATGTATTTGTTTCCTGGATTGTATTAGTAGTTTTTACACTATTGACACCTGGTTTGAGGCATGATTGGTACTTTGGATAAGTCCTTTTTGCATTTTTATGATTAGTTATATGGTTTGGCTTCATTCTAAAAGACTTACCTTGGGATATTCCTGTGTTTTTTCTCTTTTTGTATCAGTTTGAGTGATAGGCTTACTTGTCAAGGTACACCACAACAAGTGCCATCATGACCCTCATTTTTTGGGTCATGAAAAATTGGTATCGGAGCAATCAGGTTTCATTAGCCTCAATGGTGTAAGAATGGGATGTTTAATAGAGTCTCGTGGATCAGGACGTAGACGTCTGTATCTATCTTTGATAGGCTATAGGACGTCTTTAGGAAAATCCCCTCATTTTATTCTTTATCATGTGAAGTTCCTTAATACCTAGAATTTGAGTTGTGTTTTTCTCTTTATGCGTGAATGGTGTTGATTTTGTTCCTCTCAATTTAAGAGATAGTATGCGGGACGAGTTTGACTATTTAGAGCAAGGCTCTATGATAGTTGCTGAGTATGAGGCATGCTTTCATACCCTATTTTCAGATATTTTTAGGATAATATTTCCACCGAATCTGATAAGATTTAGAAGTTATAAAAGGTTTGGATGTATCTCTTTAGTTGGCTACGTCTCAAATGGTTATGTTTGGGGCTTTTTTCAGAGTATTATAGTTCATGCTAAGATGACAAAGGGTATTCTTAGTGTATATTAGGGAGGTGCCAAAAAGGGGTGATGTTTTTGGTGAGTTCAGGAGTCGGACCTTTTGAGGTAGAGATTTTAAAGGTTCTCATAGCTACCATGGTAGGCCAGTAGTGGCTTTACAGAGTTCAGGTGGTGGATCTTCTAGTTTAGCAGTTTAAGGTAGTCGCTCGATCCTAGTTGGACCTTCTCTTGTTCTGGTCGTAGAGATTACTATATGTGTGATGAGATTGGCCATACGGCCAAGGACTGTCCCTGCTAGGTGATTTAAGCTAATCTTATTTCATTTTTGAGGGGTATGGGTGCTACCAGAGGTGTGAGGGGCAGAGGTGGTGGAGCTCGAGTGGGTGGTCGTGGGGCCACTTAGGCAGTTGGTGGTCCTAGGGCTACCCAGACAGCTGGTGTCACGGTCTGTGTTATGTTATACCAGCCATACCTGAGGTATCGGATTTTGATGTTATGATTACAGGTATCATCCCCATTTATTTTAGACCTGCATTTGTATTATTTGATCCCAAATCGATGTTCTCCTATGTGTATGTGTATTTTACTTCGGGTTTTGATTCTATTAGTGAGCCTCTTGCCATGCCTATTCATGTATCTACCCAATAGGTAATTCTTTAGTGGTGGATCGGGTGTACTGATCTTATGTTTTGATTTTTGCCAGGCGTGAGACTTTGGTAGACTTGCTTGTGTTAACATGGTCAATTTTGATGTTATTTTGGGCATAGATTGGTTGGCTCCTTATCATGTTGTCTTAGATTGTTTTTTTAAGCCCGTGACTTTAGCTTCGCCAGGTATGCCAAGGATAGCTTGGAAGGATGTACTTCATTTAGGTCCTAAGAGGATTATATCCTATGTTCAGGCTCGTACTAGTGTTGTTTTGCCTCGTCTCTTAGATTCTATTCATATTGTTCGTGAGTTTATGGATGTATTTCCTACGGACTTGCCTGATATGACTCTGAATTAAGATAATTAATTTCCTTATTGATGTTAAGACATGCACCAAGCCCATTTATATTCCTCCTTATAGGATGGTCCAACAGAGTTGAAGAAACTGAAGGATCAATTGTAAGTGTTGTTGGATATAGGATTTATCCGACCTAGTATTTCACCTTGTGGTACGCCTTTCTTGTTTATGAAGAAAAAAAATTGGTCTATGCGGGATGTGTATTGATTATCGACAGTTGAATAAGGTAAAGGTTAAGAATAAGTATCGTCTTTCTCGCATCGATGATTTGTTTGATCAGCTTCAGGGTGTTGCGGTGTTTTTGAAGATTAATTTAAGGTTTGATTATCACTAATTGAGTATTAGAGCTTTGGATATTTTGAGGATAGATTTTCAGACTCGATATGGTCATTATGAGTTCTTGGTCATGTCCTTTAAGTTGACCAATACCCCTTCCACATTCATAGAGTTGATGAATTGGGTGTTTCGACCATATCTTGACTCCTTTGTTATTGTATTTATAGATAATATCTTGGTTTATTCCAAGAGTGAGGTTGAGCATGAGGAGCATTTGCGAATTGTGCTTTAGAGATTGAAGGATGAGAAGTTGTATGCTAAGTTCTCTAAGTGCGAGTTTTAGTTGAAGTTTGTTAAATTCTTAGGTCATGTGGTTACTAAGGAAAGTATTATGGTTGATTCAGCTAATGTTGTAGCGGTTCATGATTGGGCTAGACCTACTTCGCCCATTGAGATTTAGAGTTTTATTGGCATAGCAAGTTCTTATCGATATTTTGTTGAGGATTTTTCATCCATTACAGCTCCATTAACCAAGTTGACCTAGAAAAAGATTTTTTTTAGTGGTCTGATGCTTATGAGGTAGGCTTTCAAAAGATCAAGGATTTATTAACTTCAGCTCCTATTTTGACTTTGCCCAAGAAAGGCATGGGTTTTACCATCTTTTGTGATGTTTCAAGTATTGGGTTAGGTGTTGTGTTGATACGGGAGGGAAAGGTGATTGGATATGCATCTCATCAGTTTAAGCCTTATGAGAGGAATTATCCTACGCATGATTTGAAGTTGTGCGTAGTTGTGTTTGCCTTGAAGTTGTGGAGGCACTATTTGTATGGAGTCCATTGTGAGATCTTTTCAGATCACCGTAGCATTTAGTATTTCTTCACCTAGCGAGATCTTAATATGAGGCAATAATGTTGGCTTGAGTTGCTTAAGGATTCTGACTTAACTATTCTCTGCCATCAGGGAAAGGCTAATATGGTTGTGGATTCCTTGAGTCGAAAGTCAACTAGCATGGGTAGCTTGGCGCATCTTTTAACCTAAGAGAGGTCTTTAGCTTTAGAGGTTTAGTCTTTAGCTAACCAGATGGTTAGACTTGATATTTCGACACCTAAGCGTGTTTTAACATTTATAGAGGCTAGATCTTCTTTGATGAAGCAAATTTGAGCTCATCAATTTGGCGATGTTAGATTGAGGTTGATTCGAGATAAGATATTAAGTGAGGAGGCTAAAAAAGCCTCACTTAATTTAGATAGAGCTTTGAGTATTGGGGGCCAAGTTTGTGTGCCGAGAAGGGGTGATTGGATTAGGTTGATCTTGGAGGAGGCCCATTGTTCCAGATATTCTATCCATCCGGGTGTGACTAGATGTATCGTGATTTAAGGCAGCACTACTGGTAAGGTGGTATGAGGCAAGATATAGCGGATTTTATGGTCCGTTGCCTATGTTGTCAACATGTGAAGGTTGAGTATATAAGACCTGGTATATTGCTTCAAAGGTTGGTCATTCCCGAGTGAAAGTGGGAACGGATCACCATGGACTTTAAGACTGGTTTGCCTCGTACATATCATAGTTCTGACAGTGTTTGGGTCATCGTGGATCGATTGACCAAGCAGTTTATTTTATTTTGGTTTAAATATGATTCAGTGCTGAGAGGTTGACCCGTATCTACATTCATGATTCTGTGCATCTTCATAGTGTGTCAGTGTCTATTATTTTAGATCGAGGTCCTATGTTCACATCTCACTTTTGGAAGACTTTTCAGGATGAGTTGGGTACTTGGATTGATCTCAGTATAACATTTCACCCCCAGACTAATGTCCAGTCAGTGCGAACTTTCCAAGTTTTGGAGGATATGCTACACGCATGTGTGATGGATTTCGGTGGTCAGTGGGAGCAATATTTGGATTTAGCAGAGTTTGCATATAATAACTACCATTCCAATATTGATATGGCTCCTTTTGAGGCATTGTATTTTAGGCGTTGTCTCTCCCCAGTGGGTTGGTTAGATGTTTTAGAGGTGAGACCTTGAGGTATAGACTTGTTTTGTTAATCTTTAGATAGAGTCAGAGTCATTCAGGATAGACTTAGATCGGCTTAGAGTAGGAAGAAGTGCTATGCTGATCATAGACTCCTTGCCTTGAGATTTAGTGTTGGTGATCATGTTTTCCTTTGAATTTCACCCATGAAGGGTGTGATGAGGTTTGGGAAGAGCGGCAAGCTTATCCCCAGGTATATTGGTCCATTTGAGATTCTTCGGACTGTTGGTAATGTGTCTTATGAATTAGCTTTTTCCCCTGATCTATCAGTTGTTCATCCAATTTTTCATGTTTCTATGTTTCGCTGCTATATTCCTGATGAGTCTTATGTCATTCGTTGGGAGTCATTTCAGTTAGATAAGCGGTTGTCCTTTGTTGAGGACCCAATTTCCATTTTGGCTAGTGATGTTAGACGGTTATGCTCTAGAGTGATCCCTGTGGTTAAGGTCTAGCGGCAACATCGACCTGTATATGAAGTTACTTAGGAGGTCGAGTCTGATATGCATAGTTTCTATTCCCAGATCTTTTTTGATTCAAGTATTTCTTTACCTTAGTTCAAGGACAAACTAGATTTTTAGTGGTGGATGATGTAACGACCTAAAAATTTGATTAAATATGTGAAATTTGCGATTTTGTATGATTTAACTATTTTACCCCTCCCCGTAGTTGTATTATGGTATTTTTGAGGTGTGAGAGTGACATGATTTTCGATGCATCTTGGTACCATTGATGCGATATTGTAGTTTTTGATGGCTTCGAGAGCCTTATTTTAGACTTATGGAGATATATTTTGATTCATTCGATGGATGGATCAATAGACTGTGCCAGCAGCTCCGGAATATCGATTTTAGGCTGGGTAGGCCTTTGTTTCAGGCCCCGGTGCACCCGAGCTAATTTCGACTTATTGATCAAAAAGTTGGAAAATTAAAAATATATGCGTAGGACCCACATTTAGTTAAAACGACCTCGGATGGGCAATATGACTTCTCCAACATATCTAGAATGTCGATTTTAGGGAGTTAACATGTTTGGTATGATTTTACGACTTTTAAATTTTATTTTGATCCTCGGTTTGGAAAATTATGATTTTGAAATTTGGGGGTCAACTTTGTGAAAATGATATTTTTTTCAAAAAATTGACTTCTCCAATGCATTCAGAACGTCAAATTTAGTATGGTTGCACAGTTCGTTTGTGTATATCGAACTCCGAATAAATTTCAGGCACCTTGTCGAAGTCTGTTTCGACTTAAGGGAAAAATCTTTACTAAATATTGCAGAAAAATCTGCAATATAACAGTTTTTTTTTTTTTACCTCTTTTGGCCATTTTGTTCATTTTTCATATTGCCTTTTGAAAGTTAAACCCTAACATAATATGGCAACTTAAAAGTAAAGTTTGTAGGAGATTTGGAGCTAGATTAACAACTATTTCTTGATTTTATTACGGATTGAAGGTAAAACTTCACCGTTTTTTTAGTAATTTTTTGATTAATTTTTCAAAACCCCAAAAATCTTAGGGCTTGATTTTAAATCCCAATTTTACTTCTTTTTTACTTGAACAATATTTTTATCATATAATTACCAATTTTTCATCAATTTAACCCTTAAAACAACTCCAATTCTTGATTTTAACCCGGATTTCAAAGATTTTACCCGGTAAAGCTTAAAAATGGTTTTTCTTCAATTTGAACCTCATTTTTTACTCTATTTGACTTGGATTTTTAGATGTCGATTTCTAAAAGTATAAGGAACATATTTTTGAAGTAAAGTTTCGATTTTGCTCTGCTTTTTTGAAAACCCATTCCAAGGGTTCATTTTGATCACGAATCAAAAGTAGTCAATATGGTTGTCGTTGGTTTTATTTTTATGCATAGATTTCATATTTGATATTTTTAGTGGATTTTGGGATCTTTCATGAAAAGTAAGGTCGTGGATTCGAAATGTAGCAGACCGATTTTGGCTTTTGAGGTAGGTTATGGCTTAACTCTTTCAGACTGTGCTGGGTAGTAAATGATGAAACAAAATTCTTGTTAAGGGTGGGAACTAATCATGAAAAATATCTATCTATGTGTTGTGCTCGTGTGGAGACCTATATGTGACGTAATTATCGAAATTAAGATATTATCTAATGCGTGTGACTGTGTAGAGTCCTATGTGATGTTGATAGCCCTAAATACATGTGAATAATTGTATTGTATTATTGAAATACCTAATATGGTACCATTGATGTATTATGATATATTCATACTTGTTGGTATATGAGACAAGTGAAAATTCATGGATGAACGTAAATAATAAGTAGATATTGACACACATAGTTGTGGAAAAATATCATGTGGATTGGGTGTGGAAATACATCACGTGGATTGATTGTGGAAATACTCATTTTAAATGGTTGTGAACATTGCATTGTCATTCTCATGTCATCATATGCATCATTTCACTTGTTCGTTTTACTATTTTATATATATTTGTTATCATGTATGTGTACTTGATTTATGTCTTATGTTATGTATGTGTCTTGAAAGTACTAGAAACAGTGGAATACTGGATATTGGTATAGGATTTTGGATTTTATGGACCATCTTCGAAGGATTGTGTCGAAGAAGAGTTACGGATATTGGTGATCTTGAGGCTGCGTGCCAAACTTAAGGCTGTGTGCCAAACTTAAGGCTGTGTGTCAAACTTAAGGTTGTATGCCAAACTCGAGGTTGTGTGCCAAACTCGAGGTTATGTGCCAATAACATGAATTATCATCATCATATACATTGCACCCACTTTATTGTTATTATGTTGTGTTGAATTGCCATATTGACTTGTCACTACCTGTTTGTTCTATATCTTGACTTGTTAACGTCTAATTATTCTATCTTCCCTTAATTATACTTGATGATCTTGATTATATATCTCCCTCCTTTGTTTTACTTGTATGTGATATTGTGTATATTTGTATCCCTATCTTGTGTATTGTTGTATTATATATGAATAATATTAAATTGTTAGTACAAGAAGTATGGGCTACCATTGTGGGATATTTTCTAATTGCAGGTGACGTGCCCTTAGTATATATTTTGTATGCTTTATTTTCTACTTTGTTCAGTCGGCCTGTGATACCTACTGAGTGCAAATGGACCGTACTCATGCCTACTGCGCCCTTTCGGTACAGTTCCTAGCTCGAGTGCGCTTCATCTTGCTTGACTCGAGCGATTATTAGAGCTTCCAAGGTAGCAGTCGGACATTAATGCGTCCGGAGTTCACATTAGTTATGTCTTTATTAGTATTTAGAGACAGATATTATTCCTTTGTTGTTATTTTTCTGATGTATTTGACCCCTGGATCATATTAGTAGTTCTTACATAATTAACACCTGATTTTGGGAATGGTTGGTATTTTGGATAAGTCTTTTCTACATTTTTATGATTACTTGTATGGTTTGGCTTCGTTCTAGAAGCCTTACCTTGGGATATTTCTATTTTTTCCTCTTTTAGTATCAGTTTGGGTGATAGGCTTACTTGTCAAGTTACGCTGCGACATGTGCCATCACGACCCTCATATTTTTGAATCATGACAAACAACTATGTATTCTATAATAGACAAGATATACCTAGATGATAGTATTAAATAGACTCAAGTAGTGGTTTATGAACCTAGACTTAATAGACTATAGTCGTCTTCTTCTTATCAAATTTTTGTATAGTTTTTTATTGGAATAAGCCTGATCGCTTTTCTGACGACCACTGATATAATGCAATGGATTAGAGCTTTGGAATAAGTTAAGGAGTGTTGGAAAGCTACTACTGAGCCTAGAATTGATTTTAAAAAGTGGAACCAATTTTCAAGCTGTTTGATTGAAAATGAGTGAAAATGTAGGGCTAAAAATAAAAGAAAATGGAGGAAAATAATGGAGGTAATGTCAGTTTTCGATAGATGTCAGAAAAATTAACAAAAAATCACCAAAAAATCTCTAAAAATTGTCAGAAAATCATTTTTTTTAGAATCTTGTGGATTTTTTATTTTGTGAAATTTAATATCTAATTTTTATTTTTGACATGGACTAAAGTGTGTTTTTTAAAACATAGGGGCTGAAGTGAGGGTGGGACTAAAGTGCATGTTTTAAAACTTGTGTTCTAGAATTGATACTTTTTTGTGATCCCATTATGGTGTCTTTTTTTCCAATTAATTGAGACTAGTATCGCTTTGTCACAGAAAGTTTTCAAAAGTGTTTAAAATATCAACTCTCCCTACTTACTTGGCTAAGTTGCCAAATGCCCACTTTAAAAATTTTCTTTGTCATTTAGATACAATTCTTGAAAAATTTGTCAAATAGATACCATTTATAATGTCATCATCTATTCTTTTCAACTTAACAAATTTAGTACACAAGTTTTTAATAATACATTTTAGCCCTCATCCTCTCATTCACAATTATATTCAAAATATCTTTCCAAAATAATTTGAAAAATTTTCAAAAGATTAAAAAAGAAGCACTTGATTTTCCTTCAAAATTCTCCATTTCAAGCATGATTCCGATATTTTTTTCAGCAATTAGCTTAAAATCAGTCCATAAACGTCATAATATTATCCATTGCACTCAATGTTATCCCATTTGTTTGTTATCTTCTCAAACACACTTTTACCATTGTTATAAAGCTCCAAATAACTCAGATTATGTGAAACCTCTTTAGAATGTATAGTGCAGTAGCTCAGGCAACTCCAACTTTATTTTTCTATTCCATAAAACCAACAATCGTTGACTATAAGAAATTTTTACACTTTCACTATTTTGTACGAATATCTACTCTGTTATCAACCATCCATATAACAGACATATAGCAGCAACAGAATTAAGGATCGACTCCAGTGTACTTTTAGGATGTCTATTGCAGAGGTTGTTCTTATTTCTGGTGATTTCATAAGAGAATGGGAAGAGACTCCCAAACGTTGGAATTGGAAATCTTTTACTAAGGTGACACTGTCCATTTCAGTTCACCACAATAGTTCATAGGACGACTTGGTTACAAGCATAATGGAGAGTAGGGATTTAGATTACGAGCCAAGCAACGTGGTGATTAGTTATGTAATGAACTCGAGGAAAAAGGTGCATCCTACAATCATAAATAATCATAAACATGTGTGCTTGTACATGTTGGATATTAGTGTTGATAGATTTATGTCTATTTTAAGAATAAATATAGTTGAAAGGCCCTTTAAAGAACTGTTGAATTCATCACCACCCCCACCCCAGTGTCTGTCACTTGACGATAATTCGGTTGAATTCGAGAACAATGGCGATCACCCAATGAATATGAAAGATGATTCTATGGATATGGAATATGATTTATTGGACTCGAAAGGTGTTGAGAAAGATTATGGATCAGGATCAGACATAAATCATTTCTTCTTCAATGGAACTAATTTCTATCCTGAACAAACATTCAACAAAAAAAAAAGCTGAAAATGCTACTAGACAAAGCATTGGTGAGGTAGTCTTTTGATTTTGGTACAGAGAAGAGCTGTAGCAAATTTTTGAAGATAAAATGTGTATCCCGTGGTTACGCCTGGTTGTTGCAGGAAAAAAAGTATGAATGCTCAGAAAGATTTTGAATATAAAAGTATGTTGGGGTTCACACTTGAAGTGTTGAACAAGTCACGTGCATGCATAAGAAAATCGCATCCAAGATTATTGCTTCACTATATGTAAATCATTTTCATGATGGTAAGGGTCCAAGCATAAAGAAATTTACAGAATTGTGTTTAGGGAGATGCATTACAAGGCAAGCTATTGGATGTGTTTGAAAGGAAGTGTAATTGTGAAGAACATTATTCGTGGGATACCGGAGCATTGATATTCTTGCTTGATGAATTTTTGCTACATGGTCGAGTCATTAAATCCTGATTCTTCTTATTCTATCATGGTTAAGAAGAAAGATGGATCCTTCGTATACTTTTTTAGCTTTTGGAGCTTTGATATGGGGATATGCCCACATGAGAAAGGTAATTGTTATTGACGGCAAACATTTAAATGGCAAGTACGGGGTGTGTTGCTGAGTGTTGTTGCACAGGACACCAAAAATCATATTTATCCAGTTGCCTTGTGTGTAATGGATAAAGAGAACGATGCTTCTTGGACCTTCTTCTTACAGAAGTTGAAGTCTATATTAGACAATGGTCTAGATTTATGCGTCATCTTTGATAGACATATTAGCATTGCCAATGCCTTCTCTTGTGTTTACAATTATGTGCATCATGGACTTTATACGAGGTACATCGGTAAATATCTTTGAGTAAACTAATATAGTGGAGATCATCTTTATCTATTTTATGCCGTGACAAAGGATTATTGTTTTAATCAGTTTAGCGATCATTTTTCAAAATTCAAGGATAAATGCCCCGAGGCAGCATATATCCTTGAAAATGTGGATGGTTTTGAGAAATGAAGTAGAGCGCACTTTTTGAGCAATAGGTATGATGTCATGAACACAAACATTGCTGAGTCGCATAACTTAGTATTGACGGATGAGCGGGAGTATCCCATGACATACACATTCAATTCGTTGCTGAAAAGTTTGGTGAAAAGTACAGGGAGCAGCATGCATATATCGGCGGTTCAAATAACAAACTTGTGTCTTCTGCAAAAAACATCTTAAGGGATAATAAGAACACGAGCGACTCCTTGTATGTGGCTAATGTGAATAGAGATCTCAACCAATTCACCGTATTCAACAGCGATGTTACTGTCAAGGTCAATCTTTTGAAGAAGACTTATTCTTGTAGAAGATATGACTTGGTGAAACTATCGTGCGAACATGCGATGGCCACTTTACGATCAAAGTATGACGATGGCGAGGGTTATGGTAATTTCAAATACAAGTACTCTTTGCTTATTTATAAAATTGAAACTTATCTTCTTACATACTCTAAAACTATTAACGTTGTCCCCATAGAGTCTGAATGGATTGTGCCACAGGAATTGTTAGACATGAAGAATTTTTTTACCCCTTATGATTCCAAACTCAAAGGAAAAGAGCCAAACGCATTAACGACGTCAATGAAACTTTCAGGTTCAAGAGGAGGAATAAGTATTCAATATGCAAGAGACCCGAGCACAAAAGAACCACATGTAGCATGGCTAACAACTGTTAGATGGGCTTGTCTCTTCTTTTGTAACTCAAGCTACTATTTTGGGGGACCCCCATATTTCTGTAGAATTTAATGTTCAGTTGTAATTGACTATATTCATTGTCTATCATAGACCACATTAATCTATGCTATATTTTTACTCGATCGATTAAAGAATTGATTATTCATCAAACACGTTATATAGGTTTTTTTACAGTCATATCACTTCAATCGATGCATTGAACCATCATTTGATGTTTGCAATTAACTAAAAGCTACAGTACACATCTATTCACATCAAAAATAGTTGGTATAAATAACTAAAATGTCTACTATTCCTACACGCGCCAACTTCTTGTTGGTTGAAAATTTGAAAATCCATCTTATGTGAGTCTATTTATATAGTGATATTTTGTATGTGGTCAGTCATTTCCACCTAAAGTAAACAGTGCAAAAAAAATCATCTTCAAACAACACTCATTCCTCCGAAAAAATTCCCCTTCATCCAATTAGGATAATGAGTGTCCATCAGCATGATGATGTTCTTCTCCTGTGCAATAACCTTAATTGCCTTTTCTATGGACTGTGTCAGGACTATATTTTCCTGGAATGTGAACTCCGCTGCATAGCTCATTCCTTAAGGGAAATTTTGAAGAAGGTTGTAAGTGACGGCAACGACTAAATCACCCCACCCCCTCCATTCCCCTAATTTAGTTTAAGTTTTTTTTGTAGTTTTTATTTTTGTTTTTGTTCATTCCAAAAGAATCTTTCTTGGTTAGGATTTTTTTAGAATAAAACTTCTTCTTTCTTTTCCATTTTGATGATTTTTTTGGTGTTGGTAAATGTATACAATGGTAATGAACAATATAATATCAATATTATGATTTTATTTTGTTGGTAATCTTCTTCTTTATGATTTTTATTTTTCTGCACTGTAAACTTTTTAAATTTTGTTTGCTCAGTCAATGAATATAACTATGAATTGCCTTGATAAAATATATGAAGAGTCAAAAGTAGTTGTTAATAAATAGAGATCACATATATAGTATATCATAGACA
The DNA here is from genome assembly GCF_002878395.1 of Capsicum annuum. Lineage (NCBI taxonomy): Eukaryota > Viridiplantae > Streptophyta > Magnoliopsida > Solanales > Solanaceae > Capsicum > Capsicum annuum. The sequence continues at coordinate 198,680,979 of NC_061115.1, forward strand.
TGGCATGTTCTCTATGCTTGACCAACTTATTTTATAGGAACTATCATAAAATCTTGGACTCTGTCAATCCGTGATCATACAGATGAGAGTGAATGAGTATGCTCTAAAATTTCAGCAGTTGTCTCGTTATGCTTCGGAGTCGATCGACCGTAGACCAGATGAATCGATGGGTCATCAGTAGCATATTTTTTAAAAAAATAATTAAATTAATTTTTTTTAAAAGAGTGGGTAGTGGTTGAACAAACAATCTTATTCTTTGAGGATCCATCATTGGTACAATCTAGTTCAAACATACTTGGGTTTTGAGGGTGGCTAGTGGTTGAACAAACTATCTAGTTCAAACATATTTGTTCTTTGCGCGTCCATCGATTCGTATAGTCTACCGTAGGCCCTCTGAATTGATGGACCCTCAGTAACATGCTTAAAAGGAAATAATTAAGTAAAAAATATACTTGTGCTTTGAGGGTCCATCGATTTATACGGTCTATCACAGACATCTATTATAGGTTGAGTGTGGATTATTGTCAGGATCGACTGTAGATCTCATAGTTCTATGTACATAAGTTTAGACCCTCAATAAGATGTTGTTTAAAATGGAATAGTTAAATACGAAATAAATAAATTTTGGGATTCTACACAATGAAGAAGTTTAAACAAAGCACATGATCATGTTAGAGCTCATACAAACTGGGGTGGTGATTGATAAAGTATGTGGATGGGTAATGATTGAGCAAATAACATCCTCAAAATAATGTTTGTCAAATCACAAGTATGTTTTTAGGATGTTGATTGTTCAACCACTACCCATCAACATACTCTTTCAATCACCACCCCCAATCAGAGGGGTATGTGGATAGGCAGTGGTTGAACAATCAAAATCCTCAAAACATATTTGTGCTTTAACAAACATTACTCTGGTGATGTTATTTTTCAATCATTACCCATTCACATACTCCTTCAATCACCACCCTTAATTTGTGTGAGCTCTAATATGATTGTGTGACTTGATAAAAGAAAACAAGCTAAAACCAAAACTACTACTAAAAGAAAGAAGGTGAAGAAGCAATAATAGAAGAAACACATGATTAAAGAAACAAAAACTCAAACACTTTCATAAATAAAAGATAGATAGTGAGACATATCAACTATAATACCTAAGGAACTAAGGTGTGTATCAAACACCCAAACCCACAAAAGCTTGTAATTGGAACACCACACTCTTACATTGACACAAAAAGAACTTAATTGTCCTCAAGCACCAACGTTTCTAAGACGGATTGTCAACTCAAGTGAATCCACACTCAAGCTAACCCTAGTTTCAATGTCTTTTCCAAGCCCTACACTAATAACATTGTCTCTCAAGAGAATTGTTTTTCAGTATTCATCAAAGCTCATGAAAAAATAAAGCCTAAAAGGTATATTTATATCTATTACATGTAAAGACTAAATTTCCCTCAATGAAGGGAGCTCTTATGGAGTGTAAAAGAGAGGCATCAAAATAAAATAATGCCTTTAATGAGCTCAAGTTGAGGCGCCTTTTGAGTGTTGGACTTGAAATGTAAGTCTCTTTCTCCTCTTTTTTAACTTGGGCAATCCTTTGAAATGGTTGAAAGTCCTTTACACATCTTGTAATTCTGAGTTCGGTCCTTTGAGAAAGATCTTGTACCCCTTTGTATCCGTATCATCCTCTCTATATTGAAAGGAATTTAACCTCAAATTCACACCTTGCAAAACCCATGAAAGGACACACAAATACAACTTCCTTATGGCATGAGGGTTAGGGTTAGTGCAATCAATAATATGACCATGCCAAGGGGGTACACATTTGAAATAAAACCAGCAATCCTTTGTTTTGAACATGAAACACTTAGTATAAGCATCACAAAGGACAAGGCCAGGGTAAACATCAAGGAAAAATGAATACAAGCCAAGATAATCCCTTTCCCGTCCCACTAGTGCACTGAGATCAAATGGATGAAGTAGCCAAGGATATAAGTCGAGGTTACTCATTCCCTTTACTAAAGGATCATACTCGCAATCACCCAAGACATATGCTTTTAAGAGAAGATAACATTCAAGAATAAAAAACTGTAGTCTAAAAGTCTTCTCTCAAGATCAAACATGTCATTATCCATAACTTTTCCATGTACATGATCCCTATGAACAATACTAATAGCAAGGTTTTCACTACACAAGAAGTTCAAAGAATCATGTCCACTATCATGATCAACACTATAGGCATCAACACTAACTTGAGGATCTTCAATCACACCATTCACATACTCAAGTAGTGAACTATATTTAAGAGTGAATTGATCATAATACACATCATTAATACTTGTAAGGATAGATTCATGTACTTATGCAATAGGAAAACCCAAAACTGCACCAATTTGGCCACTACTAGCCACATCACAATAATTAAAGTTTCTAGGAGTGTAGAAGACAGTTTTATTACCTTATAGATCATGGAAAGTGTATTCTTCACTTTGTTTAGCATCATGGCAGCCTTCATGCTCCTCACCACAATGGAATATGTTAAGATTTGCCCTTGGGTTTATTTCTTCATTATTTGTCCTAAGATTGGAACTTTCGGCCAAGGACTCCACTAGATCATTAATCATGTGTTGGGGAGATACTTTCTTTAGATTATCCTTTGAAAATTTATGACTTTCAACCTTCACATAAGAAGAATCAATGCTATGCAAAATGCTAGTATTTGGGTTAGTGAGTAACAAGGGTTATTTGTGGGCAAGACCCATAATCAAGTGTTTCTTTACTTTTCCAACATCACTATTCATGGATTTCTCTCCCATTCCCTCTTTCATTTATTCTTCAACTCCTTAGCTTGTTCATGTATTTCATTCATATGAGATGGTGAAAGAGGATGAAGAGAGAATTTTCGGCCATTGAGATTAAGGGTATACCTATTAGCCCTCCCATCATGCTTGGTGGATCTATCAAGTTGCCATGGCCTACCCAACAATAAGTGACATACTTTCATAGGGATTACATCACATAACACTTCATCTTGATAACTCCCTGTCTTTACCTAATCACACATTGTTGAGTGACCTTAAACGCACCACAGGTATTCAACCATTGAAGCTTATATGGGTTCAAGTGAGTGGTAGTGGTTAGTTTCAAGTAGTCAATCATGGTGACGCTAGCAATGTTAACTCAAATCCCACTATCTATTATCATTGAACACACACCACCTTTAATAAGACACTTGTTTTAAAAGAGATTTTTTTTTTTTGACTTGGATCATCCAAGGTCTTATTAAACATGCCTCTTCTAACCACATAGCTAGGGATTTCACATACAGCCTCATATGGAAAAACATCCTCCTCACTACCCTCTTCTTGAGTTTTGGATTCTACATGTTCTCCATTTTAAGAGTTGTCATCATTCTCACCCAGTTCAATTCCCATTTCTTCCCTAAGATAATATAATTTCCCCTCCCTTTGAATCAGATTTCTCCTATTTGGGCACTCACTAGCCTTGTTCCCCCACCCTTGACACTTAAAACATTTAAAAACCTTAGAATTGGGAGTATAAAGCTTATTACCTTTATGCTTTGAAAGATTCTTTGGGGCAACCCTTGGGTTGGGTCCTTTAGCATTAAATTGAGTCAATTCCTTGTCCTTAGGTCAACCCGAGGTTGATGGATAGTTTTTGGACCTTTAGGCAGCCGGGTCATGGATCTCTTTCTCAACTTCTAGGGCCTCTTAGAAGATACTATAAATTGCTTCAAACTTATAAAGAGTCAAGCGTGAAGATATGCCCTTGTTCAACCCAACTTTGAAGCGTATGATATCATGATGAACTTGTTCTCCCCAGTGATCAAGCTTCAAAATCAATTGTTAAAATTCATCATAGTGGACCATATGTCACAACCCGAGTCGGGGCCCTAGCCATAACAGCATCCTAAACAATGAAGGCCCAGGCGCTCTTCTAAATCTGGTAATCATGCACAATATTCATATAGTATAAGAAAATTCACGAAAAAAATACATGACGGAACCATGGTCAATCTCATAAACTTGATCAATTTAAAAAGGAAAATTCTGAATATTCTAAACATATGACAATTGTCTGCAAAATCTCTAATATTACATTGACCATCATATGTATGGGACAAATCTGGGACAAGGCCCCCAGTCAAACCATGAATCAAAATAAAATAACAATAAAAGTTTCATAACCAGGCCTTCCAAAGTAAGGGAGTCTCACCAACTACAAAGTTTTGACAAGTCAATCTACTACTTAACGTGACCCCAGGACTGTGTCTCAAAATTCTGAAATATAGGGGGTTAATACAGATGTACTTGTAAGCAGGACAATCCAAAATAATGAATTTATACATATATAACATAGGTGAGAGTGAGTCATAAAACATTATGCATAAAATAGTTTAAAATATATGGGCTATCTCGAATGCTCTTAAAACAATCTTGTAAATACAACTCTATGTTTTGTATTACTTCTGAGCTAGGTGGTATACCCTACAACTCTGCAATTCCACAGGCTATATGGAATCTATCCTTGACTGGCATCCAAGCCCCCAACTTAAGTTTGCCACAAGAGTTGGAGTCTCTGTATCTGATATGCCACAGGGAACTAGGCCAGTGTATAATCCCTCTTTGGGAAGTAATGAAACCTGTATTGAAAAAACATGGTTTTGGGCTAGGAGTTATTTGAACTCAAGCCTTCCTTGGACATTTTTAGGTCTTTAAGACATGTGTTCTCTGAATCAAGTCTGAAACTCTTACTCTGTTATGGCATTCATTTATATGGTATCGTCATACCATTGACTTGCAAGTCGAATCTCTAAGCCATAAAATATCATAGTATAATCTCTTCTTTCAAAACATAAAGTTTGGACCACTATACTTCAAATATTTCAAGAAGATTCATACTTCCAAACATTTGTCAAATTATGCAAGAAATCTCTCTTTCCAACATTTCAATAAAACATGTGGTGGTCATGTATTTTTGACAAACCATGCAATTCTTCATTATTTATTTTCAACATTTATCAACATATTAAAACCCCTCCCTTCAATTCAAAACCATAATAAAATCATAAACAATAATTAAGAACTTTGTATCATGCTTCTCAAGATGCATTCGGAATAATTCATATCATATGAAAAGACTGGGAAATCATAGCAAGAGAGGGATTTCATATGTTCATTGTCTCAATTAAATATTCAAACCCAATTTTATACATACATATATACGAATACAAATAAATTTAGGGGAAAGGCCTCAAGACCAAAACAATAATATCATTAAAGAATTCATAATGCAAGATTGTATATATAATTCCAAAATCCTCCACAAATTCATGATCTCACAATGTTTAAATGGTATTGAAACAATTTTCTTATGCCCATGTAGTTTTAGAAAAAACCCACGTACCTTAGATTACAAGGTTTTAAGAGTACAACTCGAATCTTGATTTTTTCCTTGGAAATCTTGGACTTAAGGATAGATTTTTTCTTGCTTTCTTGTTCTTAGAGGAACCCTAGGTTGATATTATTTTTTTGAGAGAGAATTGAATAGAAGAGGCAATTAATGCTTCTTGGGGCTGGAATTATATGTTATGGATGAATTTTGGGTGAGGGAAAGTGACCAAAATGCCCCTAGACCCATTAGAAAATGAAATAATGCATAAAACAGCATTAAATTTGCGTCAAGTTTCGTGTCGGGGTGCAATCGACGCGATGCATCAAGATCGCGCTGGCTTACTGCCTCACACGGAAAATGCTATAACATTTTACTTGGTTATCAAATTTTGACAAAATTGGTATCGTTGAAAAGCTAATTCGATTGTCTATAATTTGGTGGGTCTTGAGATGCAGAATTCTATGTGTATCAAAAGTTATACACGTTCAAAATAGACCCTTGTAGAATTAAATATCCAATTTTGGATAAATGAAAGGTTATTCGCTTAACCTTGCTCTAAGCCATTTCTATGAACATTTTTCACCTCATAATAACGTCATCTATTAGGCAAAAGATCTCGACACATAAATCTAAACATAAACCATGGAATTAGAGATTACACACGTAGGGATGATGATTCAATTTCTAGCTCGAAAATGTGGGGTGTTACATTAACTCCCCCTTGGGATTATTCGTCCCCGAATGATAGGTAGGGAATTTTGAGGATCTAAAAGTGTAGAATAAAGAACATAGTCTCGCATTGAATAATTTTCCTCAATAAAACATACAAAGGAATCAAATGAGTTTCATGATAAGCCCGAGTGAAATATGTAAGCACGAAACATGGGATAATGAGACTTTACATAGGGATGATCTTACACATGGGTTCTATGAGTCCTAATCATTACAACATATGGCAGGGGTTTATTTGATGATCATAGACCTGATTTATATTGGTACTAATCATGAAATAAGGTTTTCATGGGACATAGGATTTAGAAGCATTCTCCATCTTCCAAGGTACAACGAATAGACTTAAACTTAGAGGCACTAATCGTCTACACCCCAAACAATAAATAGCATACTTCATACTTTCCAACTTACAATTCTCCATCCTATATCTAACCACAAGAGTTTGAGTCACAATGCAAAGTTCTTTTATGTTGAAGCCTAACTCAGAGTAACAAGGTGATAACTTAAGCTATAGTACCTGTACTCTACATCCCACTAAGAATATTGCCTTACCTTATCACTATCATCAAACACCCTCGGGGTTTTATTTGGAGAGTACTAACCACATAGCACATAGATTTGTGTTTTCAGTAACCACAACATTCAAGCCTAATCCTTACTATACCCACTACATGGATCTCCCCACTAAGATCAATAATTTCAATCACTTTCATAAATATTTTCACCATATTCCTCCTTCTTAGCTATTTCACAAAATAAAAGTTCATCTCCTTCTTTTTCTTTTCACCTATATCCTTAGCTCGGGAATTCACATCAAATTTTTCACTTTTAAGAACATCTATTCCCCTACCTAACATATCACCACGCTTTCGTAGCCACCATCATACTATCATACGGAGGGTCATTAAGGGACCCCAGCATAAAGGTCATGAATGGAAGTAACACTATTAGACCATAACTTATACTTATTGCACAACTCAAGGAGGGATATAAAATGAAGATATAATAAAATAGACACGAAGTGCTCCATATATCAAGTGTATGGATCATAAGTAGAGAGTCGTTCGAAAGAAACACAATACAACATGAATTCTAAGGATAGAGCATAGTAAGAAACTATTGGTGCACATATCAAGATAAAATGAGGGAAAGAGACTAAATTACTCTCTTGGACCCAAAAATAAGTAAGATGAATTAAGCACCTGATGCGTTCAGTGACGCACTGCGTCGGTCCCCACCGACGCAATTCCTAGCACGATGTTTCAACATCGTGTTGGTCCACTATTTTGATCATCCAAACATTCCTAAAACATCATCTGAAAGATCCAAAACTTTCCTGAGACACCCCCTCTACACCCCTGATCCCGAATCAACCCAAAATGTACATCTCGGGGTCGGGAGGATTAATTTAAAAATTAGGAAGTTAAGAGTTCATAAATATGACTAAGTCTTTTAACAATTTGAAAAAATTTTAGGTTGTCAACTATTTATACATGAAACCAAGAGTGGTATTGAGTCAAAAATGCTACGGGGTGTTACATTACAACTAAAACAAAGATTTCTGCTTAAAGCGATTGCTCCTCATTTAAGGAACTGAAATTTTCCATGAATTTGCATAAAATCTATCACTTTGGCTAAACCCAGCATAGAATGAATCGGTGACATGTAGAAACATATTTTATTAGGACCAAGCATGCTGAGAGGCATAGATTTTCATGGATCACAAACAATATAACATATGGCTTAAATACATGAAAGACTGGATTACTGAAAGATATAATTGCTTCCAGTTTTGAGGTCAAATCATAAACATAAGTCTGAGAACTCGAACCATAGTCATAGGCATGATTTGAACACATAACGTAGGAAATTAGTAGGATACTCTCCTAAATGGAAGTGGGAGGAGTATGCTCAACTAGGAATAGATTTATCATGACTCCTCCCCTCAACTTACGACACTGAAAACATTCGGGAACTCACTTAATTCCCCATCTCCCCCTTAGATCAAAGTCACAATCCTAGACTTACGAACATATCCCCTTATCAAGTCTATATCCATAACTCTCAACATAAAAGAAACATCACCACATACTTAAACTCTAAACAATCCCTGAAGAACTATACTCTGAAGGCCTCGCTTTTCGAAATGGCTACTCTTAACTTTTTTTAGCCTCTATATCCATCACTCTACAACTCCCACTCTCATAAGTGTAAACATCCATATTTCTCATCACAAAAGGGGTATTAGTATATACATGAACACAAACTCCCTTCAATAATTCCTAATACAAAGACACTAAATTCTTTCTAGGACATTCCCTTTTAGGGACACTAATTGGAATATCGTCTAACTCCCAAAGTCATCAATCTTACAACTAACAATTTTATGGGCATACACACGCACGCTTCTAAACACTTAACACTCCATCATCAATTCCTTAGAATAATATCATTACACCTCTAATCACATAACCTACAACTTAACAAAATTTGTAAAACAATACCAAAGACGCATATTGCCTACCTACATTTCCAGAATTCAACTTTAATGAACACTATACAACAACTCCCCAGACTTCTCCTTACTACAAAATTCAAGAATTAAATCTAGGTACACAAAACAATTATACACATAAAACTTTATTTAGCAACCTGCTACCAGGGGTTCAACTTATTCCTATATACTCATCTTCTTATCCACTTAAACTTTTCATAAATCATCAACCTAGCCCATTCGCACATCATATCAAGCCTTCTAATTACTCCACAAAACATGCATCATTAGTCTTAAGCTATTATTCTCACCACTACACTCCACATCTAAACTCCATATCTAAAGTTCAAGCCTGCTGTCTATCATCAATGATATGAAGCATGTCACATACTATACTAATCAATCGAATATAAAGATCAACCTAAGTCTCTTATTTCACTTAACTATGGCCCATAAATTCATTCTCTCCACGACATTACTACAACACCTCTAAATCTACTACATACCTTCTCACAAAATGTACTAGTTTACTACTACTAAATAAAAGACCATCAAAGGGGTAAAGTCACATGATAGGATTAGTCAATCCTAATCTTATAATATAACCCATTTCAATCTTATCAACATATTCCAATTTCTCACATCATACTTACTTACCCTTGCATACATCACACTACCTTCAAAATTCTATATATAATAATAAATTTTGACCCATAACTTATTGACTAATCTACCCCTTTCCATTCACATCCTATGAACGATTTCTACAACCATCATAACTATCCATTCTGAGATCCTTTCCTATTTTGAATAAATAATAATCATAGCCTAACACTTCCTTCAAAAACTACCATACAATCCATAAATCTTGCTATAATATTAGCCAACCACAATAAAAGGAAAAACCACTCCACAATCAAAGGGTTATACAACTAAAACTACTTATTTATGCAAAAGTCACCCTCACTCTGACTGCCAACCTTGTGACTTTATGTCACCAACTTCTAGACCATCTCACTACCAATAGGTCATGACACTTTAACATACACTACTACTCAGGTGGAAATACAGTTCCAGTATTGTACTATATATTACCTTTACGGAAGACATCTGCTATGAGAATTTTGAAAGGGGACTGAATAGAATTTGTACCTCAGGTTAGAAAGCATGATTTTATCAGAATAAAGGCATACACTTAAATCAATTCACTTTGAAGCACTAATAGGATCCTCTCAAGTCCTTGTGCTAGCTCATAACTTTATGATAACTCAATTAAAGAGGACTATACTCCAATATATTTCATTTTATTTTCTCCTGAGTTTTGGAAAAATCTCTAACGCCTCCTCCAACTCTTTCTCATTCTAACATCTCCTCCAATGTCTCCTCTAATGGGACAAGCTCCACGCCGGTGACAAAAATGCCAGTGACCTAACAGCACCGGCAGCAGGTAAGTACATCATCCCCTCTCTCTCTTTGGCCTACCTCTTGGGTCTCTCTCTTCTTTTTTATCCTGCCCTTTCTCCCTCTCTCTCAATACCATCAGTCTATCTATCTTGCTAGTAAGATCGGACTACCACCTTCTGAATCCAATGATAGGAAGATAGTGAATTGTGCTATCCATAGGCGTGAGTCAAAAAATACAAATCGGTAATAGGTTGGTACAGACACCAGCATCCAGATTCCGACAAATGTCTTCTGACCTCAAAGTGCTATCCTGGTGACTTCTAACCCCTAAAATTTATATTATCACAATTTATTATACAATGTCTTTTCCGATATCTTCACTATTTGTATTTTTATGGGTTAATTTATTGTTGACTGTTTGTTCTGTGTATTGGTATCTAGCATTTTCTATTTTTGAATTTTTTATTACATTTGGTGCTTTGAGTGTGCCGTCTATAGGTTTTTACTATTTTTACCCTTCGTTGTGCTTTTGTTAAGTAGTGGCTGGGGTGACAAATGATGGAATAGGGTCATGTCCTAGGGTGTTGGGTATGGGGTTGGGGGCTGGTATTGGGCTAAGTTTGTCATATGGAGTTCTAGGTAGTAAGGGAGGGGATAAAAATATAGATAGATTGAGGGTAGGGTCATGGAATATAGGGACCCTGTAGGGGAAGTCGATAGAACTGGTTAAGATTCTTTGGAAGAGAATGATTAATATTGTGTGTGTTCAGGAGACCAAGAGGAAAGGTTCTAAGGCTAGGGATGTAGATGTGTACAAGTTGTCGTACTCAGGTAGTGATAGGCACAGGAATGGTGTAGGTATCTTAGTAGACGAGGAGCTCAGGAAAAGGTAGTGGAGGTTAATAGGGTTAGTGATAGGGTGATGACTATCAAGTTGGTCTTTAGAGGGTTTACTTTGAACATCTACAGTGCGTATGCACCACAGGTGGGTCTGGACGAGAAGGAAAAGAAGAGTTTTGGAAGGTTTTCGATGAGGTGGTTAGAGGCGTGCCTAGTTTGGAGAATATTTTCTTAGGAGGGGATTTTAATGGGCTCATCAATTCTTTTTCGTTAAAGTATGATGATGTGCATAGAGATTTTGGGCTTGAGGTTAGGAATGATGAGGGAGCTGCTCTTTTGGAGTTTGCAAGGGCCTTTGGGTTGGTGGTAGTAAATTCCAATTTTTCGAAGAAAGAGATGCATCTTGTTACTTTCTGTAGTAGGTTATCCAAGACTCAGATTGACTTTTTGCTGCTTAGGAAGAGGGATAGAGCTTTGTGTAAGTATTGTAAGGTGAGCCCGAGTAAGAGTCTTATGACCCAGTATAGACTGCTGATGATGGACTTGGCTATCAAGAAGAGTAAAAGGGGGTGAGGTAGGAAGGGTCATCCTATAATTAGGTGGGGTGGCCTAACTCTAGTTAGTGCGTTAGAGATAGGGGTAATGTTAGAGAGGATGGGGGTGTGGGAGTGTAAAGGGGATATGGATAATATGTAGGATAAGGTTATTGGGTGCATCAAGGAGTCTGCTAGAGAGGTGTTGGGAATTTTGAGGGGTTGGTTTGGCTGGTATCGAGGGGATTGGTGGTGGAATAAATATGTCAAGAACAAGGTGGAGATGAAGAAGGTGGCTAATGATAAGTTAGTGGAGACCAAAGATGAAGAGAAGAAGCGGGTGAGTAGGGAAGAGTATAAGTTAGCAAAGAAGGAGTCTAAGCTAGCAGTTACGGCTGTTAAGTCAGCAGTTTTTGAGAGTTTATGTAAGGGATTAGAGAATAAAGGTGGGAAAAAGAGGTTATTTAGGATTTCTTAGGTTAGGGAAAAGAAGGGGAGGGATCTGGACCAGGTGAAATGTATTAAGGGGGAGGATGGCAGAGTATTGGTTGACGACGCCCTCATTAAGGAAAGGTAGCAGTCGTATTTTCATAGGCTCTTGAATGAGGAGGAGGACAAAGGAGTTGTGTTAGGGGAGTTGGAGCACTCCGGAGAGTGTCACAATTTTGGATATTATTAGCATTTTAAGGTAGAGGAGGTCAGTGATGCCATTCGTAAGATGCGAAGAGGTAAGGCGACGGGGTCCGACGAGATCTCGGTGGATTTTTGGAAGTTTTCTAGTGGGCTAGGGTTGAGGTGGCTAACTTGTTTAATAATATTTTTAAGTCTTCTAGGATGCTCAAGGAGTAGAGATAGAGCACGATGATTCCTCTATATAAGAACAAGTGGGACATTCAGAGCAGCAATAACTACCGGGGTATTAAGTTGTTGAGTTACACAATAAAGATTTGGGAGAGGGTGGTGGAGCAAAGGTTGAGAAAGATTGTGTATTTTGAAGTTACATCTCATTTGTATTTTGAAACTATATATGTATTTTGAGTTCAAATTAATAACTTTGATTAACATCATATGTATTTTTAATGCAAATTCTAAACACTGCATATGTTTTTTAAAGCAAAATCTCACCGTAACAAATAAAACAAGAACATTGAAATAAAAAAATTTATAAAATATTAAAGAAAACAAATATGACATAAAATTTTAAAATGAATTACTGTCATGCAGTTCTAATTAGTTAGTGTGAAACTAATTCATTTTTTTAGTTCAAAAAGATTAAATACATATGATGTTTATTGCATATGTATTATTATTGTAAAATCTGAACAAGTCATATTAAATTTGAAATTGAATAAGCAAACATTAAAATACATATATGTATGTTGCATATGTATTTTGTATATTACAAAATCGAAACACTATATATATATATATATATATATATATATATATATATATATTGAAGCTAAATACATATGATGCATTCTCCATATGTATTTTTTAATGCAAAATTTGAACACTGCAAATGTATTTTACTCAAAATTTCACAGAAAAAAATACTTAAATAAATTTATTTCATTCAATATGCAAATTGAAAGTTTAATTCACCTAATATATATTTTGAAAGTCAATGAACACATATTACAATATATATGAAGGTAACTATATATGTATTTTATTAAAAATTTCAAAACTGCATATGTATTGCAGATGTACATCTCAATCAACAGATACTATTGAACACTGAAATAAAATATAAAGTACAAAATTGTTGAAAGCATATTCAAATTTAACGGCTGAAGTTAATTTCTTTCATTCAGTTCATATTAACTTTTAAACAATCCAAAACATAAAATAAGTCTGTACAAAATAAACAACATTCATAAACCAGTTTGTCAACTATCCAATGTAATAAATTGGACAACCATCATATTTCTAAAACTTCAGTGACACTAGTAATTCGGCTTTGCCTGCCAGGCCTCAAGAGTGCTTCAACATCACTAGAGCATTTGTTTCTTGTTTTCCCATGCCATATTATAATCCCACAATAGTGTTGCATAACGTGTACGAAGTGTGTTGGGGTTGAACTCAATCGAAGAAACTCTTTTGCCATAAGAAAGACACTCTGCATATGTTACCATATAGAGACCATAGTCCCTACAAAAAAAATTGAATAATACGTAAAATTTACTTTCTACATACTTAATATTTTGGTAAATGTATTTTAAATACTTACAAGCTTCTATTTTGTTGTTGAGGCAAATCATCTTCAAATAACACATCAAAAAGATCTGACAAGTATTTATCTTTGTATCTTGAATGGTTATGAAGATCGATACCTTTCTTTTCGTAGAAATTACAAGCTTTGAGATACAATGGGATAATCGCAGCTAATTTCTCTATCTCAGACAGAATAACCGCATAGTGCCCAGAGAATTCATATGAATCATATAAGAATATGCACTTCTGGGAGAATGATAAAACTGTGAGAACCCAATGTGTTTCTCCCTTATATTGACATGAATAAAGATATTATCCACTGTATGCCATGGCACTGAAGCATGTATACGAAACTCATTAATGTATTCATTAAGATAAGACTCTTGTCCTCCCGCATTAAGGTTTGGATCATCCACAGAGTATACTTGCATCACAGACCTAATTATGTTCATAAAGTTGCACTCTACTATGCTGTATTTTGTAAGAGTTGTGGGTCTCATACATACATCCAAATAACTCTTCATGAGTATTTTGTATAAGAATATATTTTCCATACATGCAAATTTAGGAATTTCATATAAATACAAATACAAATAAGCATGGCAGCTTTCCAAATTTTACAAAAAATACATATAAAACTGTAAAAAACAACAAAACACAACCAACACACAAAAAAATACATCTAACATACATATGTATTTTAAACAGAACAAATGTCCCTAAATACATATCAGGATAATATAAAAATACATATTAAAACGACACCTTATTAACTGTACAAATCACCACCAACACATCAACAAATACATAGAACATGAATATGCATTTTAAACAGAACAAATCAGCTCACTGCAATCCATAAATACATATCAGGAGAAAAAAATACATATTACAACTACACTTTATTAAAATGTAGAAATAAACAAAACACAATCAACATATCAAAAAATATATATAATATGCATATGTACTTTGAATAAAACAAATCACCTCACTGCAGTTCCTAAATACATATCTGGAAAACACAAAATACATATTAACCCAATGAAAAAAATACATAATACTCTCAGCTTTGATAAAAGCTTTAATAAATTCAAAAAAAAAAAAAAACATAACAGTAAGTAAAAAATACATTTAGACCGAAAATAATACCTGTTCCTCCATCTCTTCTTCAGATTCATTATCAGAAGAGTTCTGAACATTGTCATCAACCTAACTTAATTCTTCAATTTCTTTAGCTTTCCTTTTCCTTTCATATTTTTTTTTCTTTTGGTGAATGAGTTTTCTTCAATCGTTTTTTTGACAATATCATCCATCTTCACTGCGTCGTTATGAATTTGTTCATTCGTACTCCAAAATTTCTTCGACTGTAGGTGATTAGAAACAACATTAACTACATCGTCTTGATTTAATCCAAGACCAAAAGATGATGCATAATCAGATTAATAGGTCGTATACAACTATTTGTTTGTGATTTTGGTGTTTGTTCATCCATTAGAGCATAAAAACCTTAAAATCAGATTTGCTAATGAATTACAGTATCAAAAAAAAAATTTATAACATGCAACAACGGAATTAAATAGTTACCTAAAATAGATGAACACAATCCTTATCAAATCCTGCTAAAATTGTGCGAAGAAAAAAAATTAAATAGGAAACATTATGTTAATGGCGTAAGAAAAGGAAAAAGATATTCTAAAATCAGTGAAAGAGAAAAAGAAAGCGTGAAAAGAGGAACCCTTTCACAATAATTTTTTTTAGGCGGTAAAAGTAGAGGACCACTAATTAAAATAAGAAAAATATTGCTATTGTTGCTACACAATGTAATTTGATGAAAGTATTGCTATTTTTTATAAATAAAGCTAAAGGCAATCTAATGCCATAGAAAGAACACATACTTCTGGAACCACGGAACAAGGGTGGTCATTCAATAGCTGCCATGTCAAGGTGGTTGTTTATGTTGTGTAGGGTACTTCATAGATCTTCTTTTTCCTTTACTAAAAACATCTTTCTTGCAGAAGGCCTTATCACGGTGCGTCAATCAGAAATGATCATCTTGGTAAACCCGAATTTCATAGACATGATGATGGTTGGAGAAAAAAGCCCATTACAGCTGACTCATCTGTTGGGGCTTCTGAAACATTCTTAGAATCTGCTTTTAATGTTCATGCGTGTGAGTTGGGTCCTCAAATTGAGGTTGTTGAGCAAGCTTTAACTGGTATAAGCGTGAGTGAAGAAAAAGAATCCTTTGGATTAACTTTATGTTGTCTGTAGTTTGTAGATAGATTTTTTTAAAAAAAATTTCTTTTGTTAATTTTATTAGAATGTTATAGAGGATGATGAAGATTAACACTATGATTAGTATTTTCAAAGAATATATTGTGATGATAACAATTTACGTGGTGAGTTAAATTTTATTTAAGCAATTATTTCTTTTTTAAATGTATATTTATCAAATTTATTCTTCTATTTCAAATAAATTTGTGAATCTACAAGCTATTTTGCAGTTATATAAAACACGAATAAATTTGTGTAAGCAGTTGATTTATATTTTCATATAAAATTCCATGTGTCTTATAATTATTATTTTTTGTTAACTATTTTTCCATATCAACCGTACATGACTTACTATTTCTATTCTTTTATTTTTTAAATTATAAACCGTCTTCTTTTATTGCTCTAGCAATATGTTTTGTTAACAACCCTTTTTTCCTTTTTCTCTGTTTTCATTTCAGAAAACAAGCCTTTTCTTATGCTCTTAATAATGGATCGACATACAAATAATGTATTTTAACTATCGCTATTTGTAATTTTTTTTTAGAGAAATTATTTGTATGTATTAGCGAGCTGATTCTTCTTTCCTCTTCAAATGATATTCTTGCATTCTTTAAATAAATTAAAGATTTTATTTGCTATGATATGCCAAATTGATGTTCTCACGTTTTCCGATTTTCATTTATCGTTACTACTATCTATTGGTATAAATCCATTGGTATAACATTAATCACATCAAAAAAATATTTTTCTTCTAATTTTCTTGGTGGGGGTATTTTTACCTCTGTATGGAAGAAGAATTGTGATCATTGTGCCTAGGGGTGTTCATGGTTTGGTTAAAAATCAAACCGAACCACTAACCAAACTAAATCGATTAAAAAAAACCGATATTTGGTTAGGTTTTGTTTGATTTGGTTTTAAATTTTTAAAATCGATATTTATGTGGTTTGGTTTTGATTTTACTCTAAAATATTCGACAAAATAACTAAACCGAACCGATAAAAATTTTATATATATATACATATATATATATATATATATATATATATATATATATGTATACACACACATACATATGCATATACAAATTATTTATATATTATTCATAAATAAAATATAAATATTTTTTATATTTAAAATTTTAATCATGAATTTAACTTTAGTCATATGTCTCCATCTAGTTGATGGTATATTATGAAATTCTATATAATTTTCGCACTTTGAATGACAAATGATACTAATTGTGAAAATTATCTTGTTGTCTATGGAGTTTTATAGGTGGGTTTTATTAGATTATAGGTAACCCCTAGTTTTGAACTTTCTTTTTGGTCACTATTGAGCAAAAAATTTATGTGTTTACCTTTTGGGGGGTTTATCATATCATTCTCTTATATGTAGTTTCTAAATATTTTTATAGAAGTGTCCATATGGTGTTGTTCATGACTTTGCCTAAGTATAACACTAAATTGACATCTTGGTTTCAAGGTTGAGGAACAACACTCGGTTGACATCTCATATGTTTGATAGGATATTTTCAAGAAAAATTTCAACTTTTATCATTAACTAAAGTTATAAAGTTATAAACCAAAAAATCGAACCGAACCGAACTAAACCAATGGTTACTTTTTTGTGTTGGTTTGGTTTGGTTTTAGAAATTTAAAAATCGACTAAATTAGTTTGGTTATGATTTCGACCAACAATCGACCCATGAACACCCCTAAATTTGTGTCTTATGTAGTATTATTTTTATTTTTTTATTATAATATTTTTAAACTATTAAACAAATTGATAATTATAAAGAATGAATGAAAAAAATGACAAAAAAATAAATATGAATGGAGGTCGTAGAGAGATGCCACATAGGCATATATATATATATATATATATATATATATATATATATATATAAG
>NC_061115.1:199073271-199074337 GCF_002878395.1 Capsicum annuum
CTTCTTCTTCTTCTTCTTCTTCTTCTTCTTCTTCTTCTTCTTCTTCCCCTTCCTCTTCTTTTTCTTTCTCTTCTTCTTCTTTTTCTTCTTCTTCTTCTTTCTCTTCCTCTTTCTCTTCTTCCTCTTCCTCTTCCTCTTCTTTTTCCTCCTCTTCTTCCTTATCTTCATCTTCCTCTTCTTCTTCCTCTTCTTGTTCCTCTTCTTGTTCCTCTTCTTCTTCTTCCTCTTTTTTTTCTTTCTTCTTCGTTGTTTAATTTGATTTTTCTTTTTTGATTTAATGTTTTTTGGGCATGCGAGGATGATTTGTTGATGTTAATTGCTATAATTGTGTATGTGTATAGTCTATATCTTATATGTGTTATGGTGTATACTTATATAATGTTGGTGAAGGTATTCCTGCATTCAGACGAGGAGAAGAAGGCAGCCTTAAGGATTTAAGCAGAGGTTCAAAAATTATGAGCGGCAAAGATTTGCAGCAATGTGTGCGGTTGAAGAATGTGAGATGATAAGCAACCTTCCTAAGGGCCTTCGAAGAGGCATCAAAACCATCTTCGTTTGTAGTTGGTCCGACATGTAAACTCTTGATTAAGAAGTAAGCTACTCATGTATAAAATTAATATTGTGTTGGGTTTTGCAATTTAGAAATTCGAATAACTATAACTAATATATGTGTACATCATGAGAATCTATGACTGGTTTTTTGCAGAATTTAATTATTTATATACCAAGGAAAAGTTGAAGTGGAAGAAGACGCCAGTGAGAGACATATGAATACCCCTAAAAAAAATTATTTATTCTTTCATACATGATAACATTGTGTAGAATTGGCATATCTAGATTTGAGGAATATACGTTATATTAATCTTGAAAATTTACGGTAGTGGATGAATGCTAACTTTGTATGTACAAGACAAAATTAAGCACAACTAATTAAAAAAAGAATTTGCATAAGTTTTTCCGTAATTATTTTCATCTAATTTTTTTTAATAATAATAATAATAATTATTATTATTATTATTGTTATTATTATTATTATTATTATTATTATTATTATTATTATTATTAT
>NC_061115.1:199077337-199199366 GCF_002878395.1 Capsicum annuum
CAGTGGTTTTATGTCCTTTTTGTATGATTTCGTATGGCTATAGGGATTGATTTTTGAATTGAAGGAAATGCATATATTCTACACACAGAGATGGCAAAGAAAAATCTATGTTAAAAGTGGTGAGTTTTTATTCTGGCGTTCTATTTTTAGCTTCGTGCTTTTTTTTATGTCAAAGTTATATACTTTCTCCCTGTTAAGTTTTAGTTCTCAGTATTTCCTCTTTTAAAGTTAAATAATGTATAAACTTTGTTCAACATTTGAAAATTATTTTTAATAATGCACGTATAAAAGCTTAATAGTACTTTTCTAAGAAGTAGTTGGAGTCCGTTGCATTTTGCACCCTAATGTGTGCTTTCTTTTGTTACTTGCACCCTATTCTATTTTTTTTTCTTTTGATGACTTACACCCCAATCTCTTTATTTCCTTCAATAAAATCATCCTTTTAATAATTTTTTATGAGAGTAAAATAGGGATAACTATAATAATGATTTTATATTTAAATAGAGTTGAAACATTTCTCTCGTCAATCTGAACATTAACAAACGAAACAATTAAAATAATGAATTAAGTGCATATCAAAGAAGGGCAATTGAAGTCTTAAAAGAGAATATTTTGAGTACAAAAATGAAATGGATTCAGTGAAAAAATAATGAATTAAGTGCATATGAAAGAAAGGCAATTGAAGTCTTAAAAGAGATTATTTTGAGTATAAAAGTGAAATGGATTCAGTGAAAACTGAAAAGTACTCCCAATTGAAAAAATTAACTATCATTTTTTAGAGATTATTTTGATTATTCTTGCCTGTAAAAAGTAAAAAGGTGATAGAAATCAAGCTATGATAAACATAATTTGAGTTGATTGAGTCAACAGGTTCATTATCACCTTGATAACAACACTCAATAAGAGAGCTCTAACTAACTTGAAAATTGCTAATACTGAAATGAAATGAAACTGCCTCCAATAAAGACTTGCAAATAAAGGGATGAAACTTTCATTTCCTTTAATTCACTATAACAACAGTTTTTGGTTCTATCTCGCACAACAAATATTATGGAAAAAAAATCCTAATCATTAGATCTATACCTAAGTAATTAAATAAAAAACCTAAAGTTGGGGGAAAAAATTGCTCTGCACTAGCAGAACACTAAGGGGCCATTTGGTTGAGTGTATTAAAAATATAATATATGCATTATGATTTGTGTATTAGTAGTACCATATTTGGTATCCTTTTTTAGACTATGCATAACTAATACTTGCATTAGTTATACACCCTCTCTTACTCAATCTCTCCTAGATCTGTGTGTATGTGTGATATCAGTGAAGAGTGTGTGGTGTGTGTGAGTTGAGTGTGTGTGTTTTTCTCGGTAGTTGGGTGTGTTTGTATTGTTTTCTCTATATTAGGAAGTCATGGGTCTCTATGTGTGTATGCGTTTTTATTATGTGGGTGTAAAATCTGTGGAAGATGATTGTTGGAAGCTCATTGTGAGTGTGTGTAATGGTGTGTTATGAGAGTGACCATGGAAAAAGTTCATTTGTAAGAAAAAGAAGAAGAAGAAATGAAGAAAGAAAAACAACAAAAAGAAAGAAATGAGGAAAGGGAATGGAGAAAGATGAACAGCAAATGGAAAGAAATGGGGAAAGAGAGAAGAAAAAGATAAAGGGAGGGTTTTATTTTTATTTATTTATTTATTTATTTTAATATATAATATTTTTTATATATAAAAATGACGTGAAAGATGATGTGGGACACGTGGTAGCTGATGTGGCAGCAAACGTGGGAGAGTATGTAACACTCACCCAAAAAGTGTTTAAAAAATTTTTTTTAGTCGGTTCAGGGGTCCAGATGACAAACATGTAAGTAGAAGTGTCCAACTTACAAAACCGACATAGTACAGGGTCCAGAAGGTCATTTTGCCAAACTTTTAACACATGTATTAGTCTATTAAATGACATTATTCCTCCTTAAAATTATTTTCCCGCGTTCTTTTCCCACTATTTCATTTCTGTTCCTTTTCCACTGTATTAAATAATTGTTCTCTCTGTTTTGGTACTTTGCCATGAAACAGAGAGTGTAACATTCTCCACATCTTCATCCTTCAAATTAATCAATATTGTTTGCTTTTCTCCACAAGGTTAGTAATTGTATCAAACCTTTATTTTTAGTCATTGTTTATTTTTTCCATCCCTATTTCACAATTTGGATGTAGTTTATTGTGTACCAAAATCAATCATCAAGAGAGTGACAATCATTTTGGAATACAATCTTTCAAAGTCAATGAATTTGATGATGAAGTTTAGGTTTATCACTGATCTTTTTGTTTGAGTATCTGTTTCACTCTCTATATGGTTGTTCACAGATTTATTTTAAAATTTTATATTTGTTCATTCTTTTTATTTTGATGGCATATTTAGGTGTTATTATGGATCATCAACCACTGTCAGGTACTGAATATATTATTCTTGAGGAGATAATGTTTCAACAATTTCTTGTTGTCCTTATTTGCCTTTTCATAATCATGGCTAGTCATGGTCATTCTCTAAGAAGACGATATCGAAATAAGGGTGAGGTTAGGTACTGTATGGGTGTTAAATTATTTCTCACTTGCATTATGTAATAAACGACAGTGATGGTGTATGTATCGATAAGTTAAGAATGGATAGAAATGTCTTCCACACTTCAGTTCTCTTAAATAAGAATATTGGAGGTTTGACCGATAGTAAAAGTATGTCAAGCAGTGAAAAGTTAGCGATATTTTTCAATATCTTGGCTCATCACGAGAAGAATAGATCTATCAAAGTTGATTATATTAGATCAGGATGGAGCGTAAGTCAGGCTTTCAATGAATGCTTGTACGCTATTCTCAAACTAACCCCATTGTTACTTGTTAATCCTAAATCAATACTTGAAGATGAGACTGAAGATCGCTGGAAATGGTTTGAGGTAGGTAAAATTACAGTTTAGCACTTCTTTAAGTACAAAACTTTAATACTTTGAGGTAACATTATAATTTATCTTATAGGGTTGTTTAGGTGCACTAAACGGTACTTACATTCCTATTAGAGTTCTAACTAAATACAAACCAAGATATAGGACAAGAAAAGGAGAGATAACAACTAATTTTTTAGGAGTTTGTGATAGAAACCAGGGGCGGACCTACGTGGTTTCTAGGGGGTTCACCCGAACCCCCTCAAAAAAAAATTATGTCGTATATATAAGGTATAAAACCTGTATTTATGTACGTATATTAAATTTGAACCATTTTAATCAAATATTTGAGATACCTCTGTGGTATTGGCTCCCCTACTTGGGCTGCATGCATTTGTTGCATATCGTGGGTTCGATTCTCGCTATGGTGCCTAATTTTTTGTTCAATTATTGTTGTGTTACAGTTGCTGCTATTAAAAAAAAGATAGAATCCCTTGCAATTATATTTTGTTTGAAATTATATTTTGTTGGCTTATTCACAAGTTTAGCTTTTCATTTTCCGAACCTCCTGAAGAAAAATCATGGATCCTCCACTGATAGAAACCTCAATTTTACATATGTGTTACCTGGTTGGAAAGGATCAGCTGCCGATGGCCGTGTTTTATGAGATGCTATAGTAAGAAGAAATGGTTTAAAAATCCCCGAGGGTAGGTCATGTATATGCTTTCAAGTTACATCATGGATTGAATATTATATAGAAATAACTAAATTATATGCTTATATTATAGGTATTATTTGTGCAATGGAGGATATACAATTGGAAAAGGTTTTCTGTAACCTTTTCAAGGATATAGATATTGGTTGAAGAATTGGCGAGGTGACAATCCATCACCTTGATGTAAAGAAGAACTTTTCAACACGAGGTATTCTAGGGATCGTAATGTTATTGAAAGGGTGTTCGGTCTCTTGAAAGGACGTTGGGGAATTCTTAGAAGCCATCAACACAAAAATATTGATGTTGTTGAATCGTCGGAGGAGTGGAGTAGTTGGAGGAATGAGTTGGCTCAACGAATATGGAATGAAAGAACTAATAATTGATTTGTTGCCACTTTCGAGACTATATTACTACCTGTTAGCTATGGACTACTTTTAGACTTTATTAGCTCTTTAGAATTGGTCTTGTATGTGTTGTATAGCTGCCAGGAACTTTTAACTTTTGTGAGCTTAATAATACATCCTTTTGTACTCTTTATAGCTCTGATTGTTGTATGCTATAATTTATAGTGTTGGTTAGTTGAATCAGTTAATCTTTGGGAGCTTAACTTCATGTTATTCTCTGACTGTAAAGTGTAGTATAATTTAAAAATATATTTTTGATAATTTGACACACTTTCTGAACTTATTGTGATGCTCTATTTTTCATATTTCTGACAATCTATTATACAAGATTTATAGGTGAAATGAATAGTCAGACATCATCAACCAAGGCATCAAAAAAACCAAGCAACTCAAATCCATCGACGCGAAGGATGTGGATTCCAGAGGAAAAACATTCCAGAGGAAAAACAAACTCTTTTAGATGGATTGAAAGAGTTGTGTGCTAGTGGTTGGAGAGGCGATAATGGAACCTTTAGACCAGGCCACTTGATGGAGTTAGAACGTTATATCCACAAACATCATCCTAAAAGTGCATTAAAAGGAGAACCATACATCAAAAATAAAATGCGATATTGAAAAAAATGTTATGGAATTATAGCTCTCCTAAAGACTCAAAGTGGTTTGGGCTTTCAATATATTGATGGAGCTATATTAGTTGACGATCCAATATTTTAGGATAACTTTATGAAGGTAATTAATATGATCCGACTTACTATTCTGATTGTCTCTGTGAGGTTTTTCACTTTTCATATTAAGTATGTCATATGCTTCATTTATAGAAGTCATTTGTGTCATTTTTGATAATCTACTACACAACATTTATGGAAGTCAATTGACAACCTATCAAAAAATGTTAGTAAACGTCTTGATTTGCTGAAGTTTGTTGCTATTTGAAGGAATAAGAGCTATATTTATTGAATATTGTTGCTCTTAAATGCTTTCATAATTGATGAATATGGCATTACGCTATATTTTAATTATTTTTTTGTAGGCTGAACGAAAAGTGAAGAATATGAATACTAAGAAATGGTCAATTTTTGAGGATTGGAAGGAAATCTTTGACAAGGATAGAGCAACTGGAGAGTTTGCAGAAGCACTGCTAGATGCTACTGAGGAAATTTAAAAGAGTCCAACTCCACCACTTTGTAATGACATGAGTTTGGGATTTCTTATTGATGTTGATGATGAAGAAGAAGGTAATGTTTATCATAGCTCTAAAGTAGGTACTGGAGAAGCTTAAAATGCCGCTGGACATAGTGCATTTACTACAGCTGAAGATGCCACTGAACCTAGTTCATTTAGTGGAGCCAAAAATGCCACTAGACCTAGTGTGTTTAGTAGAGAAGAGAATGTCGTTGTAGCTAGTGCTGGTGTAATACCCTACATTTTGGACTAGAATGAAAATCCGACATTCCTATGCGTAGATATTTCAAAAGCCTCGAATCCTATGTAAATTTAGTGTGTTAATAAATTATGTAATGTGGGAATCTATTTGAGCATGAATTTAGATCATAGAGGACCCCTAACTTAAGTACAAGTTGAAAGCTTTTCTATCATTCTAGTGAGCGCCAAAACTTGGGTGAACTTCAATCGATCATATAACTTGTTGTATATTACTAACTGGGTGGTTTATTATATATCAAATGAAATATCTTTGAATTAGCTTTCCAGCTATACCAATTTCGCCTAAATCTGATATTGGAGCAAAGAGTTATCCCCATTTTATTTCAGCATGTCAAGCTGGAAAACTGTGACGACGTTTCTGACGGGCTATCACATTTTTGACGACCTTTTTAATGACGTTGTCACATTCTGATGATATTTCTGACAACTTCGTCATCCCTGGGCAGAAAATCAAGAATTTGGACTCCTTTTGTGACGACCATTCGTGACGGCCTATCACGGACCTGACGGCCTGTCACGGATGGCGTCAAGTATACTTTTTCTACAATTGAGGGACATTTTACTAAGGGTATTTTGGTCTTTTTCCTTCAATTCCCACGACTTATAAGCCTCAAGGAGCGTATTATATTCCATTCTCTTTAGTTAAACATCTCAAAAAATTCTGTCATACACTCTCAACCACAACATTAGGGTTTCCTCTCAAGATCAAAACTCTCAAGAACAAGCCCTACGATTTTCATAGAAGAGTCTATTTCAAGGAAATTTCACCATCAATCTTCACGAATTCTTAATCTAAGGTATGTGTATTGTTCATCCATGGGCCCCTTTTATTCATGGAGCTCAAGAATCATGTTTTAAATTATAAATTGTGATTTCCTTGTTGTTTTATGACTATATTCATGTTAATGATTGTTGTTTGGATTCAAGGTTGTATGTTGATGTGTTTTTCATGAATCATGTGAATAGGTTAGTTGGAAACCCATGAATTTGGGTGGTTCAAGATTTCTAAATTTGTTAAGTATACCTATGCTCAATATTATGCATGCAAGGTGTTTGATAAAATGCTTAGGATGCTAGAAATTCATGCTTACATGGTTCCATGATATCTAAATGACAAGTCCATGTAAGCTTTATACTTTAATATAAATTCCATGCTATTGATGTGTTGTTATTGTTGTGGTATGAAGCATGTATGATAATGGAGATATACTATATGTACATGAAATATATCCATGCACTCCCTACCATGCTTAAGATGTTGAAGAACTACATGAAGCATAATATCCCCTACTTATGAAAAAGTGAATTGTGGACTCCAATCTTATAATCAAGTCAGTCATGTTGTGTCAGTTTCCTTCCATCGAGTCCTGGGGGTATTCGTACTCGAAAATGTAGTTGTATGCCTAGAGCCATGTCATGTTATCACGATACTCTCAGTCAAGCCATGATCTATAGAATTTAGTAAGTCATGTGACTCAGAAAAAATCCAGTAACCTCAGTAATCTCAGTAATTCAGTGATCTTAGTACTCAGTAATATCTGTAACCTTAGTATTCAATGTCAATCTCAATAATTTCAGTACTCTCAACTAGTCCTCAGAACTTAGTACATTTCGTCAGTCATCGAAATCCAATAAACTTAGTTTAGCTCCACTAAACAATACCACTAGTATCAGTCTAGTTAATCAATATCAGTTCAGCTAATCATTTTAGTTCAGTTATTTAGTTCGGCCCAATTATTTAGTTCAATGTCTTTCAGATAGCAGTAGTATTAAGCACCGAGTGAGCCTAGGGATGGAGACTCATCCGTTAGATTAAGGCTGAGATCCTTAGAAGCAATTCCTAAGTTCCAGAACTACATAGCCAGCGTAGGTATGAGATGTCACTCGTTAGATAAGACTGACATACTCAGGGGTCACCCATTAGGACATTTATATGTATAGGACTGATCTCAGGAGTCACCCGATAGATTAGGAATGACTCTACAGCAAATGACTTTACTGGTGGCGCTGTACTGGCACCCTTCCATTCAGGGCAGAAATTGGACCCTAGTCAGCTTAACTTGGGGCATGTCATTTAGATGAACAGATCCCACAGTTTCAGTTATAGAATCAAGGCTTTTAGATACAGTCAACTCAGCTTAGTAGTATAGATTCAGTACTGTTAGATATAGTCAATGCTTATCATTGTAAATACACTTCAAAATCACCCATTAGCTAGGACTGATCTCAACTATGATTAATCAGTATCAGAATCATTAGATTTAAAGATCACCCGCTAGATAGGAATGATCTCAGAGTAAGTCAAATCATCCTTATTATCAGTATACTCATGATTACCCACTAGATAGGACTGATCTCAGATTTAGTTACTCCAAGAAGAACGGAACTCAGATAGTTTCATCAGAACTTAGACTGTCAGATACAGTTGCTCAATATCAGTTACATAGGTTAGGCTGATCATCACAGTTATATCAGTTATATCAGTTTTCTTAACTCATGTATCAGTCATATTAGTTATCAGAATTCATGATATCAGTATTCGGCTTCACGACTGTCAGACAAAGTCAACCAAACTAGTTCTTCATAATTTGAATTGTCAGAAATAGTCATTCATCTATTCAGTATCTCAGTATCAGTACACTCATGTTGTCAGTATTCATACTTAGTAGTCAATATGTCCACGAGTTCAGTTACAGTTATGTATGCATGTATGTATTCTCACGTTCATATTAGTCAGAATTGTTCATCCATATAACCCTTTGCATTTAGCCTACCTCATAAGTATATTCAGTATATTTAGACGTACTAACACATTTGCACTATGGTGCTTTATCTTATGTTACAACACAGGTTCAGAGGCATGAGCTCCAGATCAGCGGTAGCATTCTAGTGTTCAGAGTTTGCAGTGAGTCCTTCTCATTCAAAGATGATATGATTATTGCTACATTTACTATTTAGTTGCTAGATGGAGTTAGTTGGAGACATGTTCCTTCAACTCCTTATACAGTTCAGTTAGAGGCTTTCAGACTAGATTTCAGATTAGATATTCAGATCTCATTATTATTAGTATTTATGACTTATTTTGGTATTGTTATACCTTTTTCTGACATTTTGTTATCAGACGTTTATTCAGTTCAAACCTTATGGCTTTTCATGTTCATGTTTTCGCATTTTATGATATATTATGTAGTATACAGGTACAGATATCAGTCATGGGTTAGCTTGTGGTCCTTCGGGGTCATGAGCACCGTGTAGCATTTCAGTTGAGAAAGGTATTACAAACTTGGTATCAGAGCCAGGTTCAATAGAGTTCTAGGAAGTCTGAAAGTCATATCTAGTAGAGTTTTGTACATGCGTGTGTTGTGCACCATACTTATGTGCAGGATTCTATGAGATGTTTTAGGAACAGTTTCCCTTCTTTTAATATTCATGTCGTGCCAGCAAGTCAGTTTAGCAATCAAGCAGTCAAATTTGTATAGCTTGTTTTCTCATCCTTGTATCTATTCATGCTATCCAAAACCTCAGAGAATGTAACAATTTCAAGGTAGAACCTCCTAGTAGTTGCAAGTTCAGTTCATCTCATTCATCATTCATTAGCTTCTGACTCCCGAAGTTTAGTTATAATCTAGTTTGTAGATGCCTTGTGCATCACCCAGTATCTCCGTAAGGTAAGCATTCTTAGAGGGACATAGCGTCCCAAGGGGGAGATACCCCACCTTCTCTTAACGCTCTCATGCCTTACATCCTTCAATTTCTCCTTGCATAATGAATTCGGTCTAGAATAGAGGGTACTCATAATTTGACCTTCAAGTTAGACCTCAGCTGTAAGTCAAGTATTCAGAGGTTCAGTTCAGTTCATGATGTTCAGTCCATATGTCACGTAGCAGAATCAGTCATGTTCTCATGTTTTAGTTCAATATTAGTTCCTTTACCATTGCATGTTCAGTTGCATGTTCGTGAGTCAGTTCAGTCATGTATTCACGTATCAGATATGTGTAGTCCGCTTATCGGTACTTTCAGTCATGTATTCACGTATTATGTCACTCATATAATCATGCATCAGATATACATGGATTCAACTTATCAGTTAAGCATCAGATATGCATTCTCAGTTTGAGAAACTCAGTTTATCGGAACACTCAGTCCTATATTCATAAATTAGCTTCGCATGCATCAGATATGCATATACAGTATGATATGCTCAGTTTTCAGTCATGTCGGCCATGAAATCATGATCAGTTATTCATGTTATATATTTGTGTAAGTTTCCTTTTCTCTCATCTCAGCCAGTATCATTCGAGGATGAATGTTTCCAAGGAGGAGATATTGTAATACCCCACATCTCGGACTAGGATAAAAATCCATCATTCCTATGTGTAGATGTTTCAAAAGCTTTAAATCCTATGTAAATTTAGTGTGTTAATCAATTAGGTAGTGTGTAAATCTATTTGAGCATGAATTTATATCATAGAGGTCCCCTAACTCAAGTACAAGTTGAAAACTTTCCTATCGTTCAAGTTTTAGTGAACGTCAAAACTTGGGTCAACTTCAATCAATCATAACTCGTTGTATATGACTAACTGGGTGGTTTATTATATATCAAATGAAATATCTTTGAATTATCTTTCCAACGATACCAATTTCGCATATATTCGATATTGGAGCAAAGAGTTATCCCCATTTTATTTCAGCATGTCAAGCTGGAAAACTGAGACGACGTTTTTGATGGGCTATCATATTTCTGACGACCTTTTTAACGACGTCGTCACATTATGATGATATCTCTGACAACGTCGTCAGTCTGGGTAGAAAATCAAGAATTTTGAGTCCTTTTGTGACGACCATTCGTGATGGCCTATCACAGACCTGACGGCCTATCACGGATGGCGTCAAGTATATTTTTCCTACAATTGAGGGACATTTTAGTAAGGGTATTTTGGTCTTTTTACTTCAATTCCCACAACTTATAATCCTCAAAGAGTGTATTATCTTCCTTTCTCTTTAGTTAAACATCTCAAAAAGCTCTCTCATACACTCTCAACCACAAGATTAGTGTTTCCTCTCACGATCAAAACTCTCAAGAACAAGCCCTACGGTTTTCATAGAAGAGTCTACTTCAAGGAAATTTCACCGTCAATCTTCATGAATTCTTAATCTAAGGTATGCATAGTGTTCATCCATGGGTCCCTTTCATCCATGGAGCTTAAGAATCATGTTTTAAATTATAAATTGTGATTTCCTTGTTGTTTTATGACTATATTCATGTTAATGATTGTTGTTTGGATTCAAGGTTGTGTGTTGATGTGTTTTTCATGAATCATGCGAATAGGTTAGTTGGAAACCCATGAATTTGGGTGGTTCAAGATTTCTAAATTTGTTAAGTATACCTATGCTCAATATTATGCATGCAAGGTGTTTGATAAAATGCTTAGGATGCTAGAAATTCATGTTTACATGATTCCATGATATCTAAATAACAAGTCTATGTTAGCTATATACTTTAATATAAATTCCATGCTATTGATGTGTTGCTATTGTTGTGGTACGAAGCATGTATGATAATGGAGATATACTATATGTACATGAAATATATCCATGCACTCCCTACCATGCTTAAGATGTTGAAGAACTACGTGAAGTATAATATCCCCTACTTATGACAATGTGAATTGTGGACTCCAATCTTATGATCAAGTCAGTCATGTTGTGTCAGTTTCCTCCCATCGAGTCCTGGGGGTATTCGAACTCGAATATATAGTTGTGTGCCTAGAGCCATGTCATGTTATCACGATACTCTCAGTCAAGCCATGATCTATAGAATTTAGCCAGTCATGTGACTCAGGAAAAATTCAGTAACCTCAGTAATCTTAGTAGTTCAGTGATCTCAGTACTCAGTAATATGTGTAACCTTAGTATTCAATTTCAATCTTAGTAATTTCAGTACTCTCAACTAGTCCTCAGAATTCTGTACATTCCATCAGTCATCGAAATCCAGTAAACTTAGTTTAGCTCCACTAAACAATACCACTAATATCAGTCTAGTTAATCAGTATCAATTCAGCTAATCAGTTTAGTTCAATTATTCAGTTCAGCCCAATTATTTAGTTTAATGTATTTCAGATAGCAGTAGGATTCAGTAGCAGTTACATCGATTAGGTCAATCATTACAGTTATATTCATGATATCAGTATTCAGCTTCTGGACTGTTAGACACCGTCAACCAGACCAGTTCTTCATAATTCAAAATGTCAGAAATAGTTATTTATCTATTCAGTATCTAAGTATCAGTACACTCATGTTGTCAGTATTCAGACACAGTAGTCAGTATCTCCACGAGTTTAGTTACAGTTATGTATGCATGTATGAATTCCCACGTTCATATTAGTTAGCATTTTTCATGTATATAACCATTTCTATTTAGCCTACCTCACTTATATACTCAGTACATTCAGACGTACTGACGCATTTGCGCTATGGTGCTTTCTCTTATGTTACACCATAGGTTCAGAGGCACGAGCTCCAGATCAGTAGTAGCATTCCAGTGTTCAGAGTTTGCAGTGAGTTCTTCTTATTCAAGGATGATATGATTATTGCTACATTTACTATTCAGTTGCTAGATGGAGTTAGTTGGAGACATGGTCCTTCAACTTCTTATTAAGTTCAGTTAGAGGCTTTCAGACTGGATGTCAGATTAGATATTCAGATCTCATTATTTTTAGTATTTATGACTTGTTTTGGTATTGTTATACCTTTTTTAGATATTTTGTTATCAGACATTTATTCAGTTCAAACCTTATGGCCTTTCATGTTCATTTTTCTGCATTTTATGATATATTATGCAGTATACTGGTACAGATATCAGTGATGAGTTAGCTTGTGGTCCTTCGGGGTCATGAGCATCATGTAGCATTTCGGTTTAAAAAATTGGGGTATTACAACTGGAACATTAATGAAAATGTTGGATCCTGACAGACTCATAAACAAGGTGAGTATGCTAAAAGGTCCTCTTCTAATGTTAATGAAAAGAGAAAAACAAGAAAAGTAAAAAAATAGTAGAGGATAATAATAAGAGATTTCTTGACGGTATGATGGAAGTTCTTAAAATTTTTACTAAAGGTCAATACAAAAGAATGAGTGCCTTGATTGAAAAGCTCAGAGAGTGTGATTGATCTGATGTTCGTGGTCAAGTTTATTCCATCCTTAAATCCCTTGTATTTTTTGAGTTGTACATTGTAGAACAACGTATCAAAGCTGCAATGGTTCTCTATAAAGATGATAAAAAAAATAGAGTTATTTTTAAGTATGGGTGAAGATAAGCGCGACACAATGGTGTGGATGGCTGTCCATGATGAAATTTAAAGTATGACAAACTTATGGATATAAGTGGCGTCACTAGTTTGATCGTTTTTGCTTGATTAACAACTTTAAAGTATGGCAATAGTGCCATTTTTTGACACCCCTAGTTATTGCTATAGACCTAAGGATGCTAAATTTTTGTGTAACTAATGTTTGTTAAATATTTCAAATCTAGAACAAATGTGTTAAGTGTATATGTAATTTTATAGATGCTACGGCAGTTATTCAAATTCTCTTTGTAGCCATTTGACTTCTAGATTCTATGGTGCAATTTGATAGCTGCTATGACAATTAGCGGGGAAGTATAACCATTTCCTTTTTATTTGCTATGTTAGTTCTATGTTGCTTCATGTTGTGCGGCCTGCCCTTTCCTTAATTGACTAGCTATAACTCTAACTTTCAAGAAACTCCTCTGCTTTGGAATTCAACTTTCTGATCAGTGTATAATTTTTATCTGATGGTTGTGCAACAAGTTTGCTTCAAAGAATATTGCCACCAGAAATTAGTTTAGAAGTGCATGGCTAAATTATTGTCTAAACTTGAATAGTTGAAGCTCATGTTATCTTGGGTTTAACAAGTAAAAAAGTGCTCGACTCTGATAACTAGCCATAGCTGAACCTAGGCCTTCTGATAAGAGTGTGCTTGAGTCAATTGCTGGAATTAAACTTCCTAGAGGAGAAGGCATTTGCACTAGAGTGCCTCTCATCACGAGGCTCCAAAATCACAGGGAGACCGAGGTTTACTTGGAGTACAATGGAAATTTGGTTCCAACCGATGAAGCTCACATTGCAGATGTCATTATTCTCGCAACTAATGAGATTGCTAGACATGGTAAGGGCATATCCGATATCTCTTCAAAACTTATAGTGAAAAAGAATGGTGTTCCAGA
This sequence comes from Capsicum annuum, assembly GCF_002878395.1. Lineage (NCBI taxonomy): Eukaryota > Viridiplantae > Streptophyta > Magnoliopsida > Solanales > Solanaceae > Capsicum > Capsicum annuum. Next base: position 199,091,071 of record NC_061115.1, read on the forward strand.
CTTAACGATGGTAGATTTGCCTAGAATAACTAGAGTTACAGTTCTCGGACAAATCGAAGATATGCTTGAACAAATTTCAGGTTTTATAATGGCGTATATAACACCAGAGAAAAGCATAATGAATTGGAAATGAATTGGTCTTCCTGTTAATATTTGTGTTTCTGCATTTCTTTCCTCTTGTGATGTTCTGCAGATGCAGTTGTCATATGGATTATCTGTGGAAGTTTGAATGTCTCAGCTGAGGATAATACCACTGGACAGAAGAACAAGATTACCATCACAAATGACAAGGGCAGATAATATGAGGAACATAGTGAAGGATGAGAAGATTGCGTCCAAGGTGTCCGCTGATGACAAGAAGAAGATTGAGGATGCCATTGAGCAAGCCATCTAATAGCTCGATGGTAACCAACTTGCTGAGGCTGATAAGTTTGAGGAAAAAATAAAAGAGTTTGAGAGTATTTGCAACCCAATTATTGCAAAAATATACTGGGGAGCAGGTGGTGACATAAGTGTTGGCATGGATGATGACGGTCCTGCATCTAGCGGCAGAAGTAGTGCTGAGATTGAGGAGGTAGACTAAGTTAGTAGTGCTTAATATTGTTTTGATTCTTAATTTTAAAGACCTACAATTTTTGTTTCAAAGATTCTGCGTAGCAGTTGGTTTATGGCAGAAACTTTATGACTATCATTTTCTTTTTGCAATCAGGTACAATCTTTTATTTCATAATAGTATTTCGACACCTCAAAAAAGAAAAAAAATTATATTGAATTGAACATATCTGGTGAATTTCCACCAAGTGGGATCTGGGGAAGGTAAAATGTACGCAGTCCATACCGCTACCTTCGAAGAAGTAGAGAGGTGGTTTTCGATAGACCCCCCAGATAAAGACCATGATACTATTTATAAATACATATATTGATCAGAATAATCTTTCACCACAAATTTAATTGTCTTGGCACCACAGAGCACTCATATAACTTAAAAGAAAAATCTTCTCCACGAAAGACTGAATCTATCCACCAAGACTTGAACAGACGAGAACCCACCTAGTGTTTTTTTTGCCTGCACTGTCCATTTACAATAGTTTGGATCCAAATATTGGCAAATGAGACAGCAATGGCGACAAAGACCATGACAGTAGGTTGACACATTTATTTCTACTACAACAATTATCGTCTTTCTTTTTTTTTTTGTCCATTTTTCTACATCTTCATTGCATGTTTGGTACACTTCTCTTGGTTCTCTATAGTTGTTTATGGGATAAAGGAAATTTTTTTTTTTTGCAAGATTGAAGATTGGTTTTGTGTGTGTAGAGGAGTTTTATGCTAAGTTCTTGGATTTATCTTCAAGATTGAGTATTTGTTCTGCTCATTAAATTTTGGTGCCTTTTTCTTGGTTTGCTCTTGTTGTTTAGGTGCTAAAGGAACTATCTTTTTCAAGATTCTAGATTGATCTTGTGTTTGCTGAGTACTATTTAGGCTAGATTCTTGAATTATCTCCAAGATTGAGTATTTGTGCTGCTTATTGTAAAACACAAGTGGCCAAATCCTCCCAGTCCTCTTGTCCAGGAAAGCCAACATTATACTTTCATAATCTCATCTTGTATCTTTTGCAATGGCGTGACCCAGAGGAATGTTATCCCTCTTCTGGTACTCATTAACGATTATCTTCAGATCGACCTTAGCTCTTGTTGCGATAACTCTGGCCAGATGATCTTCTGTCCCTCTCTAGTTAATTGCATCACAAGCTTGTAAAACAAATCAATGGTGAAGAAAGTCTGCTGTAAGACGTTCTGAATGAAAGGAAAGCGAAGAAGAGCTCCAGTTCTTTTGTCATACTTCATGAGTATCTTCACGAGCCCTATAAGATAAAATAGAAATATATCAGAATAGATCATCACCGAATCAAGTTCGACCTTTAAGGTTTTTAGCACTGAACTCATACTAATACTATTATGGATTTAGATGTAATATTAGTTCACAAATATCATCTATAGACCACATTGAAAGAACTTGAGATGAACCCATTGCCAAAGAGCTACATCTTTCAATGCTCATCGCTACCTATGAGATTATAAAGTGACGTATGATGTCACCATCTTGGTGCACAATAATCAGACAATCACAGTAGATACAAACGTACAACAAAAGCCTGAAACGTTAATTCTTGTGCATTTACAGAGACTTCTCAGAGGCGCCCATAAAATTCTAAGGTGTAACTAATTTTCACATTCAAAGAAACAATCAAAATTATCAGTATAGTTGAGGGAACTATAATTTTTCAGCGAAACTCTCTCCCCATGGCATCTTAATGATCTCATCATTACGATCCTTCGCCTTTGCCATAATATCTTGCAAATCCTGTTATCAATTCACAAGACATGTCAAATACAAGATCAAAATTTAACAAGACCTTGCTGAATCATTCTTTATTTTTCGAGAAGTAACGATCTTTTTCCTCCTTATTGGAAACAACTAGATGCATAACCAATAGTTAATGTGAAGTACATCTGTGGCCAATGATTTATTTGTATCCCAGCACAACTAAAAACAACAATTACAATCAAATGTTAAAATGGGTACCTCCAACATTAGACCTTTTAATACCCAACTCCCCTTTCATGTATAGAGTAAACCCATCTATCGTTTTCTTCGTTGATTGATGCGGTGGCTTTAATAAAACTCCATCTTTCGGAATCCACCTATTTTTTCAACTTTTTCAGCTTTGTAACGGCTATTCCACTTTATTATTCTTATTTTTCGAGTTCTTCCCCTTTTCAACTATAATTCCGTTGATTTCACTGCTGGAATTTTTGAATTCAGAGAAGAAATTGAAAGTGGATTTTCCATTTCTCTAGAGTATAACTGTTGCACTTGCACGGTTGAAAATACAATGTACAAAAAAGAATTCAAGAAGGACTAAGGAAGGGTAATTTGGTAAACAAACATATTTTTATAAAAATTATATAAATATATATTATCTTTAACGCATCAAATCAAACGTTGTGTAAAAAATAATGTATGTATAACTAATACCATTATTATTAATAATTGTATTAATGATACAAGTATTACTAATACACCTTATTCAGCATTATTCTTATACATTGTACCAAACGGCCCCTAAATAAACACCTAACTACAAAACCTCATTTACAATACCGAGACTTCTCTGATATATAGTTTGTGGTCATATATCACTTGGGACATCCATATGAGGAGATAAACCTAAGGATCTATTCCTATTTAGAAGACTCATGGGTTTAATAAGCTCATCAAGATCATACAGTTGGATCTCTGTGGGACCACTCTCAGAAAGTGGTGTTTCCTTACTTCTTTGATCAATAGTCTGTTCCTCTTCATCACTATCATCATCTAGGCTAATAAAATCAACAAACCATCCTTCTTTATAGAATATGTCATTTCTCCTTCTTCAATCGATCTTGCAGTTTCTTTTTATTTTCATCGATTGATGATTTACTCATATTGTAATTTGTTGTCTTAAGCAAATATGAACTGTCGCTTTGTTTACCGTTGGAGAAAGTGTAACCTAATATATCAAATGAAAAAGTAAATGGCAGGAAGAATTTAATCCATTTAGCCTCCTACATTAAAATTTAAATAAATTTATTTTAAAAAAGAGAAAATACCCTATTACCCCCCTGAACTATACCCAAAATGGTTGTAACACATCTCAACATAAAGGGGGTCCTATTACCCTTGAACTAATTAAAAGTATAATTTTAATACCCTTCATGTCTACGCGGCACACACATGTCTACGCGGCACACACATGTGCCTACGTGGACACTTCAGCGTGTTGTGCCACGTAGGCACTAAGGGTGTCAAAATTATACTTTTAATTAGTTCAGGGGGTAATAGAACCCCTTTAAGTTGAGGTATGTTTCTTCCGTTTCGGGTATAGTTTAGGGGGTAATAGAGTATTATCTCTTTAAAAAATAATACTTCCTCCATTTAAAAAAGAATGACCTACTTTTCTTTTTAGTCTGCTTCAAAAAGAATAACCCCTTTTCTTTTTTAACAACTTTTTAATTTCAACTTTCCACATCACATGTTTAAGACCACAAGATTAAAGGGCATTTTGGTACATTTAACATTTCTTTAATTTAACACCACAAGATTCAAAAGTCTTTTTTATTTTCTTAAACTTCATGCCAAGTCAAACAAGGTCATTCTTTTTTAAAAGAAGAAAGTATATTGTTATTCCTATTTTACCCTCATAAAAAAATTATTAAAAGAATAATTTTACTACTTTGTAAGAAAATAAAGAGATTAAAATGTAAATTATAAGAAAAAATAGAATAGGGTGTAAGTCAAAAACGATACCACGCATTATGGATTTATGGTGCAAATTGCAATGAACCCGAGTAATTGTCCAGTTGGGAGTCCAAAAGGACGTGTGCTGCTTAAGGCCGTATATGCGGGGTTTTTTTTTTTTTTGGTATTTGAAATTTATGTTCTTAATTTGAATAAAGTAGTTCATAGAGGCTATAAGAAAAAATCTAAGAAATAAGTTTTAGCAATCTCCAAAACTAAAATCTTGAGGTAGCTGGTAAAATTTATCACACCCCTTTTTGAACCAAAAAGATTGTTGATTTTAAAGTTCAAAAAGACTTTTTATTAGTAAAGTGACAAAATAAAGATTTGTTTCGAAAAAGATTCATTTTTTTAATTAAATTCAGAATCGTCACTTGACATAATTCGGTGTGCCAAATCACCTTTGAAAAATATTTTTCAAAATGATTTGACTCTTTAGACTGGTTTATAATCATAGATTCCGATTAAGAAATTCTGTTGACCGACGAAAAGGTGTTAGACACCCCTCGATCTTGTGGTTTGACCACGGTCGCTTTGTGGAGCGAATCAGCTATTCGACACTAAGAGTGTACAAACCACATAAAACACACAACAATTAAACAAACACAAACAAAACAAATTCCAAAAATATAATATCCAATCCAATTATACAGTCCCAAAAATAGAAAAAAATATGAAAATGTAAACCTACACTAATACTGAACTACGCTCCAATATTTTACCCAATGCCTCGAGCCTTCGTCAGAAACGTCCTCCGAATACAAAATACCTCAGGACATTCCCTGGTCAAACGATCCATTTGATCCAAAAAGCAATAAAACTAAGTCATTCAACACATGTTTCAAGCATTCAATATTCCACAATTCCTAAATTTGCCTATTCAAACCTACTATTTGCCTACCCAATTTGACTTATCATGATACTATCACGTTTCATATGTTAATTTTTAATTCCCACCTCCAACATCGTTTTTATCAATCACACCATCAAAATTATTCAAATTCATTCCTCATACCACCGAAATCACATCGTCAATTACATAATCATAACATCAAAAACATCAAACAATCATAATCACCCAACACATAATCACATCATCAATCCAATAAATTAAAGTAAAATAGAAAGACAGAGTTAAAGGAATGGACCTTTTGAGTATTTCGAGAAGTTATGACGAGAATAAAATAGATGTTTGGAGCCTCAAAGAATACCAAACCTCAACTCCCAAATCAGTTATGATTCAGTTCGAACCGCGATAGACTCGAAATCCGACTCGAATTAGCAATTTCACGAAAAACAGATGAATCCCAAAAATAAAAATACGAACAAACTGAGTCTGGTAGACGAGATTTTAGAATTTTACACTTGAATTCGATCAAAGGACGATCTATAAACCAATTCCGGAAAAAATGTTCGCCAAAAAAATAGTCAAGAAGCCGAAAAAACAGTTGACATCGGAAAATTCGATGCCAGCCGGATTTTCGCCCAACCATTTCTCAATTTCTCTCCGTTTCTATTCTTCATTCTCCTGATTTCGCTCTCTCATCTTTGATTCCCTCTCGCATCTCTCTTTTTTCATCATCTTTGTGTGTGCACGTGTGATTTTTGTGCGTTTAATTGGGGGTTCGAAAAGGAAAAAGAAAAAAGGAAGATGATGGTCCCTTCTTTTTTCTTCTGCATCTATACATTCTCTAAAAGGAAGAAGAGAATCCAAAACCTTCCCCTTTTGTGCCTCCCCCCTTCCTGTGTTACTATGTGTGTATATATAAATTATGAGTGGGAAAAAAAGTGCCCAGGGTGGGGTAGGGTTTGTGGGTATGAGGTTAGGGGGTTGGGTAGGGTAGTGGTGAGGTGTAAAAATTAGTTAGGATAACAGAATATTAGGGATTAGAGATTTAATTTGTTAGATTTGGTTATTATTTGTCTCCTTGTGGAGAAGGTGTAGAATGGGTGAGGGTACGTGGTAAGGTGAACTAGAATTGAATAAAATCAAATTTCGGGAGGGATAAAATTAAGTGTCTACAAAGTTATTTCATATGACTAAGAAATCGTGGGCTATAATAAATTGTTGCGGTTTGGTCTTTCTCCAAAATCCACACATAGCAAGAGTGTTAGTGCACTAGGTCGTTTTAATCTCCACATTAGCTTGAGACAAATATTACTCCCTCCATTTCAAAAAGAATGACCTAGTTTAACTTGGCACAAAGTTTAAGAAAATAAAGAAGACTTTTGAATCTTGTGGCCTTAAATTAAAGTTGTGTCAAATATATCAAAATGCCCTTTAATCTTGTGATTCTAAATATGTCATGTGGAAAGTTGAAATTAAAGTATTGCCAAAAAGGGAAAGGGATCATTCTTTTTTAAACGAACCAAAAAGGAAACTAGGTCATTCTTTTTTAAACGGAAGGAGTATATATTAACTAAGTAATCTAAAAGTTTTATTTTTGCATGTTAAAAAAATACTTAATTTTCTTTGAATTCAAATATTTGGTAATATAATAATGTTTATCATAACATTTACTAAGCATAAGGGTGTCAAATGGGCCGGGCTGATCCGATTGAGCCCGGCCCACTTATAAAAATCAGTCCAACTTAACCTGGTCCGGTAAGCCCTAGGGATTTAGGGTATCGATTTTCGGACCAATTTTTTTATTGATTTGGGCCCGATAAATTCGGCCTGGACCAAGCCCAGTTAGGGCCCGCCGGTTAACCGGCCCGACCCGAACCGATAATTTTTTTTTTTTTTTTTAAATTGAATTTAACTATAACTTAGTTTTAATATATTATTAATTTACAATCAAGTATTATTAATTCATATATGTATATATATATATCTTCTATAGATGTATATATTTAACGTATACATGTGTATATACTTTATAAATTAATATATAACTATATATATAATTATATATTGTAGTATATATATATTGTAGTATATTTTATTTAAAGTAGTACACATATATTGAATGGTACGTATATTTGTGTATATATCTTCTATAGACATGTATATTTAATGTATACATGTGTATATGCTTTATAAATTAGTATATAACTATATATATATTGTAGTATATACATATATTGTAGTATATGTTTTACTTAAAGTAGTACATATACATTGAATGTTGCATATATGTGTGTATATATCTTCTATAGACGTGCATATTTAATGTATACATGCATATATATTTTATAAAATAGTATATAACTATATATATATATTGTAGTATATGTTTTACTTAAAGTAGTACATATACATTGAATGTTGCATATATTTGTGTATATATCTTCTATAGACGTGCATATTTAATGTATACATGCGTATATATTTTATAAAATAGTATATAACTATATAACTATATATATATATATATTGTAGTATATACATATATTGTAGTATATGTTTTACTTAAAGTAGTACATATATATTGAATGGTGCATACATTTGTGTATATATCTTCTATAGACGTGCATATTTAATGTATACATGCGTATATATTTTATAAATTAGTATATAACTATATATATATTGTAGTATATACATATATTGTAGTATATGTTTTACTTAAAGTAGTACATATATATTGAATGATGTGTATATTTGTGTATATATCTTCTATAGACGTGCTTATTTAATGTATACATGCATATATATTTTATAAATTAGTATATAACTATATATATATATATATATATATATATATATATATATTGTAGTATATATATATATATATTGTAGTATATACATATATTGTAGTATATGTTTTACTTTAAGTAGTATGTATATATTGAATTGTGCGTATATTTGTGTATATATCTTCTATAGACGTGCATATTTAATGTATATATGCGTATATGTTTTATAAATTAGTATATAACTATATATATATATCGTAGTATATACATATATTTTAGTGTATGCTTTACTTAAAGTAGTACATATATATTGAATAGTGCGTATATTTGTGTATTTATATCTTCTATATACGTGTATATTTAATGTATATATGTGTATATGTTTTATAAATTAGTATATAACTCTACAATATATTTATACTTATATATATTTTAGTATATATATGTTGTAGTATATGCTTAATTTAAAGTAGTACGTATAGTCGTATATATTGAATGTTGCATATATATGTGTAATTGTGTATATGTGTATATATTTTTTGCATTCTAATGTAGTATATACTGTATACATAATGTATATATATTTTTTAACGTATTTAAAATGTATATAGGTGGGTATATATTGTGTATATGAAATTTTTTATTTTTTTTTAAATTTTTGACCAGGTTTGACCGAATTTTTAATCGGGTTTAGGTGGGTTAACCGGGTTGTGTAAAGTGGGCCGGGTTAGGGTGGTTTTGAAATTTTTACTGTTGAGCCCAGCCGGCCTAGCCCACTTAACCCCCAATACGGACCCGGACCGACCCACAACCCGATTAATTTAATAGGGCCAGTTCCGTGTTCGCCGGGCTGGCCCACTTGACAACTATAACTCAGCATTAGTTGATATTACACATGCTTTATTCTTATTCTATATTTTGGTTATAAACATAAAACTCACGAAATAACCTAATTTATTTTTTTTGCGTGTTCAAATAATACTCAATTTACTTTGAATTCAAATAGTATGTTAATATAATAATATTTATCAGAATATTTACTCAATGTTAATTGATATTACACATACATTATTCTTACTAGTTTAGATGTACGGGCCTTGCGCGTGTACCTCACTTTAATGAATTCAAACATTATATTAAATATGATATTTGTTTAAATAATAAAGATGAATATAATAATTAAATTTAATATCTTTTGAGTATGTAAAGATGGAGAATTTATTTATTAAACCTAACCTTTACCAAAAATATTTTTATAAGTTGATTGACATTCATCTATCATTTGTAAATTGCAACAAAACAATACAATGATAGAGACATCAAAATAATATAATTAAATCTAATCTTTGCACACAAAAAAATTTTCAAAGTCATCCGACACTCTCATATATCACCTGTAAACAATAACAAAATAATACTATAATAGATATCTGAAAATAATACAACTAAACCTAACATTTTAATAAAAAAATTCTTCAAAGCCAACCAACATTTAGCTATCACCTGTAAACTGCAACAAAATAATACGATAATATTGATATCAAAACAATACATTAAACTTAAATTTTACAAACAAAAATTTCTCAAAGCCGATCGAGATTCATCTACGAACTATAACTAACACAATATAACAAACTAACAGAGATATTATGATAATATAATTAAACCTAATTTTTACCTTAAAAACTTTTTCAAAATCGACCCACATTCATCTAGCATCTGTAAATTAACATAAAATAAGAAGATAATAAAGATATCAAAAAAAATACAATTAAACCTAACCTTTACGCAAGAAATTCTTCAAAGCCAACCGACTTTCATCTATGACCTGTTAACTATGAGAAAACAGTATGATAGTGATCATAAAACTTCGATTTTGTTCGAAATAATTCTTTTCTGAGTGAAAATTTTGATCCTAAAGAATGTTTTTGAACGAAAACAAAGAAGATATATATATATATATATATGTTGAATTCTATTATGCTAACAAAAACAGTGAAGAAGTTGACGATTAGAAAATCAAACATCAACCAATCTAGACACGAAATCAAATCAAGTTAGTTGAACATCAATAATATTCTCCCAATAGGCATAGATTATAGATATAGATTATAGATATAGATTATATATTTTAGAAGTCAATATTATATTTAATATTATAAGAATAATAATATAATAATTAAAGAAAAAGATGAAATGATAATTTTATCTATTATGAAAATGTTTAATGAATGTCAAAAAATTCAAAGAGTGATTTTAAAACTATTTTATAGAATTGAATTGGGTACTCTTTTTTCAGTTACTGTGTTCTTTTTTTTTTTTTCTTTTCAAAGAGAAAACCTTAATTAGATATTTTTTTCTTTACCAGAAATTTAGGGCAAAAACAAAAACCATTTTTTTAAGTCCTTCGACCCTTTTCTTGGGGTAGAAGGTCACGCACAATAAAATATCAAATAAAATATTACCATAAATTTTGAAATTTTGTTATAAGTAGAAGAACTTTTTATTTTTCAGTTAATGTCTTTTTTTAAAATTTTAGAAAGTATCTTAATTAGATTTTGTTTCCTTACAGTGATTTAGGACAAAAACAAAATCTTTTTTTAAGTCAATCAACACTTTTTTTTGGTAAAAGATCACGCAAAATAAAATAACAAACAAAATATTACCATAAGTTTAGAAATTCTGTTATAAATAGAAAATCTTCACTATTTAATTTTTAATATATTTATTATTGTCATTAATTTTGATGACTTCTAATAAGAAAAGGTTTTACTATAAATATATTGAATTGATTTTCAACACTTAAATATAAGAAAAAAATTGGGAAAAAATGATTTTGTCTAAAGAAAATACTTTTATTGAAGGGAAAAAAATTCAAATCACTTTTCGTCTTCACATTTTTAATATATTTCTTCACTATTTCATTTTTAATATATTTATTATTGTCATTAATTTTGATGACTTCTAATAAGAAGAGGTTTTACTATAAATATATTGAATTAATTTTCAACACTTAAATATTATAAAAAAAATAGGAAAAAGACGATCTTGTCTAAAGCAAATACTTTTATTGAAGGACAAAAAATTCAAATCACTTTTTCTAGAGTTTTCACACTTTTAATATATTATAGATATAGATTCTATCTTTCGTTCACCTTTTTTCTTATAAACATAAAATTCATGTGCAATGCATGTACACTAAACTAATTATTAAAAAGAAGAAGAAGTACAACTTCATGAAAAATAATAGGAAATTTGCCCTCATGTGAAAAAGAAAATAAGTTTCAATTTGAAAGTTTAACTTTTACTTTTGAAAGTGTTTAGTGTTTATGAAGCTGCCTCTTTCTGTGTCTACCGTTGCTTCGAAATCAACATTTACTTTCAATAATAGCTTTATCTGAACCATTCTTTTTCTATCCATATCAACATCTCGTGAAGAGGAGCTGAGTGGGGTATGATTGGGCTGTGGAGTTCTAGTGAAAATGTGAATGGGAAATAGAGAAAAGGAAATGGTGGAAAGGTGAAATATATGTTCACTTTATAATAGGAACGTTCTCCCATTGTCACGATCCGAACTGCGACCCTAATCACAACGGACATCCTAAAGAAATGAAGGCCCGAGATGACCCCTTAGCATTATATCATAAGTATAGTAATAATTAAAGTTGCACAAGTAGACACATGAGATATGAAATTCAACGTACACAATGAAAAAAAGTCAAGTCTCGAAATATAACATGAAAACATTTACTTGACTCTGTCTACGGAGCCTCTAACAATATGAATAAAAATCTTATTCCGGAACACGACCCCGACATATATCATAAAACTAAAATAAACCAGCTCTAACAGTAAGAAATAAACATAGCCCTCCAAAATATAGATGGCTCACCACTTCCTAGTTGCCATCCCGAGTGAAATTCTAATGTTGAATCGAATCGTGGGGGTGAGCTTTGGAACCTACATCATGAAAGGATGTAGCATCCAAGGATGATCAGTACGATGAATATTGGCATGCAATCCACGACAAAGGGAACTAAACCAGTTTAATAAATAGTTTTTAAAATTCATGTCATAAGCTCAAAACGAATATAATAAGTAGTAAATGACGAAGAATGTAAACAAACCATAATCATTTGAAAACATTACTTCTGGACTATGTAATTTATACCGACATTAAGTAATCTACGGGCTATATGGGTCTGGTACTCCCCAATCGGTAGAGCCTTAATCCATGTTAGCCGCATTTATGACGTAGTCATATTTTTGGTCATCATTTGTAAACATAACTACATAATACTATGTGAAGCAAACAAACAACGGTCATACTTTGTCAAGGACAAGACCTCCCACGTCGGCAAACGCAGTTTCTAGTGTTAGTCACAAGAACCACACCTTCTTGGTGCAACTACACCATCCTCTTTGAGCCAACTTAAAATATTTTTCCTTGCTTTTATTTATGGAATCTTTCACTAAGGCATTCACATTCTATACCGTTATATCAAGACTTTCAAGCAATCCTTAACATGCCAAATCATTTTCATATAATATTTTAGACTCCTAAATTTGTCTTTCAATTCATAGACAGAGCCCCCAAGGTCTTTCAAACCATTTAACATTTCATCTTTTTATACCACACATTATTCAAAAGACGGAGTAAACATGATAATTCCATGAAAAACAAGTTTGAAATGAGTTGAGGGTCATATTTTCATCATGCACAATCTTAAAAGTTGTGAATCCATGTTAACAAGTTCATTATTTTATATAATGTATTTACAGCTCAAAACCCATTAATAATGCTTTTAAAAACCCATAAAACAAGAGGAGAAATCAATATAAGGCTTTTCACAATAATATCCTCAACCCTAGTTTAAAATTACCAATTGAAACATACACAAGAATAGTTAAAATCCATAATTTATGATAATAATAGTGTAGGAAGTGTTCAACATGCCTTTTTGATGGAAGAAATTAGAGAAAATCTTGAATACTTAACCTTGGGGATTGAACCCTAACTTGAAATTGATATGAAGACTTAATTGACTTGTATTGATTTCCATATCCTTGATGATGAATTTGGTAAGAAAACGTTGAGAAGAAACCATAATCTTTGACCCTTCTTGAAACTTTAGGATTGGGAGTTTGGGATTTTTGGGAGAAAATAGAAATGAGAGATTTGAAAATGATTCTTATAGTTTAGGATGATTTTGAGGATTAAAAATGAATTGGAGAAGTCACACGGGGTGAAAGGACCATTTTTGCCCCTAATTTAATAAGAGAATAGAAAAATTTTAGGTCTGGAAATTGGAGCTCCAGTCGCTCGTGCGACCAATCGCACACTTTGTATAGCGTCTCACTAAAACACTTATAACTTCTTACTTCAAATTCGAATTGATGAGAGGTTAGTTGAGTTGCAACAATGATTTGAAGATCTTTAATTTGGCCATAGTAGTCAATGTAATTCGTTATATACTAGGAGTAATGGTCACTGTAAGTTGACCCAAGTAAGAATGTCTACTATAACTCAATTGGTAGGGAAGTTCTCAACTCAACTTTGAGTTAGGAGATTTTTATAACTCCAATTCATCTCCAGAGATGTTTACCTACTAAAGAATCGATCATCACACTTATATTTAGATAGAAATCATTGGGTTCGGCTCATACATGTAGTAAGGACAGTTCAAATTCTAACCCAAAAATGTGGGGTGTTACACACAAATTGGTGGTAGAAAGAAAAATCCTAGTTCTTAAGTATAGAAGCACCCATTCATATGAATAATGAGACAAAAATAAGACAAGCCTCGCGCTGTCGTTGCTCGCTCAGCTTCGACTTTAAATCGATCGAGAGATTATCTTTTTTGATAAAATTTATTTGAAAGTTGTGAGTGAAATATTCTCCATTTACTGAAGCACACGAGCATGTGCGGACGTATATTACAACGCAACTCAAAGAGATGCAAACCTTAGAGGTACTGTGTGAAAACGAGAACGTGACCTGTGGACATAGGTCACCATCTATGAATGCATATGGGGTCCACAAGTGGCACAAAAGTTCCAGTTTGCAGGCGCATGTGGATCTGATGGTCTGAAATAGTGTGATTTTAAGAATCATTGCTTCTTTTTTGAAGCACCACCTTTTGGTTATAAAAACCTAAATTTTACCTCAGGTATAAGCACAAAAATTTTGAAGGGAAATACTTCTTTTTCTTGAAAAACTCAAGTGTGATTTACGAATGTTGAGTGCAATTATTTTGTGATAGAGTTTGAGGTTCCACAATTCTGTCAATTGAGGTTCCACAATTCTGTCAATTTGATTTATTTATTCAAGGATATATTCTACAACCACATGTACTTTAGTGGAGTATTTTCCTTTAGGACATACTGTCAATTCGGTGGATTTGAACATTCTAATCTTCATCTCTTTACAAATGTTTGGTTTTGCTATTTTTGTAGAAAATAGTTTGAACTTTATTTTATTGTTGTTCATAAGTTCGGTTGAACTGATCGTTAAAGTTCAAAGTTGTAAATGCAGAGTTACAACTTTATTTGATTGTTCATATATTAGTTTGAACACATGTTCAAAGTTATTGTTGGAAAATATAGATTTTATTAAACTCAAAAAACAACAATCTTAAGGAAAATATTAAGTACTTTTGTAATATGTATTGGGACTGATTTTGAGGAGACTAAATTATTGGAATTTTCTACTCCCTTGGTTGGATGAATATAAAACTTCACGGATAAATCAATGTGGAAATTCAGTTTGGAGAATATAAAAATTTCAGTGTTTCATTGAACTTTCCACATTGGTTTTTGGAGTTTAAAACTTTTGGGTTTCACTCTATTTGAATTTAATTCTGATTTAAAGTCATAAAGACTTCATCACATTTCAAAGTTCATTCGTTTATGATTTGAAGATATAAAAACTTCATCGTTGACTAGAAACAAGTTGGTTAAAGGCTAAAGTCTTTATTGTTAGTATTCTGAAATACTAAAGTTTTGTCAAAGATTGTTAGAAAAATGAAGAATGAAACTGAACAATAAATTAATTCGATTGTGAATGGTGTTGTCCCAATGGCAACCAATGTTACGTCATTAAGTCATTTAGATGTTGCTTCAACAGTTGACAAACAAACCAAAAATTCTTTTTGCGATGAACTTCAAAGAATAACAACAAATGATTTTTTTAGCTTACTAAACTTGAAATGCAATGATTAACAAGTAGAGATCCTCATATTATTGAAAAAGGAACATTTTAAAACCAGTTATCTAGTTTGGAAGATCTTTTGATTCATCTCAAGATAAAACAGGATTATGAGTTCTATGAGAAATCAACAAGGATAGTTGCAAATCTTTTTAAAGATAATGGTACACATAATAAGAAAAGGAAGAAGTCTTATGACCAAGAGAAAGAGAAGAACAAGAAAAGGCTCAACGGGAAGTGCCACAATTATAGTGATGTTGACCATAAAGCTTTAAATTATCTAATTCTGAATAAGAACAAGAAAAAAATTTAGAAAGACATGTTGAAAGAAACTAAAGAGATTGAAAATCTGTGTGCCATGATCACTGAATTCATTCAAGTTGGAAATCCCAATGAATGGTGATTTGAATCTGGAGACAGTAGACATATTTGTGCGGATAAAGATGCTTTTGCTACTTATGATACCACTGGTCCCAAAAAAGTGATCTTCATGAAAAATAATGTAATAGTCAAGGTTGAAGGAAGTAGGGAGATATTTCTAAAAATGACTTCCAGGAAGGTGTTGACTCTCAACAAAGTTTTCCATGTTCCTACTATTTTAGGAAGAACTTAGTGTTGACAACACTTTTTATTACAAATGAATTTAAGTGTATTTTTGTTTTGGAGAAAGTTGTAATAAGCAAGAATGAAATGTTTATAGGAAACGACTACCTCAATGAAGGCGTTTTCAAACTTGATGTAATGATTGTTGAAATGATGAGGCTTCTTCTTACTTTCTCAAGTTAAATGATTTGTGGAATACTAATTTAGGATATTTCTATTACAAAACCTTGTAAAAATTAATTAATTTTGAAGTTTTGCCTAACTTTAGGTGCAATAGATCTAAATGTCAAATATGTGTTGAATCAAAGTATGCTAAGAATCCGTATAAGTCTGTTGAAAAGAATTCATATTCCTCTGACTTAATTCACATTGACATTTTTATATGAAGTCAACACCATCTCGTGGTGGGATAAAGTATTTCATAACTTTTATTGACGATTGTAGTAGATATTGTTATGTTTATTTGTTGAAAAGTAAATATAAAGTAAGAAATATTTAGGTAATATAAAACTCAAGTTGGAAACCAGTTGGATAAAAAAAATTGAAATGATAAGAAATGATAGGAGTGGAGAATATGAATCTCCTTTTACATAGGTATGTTTGAAAAATGGAGTTTTCCATCAAACTACTACCCCACTCACGTTAATAAAATGGGATTATGGAAAGAAAAAATCGAACGTTGAAAAAAATGATGAATAACTTACTTATAAGTTCAGGTTTATCACAGAACTTATGGGGGAAATCTATCCTTACAACTACTCAAATACTCAATCGAGTGCCACATAGAAAGACACAATCTATTCCATATGACAAATGTTATCGAAGAAAATCCAACTTGAAATATTTTAAAGTGCGGGAGTATTTAGCTAAAGTCCAAGTTCCTATACCCAAAAGGACGAAATAGGGCCAAAGATTGTGGACTATGTTTTCATCAGATATGATTTAATAGTAATGTATGTTGAGTTTTGGTTCATAAATCTGAACATTCAGATATTCATGATATTATGACAATTGAATAACATAATGTTGAGTTATTTGAACATATTTATCCATATAAGACTATACATGAGCTGTCTAGTAAATAGGCTAAATGACCTAAGAATCAACTAAAGGAGAATATACTTAATGAAAATCCAAGGCATAGTAAGAAACAAAGAAAATCAACTTTATTCATATCTAATTTTGTGACATTTTTTCTTGAAAATGACCTTCAAACATACAAAGAAACTATGTTTTCTGGGGATTCTTCCTTTTCGAAAAAGGCTGTCATAGTAAGACTGATTTAATCTTGAGAAACCATACTTGGGAGTTGGTTGTTCTTCCTTTAGAAAATAAACCTTTAGATTATAAATGGATCTTCAAAAGAAAAACGAAAGATGATGGTATTACTAATAAAATACACAACAAAACTTATTGTGAATGACTTTAGACAAAAAGGACTTGGTTATTGTGACATATACTTGCCAAGGATGACATCCATTCAGATGTTAGTTATATTAGCAATGGTAAATGGTCTTAAAATCTATCAAATGGATGTGAAAAAAACTTTCTTGAATGGAGAATCGGAGGAAAAAACTTACATAGAACAAATCAAGGGTTTTACGATGGAATTACTAAACCCTGCCAGTAGGTAAGCTGAACCATAACTCGAAGCTAAATGTAATGGGTTAAATTGGTGGAAATGCCCCCAAAAGGGCGAAATAGACAATAAAGAAAGAAATAACAAAGCAATAGGATAGTCTAAAAGATAGTCATAATATAGAAAACCATCCAATGGCCTGGTACAGCAGTACAAGAGTTACTATATAAATACAACCCAAGTTCTAAAATAGTCAATACCATCCTGTCTCAAAACTAAAGACTAGACATAAATAAGATAGAAAGAAATGGAGCGATACGACTCCAAGAGATCATCCTATCTCCAAAAACACAACACAATCATCGAATTAGCGGCAGCAACTAGTACTCAGATCTGGACTAAAAAGTTACAGAAGTGTAGTATGAGTACAAAAACATGGGTAATCATTAGGCATCATTGTCCGTCTGAGCTAAATCATGATATAAATATAATAAAATATGAGATAACATAACTAAGTCAAATATCATTTACACAAATGATTAAAAAAACTGGAATGATAACATAAACACTTGCAATTACAACTAAAAATTAAGGCAATAAATGCAAAAAAGTAAATAAACCAACCCAGAGGGTACAATTAAGTAAAGCATAATTGGAATTACCATTCATTTACAACAATACCAATACAACTAGAATTCATTTGTATCATGTCATACTATCACCATTTCCTATTTTCAGACTAGAAGTGTCATCTATATTCTCAATATCATACTCCATTGACTCACTTGAACCTGTTATTTTATAATCAATGTCAGAAGTAGTAGCCGAACTCGAATAATCATTGTCTGAACTTGAACCAGAAAATATATCATCATAGTCATAATCAATTCTTACACTCGAATCGGTAAGTATATCATCAATGCCATAGTCATTATCTGAGCTTGAACTAGTAGTTATATGATTAATATCATAATAATCTTTCCAACTTGAATTGGATATATATGTCATCAACATCATCATCAATATCTGGAAATAAACTGGTAAGCATATATATATATATATATATATATATATACATATATAGATATCATCGTTATCATCCTCTAAATCATGATCTATAGCAGAATCAATATTATAACCAATAAACATCAACTCTTAATATCAACCCATCATAACCATTGAGTACCAAATATTTTCAATACTAATTTAGTAAGCTTTTTCTAGCTGAATCAAAAATGTATAAAAAGGTTATAATCATGAACACAAATATTGGTGTAAGGTGGATCGAAGGGTCCACTTCTAAATTTTTGAAAATCCATTGCAAGGTTAACTCTAACCCAGACTAGGATAAGGAACCTAAATCCAATTTTAGAAGTTAAACAAGCTTTAATTATCCCTAATATAGCAATTCTACTAATGATCTAAGCAATTAAGTCAAATACACCTAAATTATGGTTTACAAATAGCCTAGAATTCCAACTTACCAAAGTATTGTCAATTTCATGATAAACACCTAAAACCTATCCCAAATTTAACATAATATCATATACATACTATGAAATAGCTCAATCTATGAAGAGGAGAAACCTAGCCTACCTAGACATCGAAGAAAGTTTGAAGGATCCGCTAAATCATCAATTTTCCCTTTCGAGGAGCTTCCGCAAGGTGCCACACTATCAAAATCACAATCTACTCATCAACACGAGAGCAATGATACCCATATTGCACCATTGTGATTTGGTTCCAAAAATACTCAAAAATTCCATGTGGGTCCTGTTTACAGAAATTGTATTTTCGAGGCCAACCCAACGTTCCCTTATGATCCGGAGTAATTACCCTAAAAACGGGTGGAATTCGAGCTACATTGATGCAAAAATCAAGTCACCAAGTTTTAGGAATTTTAGGGAAGAAAGGGAAAAATCAACCATAGAATCGAAGAAATCTTACCTTAAATTCGAGGGAAAATCGCGTAACTGATCATTACCCAAGCTCCCAAATCACCCACAAGAGCTATTCCCAAGCTAATCTACTCTTTAGGGTTTAAGTCTTGAGAGAATGATTTAAGAATGAAAAAAAGGGTTAAAAGGGAAATATTTATACCTTTACCAGATGCTTGGGAGTAGATATCACCACCCGACCCCCGTGATCGGGGTATCTTATGGCTGTAAAATAAGTCTCTATCGCAACACATGGTATCACGATCGCGGCACATGTTGGGTACTTCCAGATTGCTATTTGCGGCCCATGGCCTGCAATTGCAGGTTCACCTGAACAACTAAGATTTCGAAATTTCAAAGTCTCCGCCAACCTCTTAAGATTCATCTGAAATATCGTATACACAAATGGACTATGCTACCCTATCAAATTCAATAGTTTGAACTTAATGGTGTATTTAAAATTTCTATTTCAGGTTGTTTCGACAAAAAGTTGGTCCCATATCCAATTTTTCATTATCTTAACCTTTTAACTAATTGGTCGAAATGAGCCTGGGTACCTCGAAACCCAAACCAAAGATCTACCTATTCTAAAATTAATATTTCGAAGCTATTAGAATAGTGAGAATTGGCACACGAGATCATTTTGCAAAAATTTTTGCTTGGTAGCCAATCTGAACCAGTGAAGACTTCAAAATAGGAAATTGTCTCTAAAAAATAAATGAACCACGCAATTATTGAACTGTTAGTCCCAATAAGTCATAAATGAATTGTGAAACTAGATGAAAGATATAATGACAAAAATAAGAAAAAATATGAAAAATGAACTGAAAGATCATTACAATATCCACTACTAAAAGGACTTTCATTTGCGAAAGTCCTGGATTAGGATGTACCTAAAGGCTCGAACAAGTGAGAATACTAGGTCTCCACATCCCGATCTCGATCTCCCAAGTATCCTCCTCTACTGGGTGGTTTCTACACTAAACCTTAACTATAAGAATCTTCCTAGTGCATAACCGCCTAACATCACTAGCCAAAATAAGTGCAGGCTCCTACATCAAAGTCAACTACTCGTCCAACTGGACTAAATCCAATTTAAGCACATGATATGGATAAGGAATCTATCTCTGCAATATGGTAATATAAAAACAATGTATGAAAACAAAACTGAAATAAGATTCAAAAATAAAAAATAATAAATTAAAGGATATGAAGAGAAGATAGATAGATAGACACAAGAAGATAACAAAAGTGCAACTAAAGGGTGCATCAAACCTAAAGACATCCCTTATTGACTACCTACGAGCACCTATATCTTATGTAAACCACAATGGAATTCGATTCCCAAGAAACCAACATTACTAAATAAAAGATCAACATAAGATAATTAAATCTTACCACAAGCTAATCCAAGCTTACCCCCCACTCATTAAGGATTAATCATTCCTAATTCATTAAAGTCTAAGGAAATGAAATGTCTAAGGCACCTATTTATAGTATTTTCCTTTGCACAAATAACCTATTACAAAAACATTCCAAAAGTGGCTATTTTAGAAATAACCGACAAGGGCTCTCTTTATTTCATGGCCATGGCATTCCTGGTCTCCAAGCTATCTTCCATATATGACATTGTTTAATTGGGAGTTCAAAGAAGGACCTCCAAGCAAATTCTTGAATCCTTATGGAGATCATGGCTTTGACCTTCTTGTGTCAGCCTCGAGTTGTATGATAGAAAACATTGACACATATTTTTCTTATATCATCCTTCCTTTCTTGAAAAAAGGATTTGACCTCGAATTCGAACCATGCAATACTTTAGAAGGACAAACAAACACAATATCATCATGGCATGAGGGTTAGAGTTAGCTTAATCAATCATAACATCATGCCAAGGTTGCACGTACTGAAGATATAACCAAGCATTAAAATGATAAATCAAGGGTGTGTAACCCCATAATATAGAAGATACTTGGACATTCAAGAGATTTGGACAATGGAGAAGGCTAGAGGAACCATGGTAACCAATCAACTGCTCATGAAGTCTCAGATGAGTTTCATGTCTCAATAAGCACATAACCCCTCTATAACACTCATCATTGTCGGAGATCCTTCCCTTACTCAACTTTGGTCTCTCAAGTAGATTAGAAATCATCAAGAAAGACTCTTTATTATAGGGATGAGTTACAACAACCCCAACCATTATTTTCGTGTCATCTTGAACAAGCACCAAGTGCGGTGAATAAGAACCATCATATTCCACATGGTCACTGAGGTCAAATAGGGAGAATGACTATCGACATGGGTTTAGCTAACACTCTCCTACCCCAAGAATACCACTAATACAAAGAGTTATACCCTCTAAACTAGCATAAGCATCATCAAAGATATACAGAGTGTCACTACTATTTGATTGACCAACATTTTCAACATCATCATTTACTCGAGGTTCATTTAATACATCACAAATATACTCAAGTGGTGGAATAGGTTCACACAAAATTTGGTCCACATAATTTTCAAAATATAATGTACTATCACTTAACACAATGGCTTTAACACTAGGTGGACACAAATCGATCTTACTATAAGATTTAATTAGGTCATTATTAAATTCAACTAGTGTATCCACACTCTCAACTTGTAAATTATCATCATGAAGTAAAGAGACATTAGGCTTATCTATAGATAAGCTATCACTCCCACTTAGTTGACTACTAGCCTCACAATGATCTTTCACATTTACTAGAGTGCAAGAGTTTGCTTGGTTATCTTGAATTTTTTTTGGAGCATGTCCACTCAAGGGAGATTGAAGGTTGGAGTTACGATAGGGGCATCTCAACATATATGGGGGCCTAAAGAAAAACTTCAACGAGATGCCTCAAACTTTTATTGAAAAATGTAAATTCATATATTATATATATTGTATATAATAGCGCTTGAAGTCTATTTTACTAATTTTTCATATACAAAATTTCAAATATTTTAAATAATACCAATTTATATGATAATTTTTGCTTTTCAAGATTCAAAATTATTGATTTTGACAATTACTATATGTTAGGATTTGCAATGAATTTCCTACTTTACCTGATTTTCTATCAAAATTAGAATTACATTTTTTGTGAAAAAAGTTTTCTTGTTGGAAAGGATCTCTTTTTTTATTAGGTTTCTTCTTTCGTAGAGGAAGGGTTTTTTACTTTTATAAATATAAAATCTGTCTTTTCAAGCCAAAAACACAATAGCATCCACAACGTAGTTATCAAAGAGTTTTGTTTAGGGGGAGATGAGATTTCTCCCAATAGGTTTTATGTTTTTCAATATTTATTTTTAATATAAAGGTCATTTAACCAACCATATCAATAACATGTTTTTAATATTATGTTTTTCTTTGTCATCTGATTTAGTTTGCAAACTTTAAGCTTTCGCATGACGTCCTCTCAATTTTGAACCCAACACTCTAAGCCATAATAACTGTAATTTAAAATACTTCATTTAAGAAAATGAATAATTAGTATGAAAAAAATAACCCATTTAATCCTTGAAATCTAAACGCCACACATAATTGAGACATATGAGTACTTTCTCCTTTCTTAGATAAGTATTGTTTTAACATTTTCATTTTTTCATAATAAGTGATGTTTTAGAATTTCAAGAAGGAATTATCTTATGCTTCCTGAATTATTCTTGTTTTAATATATGAAGTTCTACACCATTAAAGGATCACTTCTTTAATTATAGTATTCCATTAGGATTAAGTTAGCAAAAACACTTCTTATTTTTTAAAAAATAAGTAATTTTTGAAAAGCATACTCAATCTTAAAACTCTATTTATAAAAAATTAAAATATATATTAGAAAATTTTGGAGGCCCCAAATTTTGGGGTCTTAAATCCTAGGCTTTAGAAGCTTTATGCTTCATCCGACTCTGAGTTACGATAGTTTAAACGATCTATCATGTTATCCATACTCCCACACATGTTATCTATTTTACGGTTTAGAGTTTCAAGGGCCGATAAGATAGTATTTGAGGTGTTGTCATCCATGGAACCTAATAAAAAAAATACTAAAAGAAAAACAAAAAACAAGTTAAATTTAATAAATAAACCTCACAAGCTCTCAAAGTTTACACCTTTGTTTTTCTCTCAATTGGCATCGCAAGCATTGGTAAATCGTTTATACTCTAATGAGTTTTCTTGGTACCAATTGTAGCTTGAGGTCAGAATATATTCTTGTTTGAACGACTCAAAAAAAATTACTTAAGGACTTGAATCAATAAATCACAATGAATTTAAAAAGAGAAAAACTTGAAAAAAATTGGGCGATGAATGAAATGAAACTCAAGAACTAATCAATCAACTTAGTAGATGAATTACTAGTTGATGAGTAGTTTAAGAATAAAAGATGAGTTTAGGAATCAAGAAAATAAAACTAAATAATCAAACCTTGAGAAATGGGGTACTTTAAGTGTTGAAATGCATTTGTAAGCTTGAATTTGAGGCTTGAAACTCAATCCGCATTAGGGAGGGGTTGTCTGTGTTGGACAACCTGCTTTTGCATGTGGAACGCAGGTGCAAGGAAGCCTGGATGTAGGAGCTACTGGTTTGAGGTGACCTTGACTTTATTTAGCAGGTTGGGCACACTTCCAAGGCATCTCCAAGGAAGATGACTCGAAATTCAGCTAGTACAAGGCTAAAAATGCCTTTTGAAATGGCTGTAATGCCCTCGAATGGTCCCCTTTTTGTACTTTTTCTCTTGGAATATCCTTAGGATACTTGGAGATGCCCTAGTAAAAATAATTTTCCATACCTTTTATTCATTCTTGATGGATCAAACCATCAATGTTTGCTGAAAATTCTTCTTGAAGATAACAATTTCTTCAAGAACGCCAAGAACACCAACTTTTCTAACTTTTTCTCCTTAGCTCGGAATGAGTTGAAATTTTTAACCTAAAAACTTTTCAAAATTCTAAAATCATTCCAAACATTATTTTTCTCAAATTCTTCACCAAAAATTTTAGTTCTTGTAACCAAATTCAAAATCTTCAACTCAAGCTTTCAACAAGGATAAAACACTCAATAATGCTCCGATTTAGCTCGAATTTGATATTTGGACTCTAATAGTATTAGGGAACTCAAACTAACACTAGAAATATAAGAAAAATCAAAAATTGACCTAAGACCAAAAATGTGAATAATAATTTTTTTTTTTTGCAATTTTTCAATTTTCTAAGACGACTAGATCCAAGATTCACTCGTAGGAACGAAATCAAGCTTGGCTATGATACCAAATGATACAGAAACAAAGTACGAAAAGAAAACTAAAATAAGATTCAAAAACAAAAGAACAATAAAGTCAAGGATAGGAATAAAAGATAGATAATAGACAAAAGAAGATAACAAAAGGGCAACCAAAGGGTGTATCAAACACAAAGACCTTCCTTATTGATTACCTACAAGAACCTAGCTCTTACATAGACTATAATGAAATTGGATTTCCAGGCAATCAACTTTTCTAAATAAAATATCAACACAAGCAAATCCAATCTTGCGACAATCTAGTCCAAGCTTGCCACTCACTCACAAAGAAGTAATCATTCATAATTTATCAAAGTCTAATGAAATGAAATGTCTAAGTCACCTATTTATAGTATTTGCCTTTGCATAAATAACCTATTACAAAAGTAACCTAGAAGTAGCTATTTTGGAAACAACCCACAAGGCCTCTCTTTATTCTTTCTGCCATGGCATTCTTAGGCTCCATGCTATCTTCCAAATATGATGTTGTTTAATTGGGAGCTCAAAGAAGGTCCTCCAAGCACATTCATGAATCCTTAGGGTATTCATGGCTTAGACCTCATTGTGTCAGCCTCGAGTTGTGTTATCAAAAGCACTGACGCCCATTTTTCTTGTATGTGGTATGGTATGGTTACTGGTCTGAGTTGCATTGCATCTACTATAGTACCTCCAACGCACCTTGTGCATAAGTTGGCCCCCCATTGCTTGCTAAATAGCCAAAAATGCCCTTCATGATGTCCTTTGTGTAATCTTTCTCTTGGAGTATTTGTAGATGTTGTAGTACAAACACCTTTTCACACTTTTTACTCCTTCTTTTTGGATCAAATATCTGATTTTGCTGAATTTTCCAACTTGAAGATAACAATTTCACCAAGAACACCCACTTTTCTAACTTATTCTCCTTGGCTCTGAATGAGTTGAAATTTTAAACCTAGACACTTTTCAACATTATAAACACATTTCAAACATTATTTTTCTCAAATTCTTCAAATTTTAAATTCACTTCAAACTTCTTCAACTCAAGCTTTCAACAAGGATAGAACACTCAAATAAGCTCCGATTTGACTTAAATTTGGTTTATAGACTCGTATAGTGTTACATAACACAATTTTAACACTAGAAACAAAAGAAAACATAGAGATCAAAAACTCAAAATTTGACCTAAGACCAAAAATATAAATATTAAAAACAAATTATGATTTTTAATTTTCTAAGACGACTAGACCTAAGATAGACTTCAGAGGAATGAAACCAAGCTTGACTCTGGTACTGTAACACCCTGAATCTGGTACTCGAAATACCACATGATGCTCATGACCCCAAAGGACCACAAGCTAACCCATGACTAATATCTGTAACTGGGCACTGCATAACATACTATATAAATGTAGAATAAAAGGTTAAAAGGCCATAAGGTTCAAAAATTTGAAAAAACATAACATCTGGAGATATGGTATATCAATACCAAAACAACTAAAATAACTGTTTGAACATGCTAGTCTGAAAGCCTCTAAACTGTCTGAATAAGGAGTTGATGGGACATATCCCCAACTAACTCCAACTACTGAAATAAAATAAGTTTTGAAAGAATGAAATAGTCAAATAATAACATCCTCAAATGATGAGGACTCACTGCTAGTTTGTCTGTTGAACAACTAATCTACTAAGAATGCTCTGAAGCTCGTGCTTCTGAACCTATGATATAAAACACAATAGCACAAATGCATCGGTACGATTGAATATACTGGTATGAAAATAAGGTAGGCTGAATGCAAGGGGTTTATATGCATGAATAATACAAACTGACTAAATAACAAAAATATGAGAATACATGCATGAATACGTGAACTGTGACAGAGATCATGACATCACTAAATCTGAATACTGATAACATAATTTTTATATATCTAATATTCTATTATCTGAATGACTATGTCTGACATTCCTATTGCTGATGGAACTAGTTGAGTTCTGTACTGAATTTGGTGACTGTATCTGATAGTCCTGAATTCTATAGAACTATCTGAGTTCTATTACTGAGACTGATACTGACACTGTAACTATAGGAAGTAGTCATCTAAACAACATGCCTCAAATAAAGCATTATGGCTGAGTTAGGGTCCAATCTATAACCCCAATTGGAAGGGTGTTAATACTGCACCACTAGTAAGGACAAGCTCTGAGTGATCCCTCATCTAACAGGTACTCTAAGGAGAATGGTGGGACCCTCATATAACAGGTTAAGCCACCTTATCAACCCCCATCTAATAGGTTGGATATCTCAACCCATACTAGCTACGTAGTTCTAGAGCGCAAGGATTACTTCTAAGAATCACACCTTCTACTCATAAGTGAGTTCCCATCCTTAGGCTCACTCAGTACTGAATCCTACTGCCATCTTATTAGACATTGAATTAATTATACAAAATTGACTAGACCAAGTTTACTGAGTTTTATTAACTGACAGAATATTACTAACATCTGATAACTAACTAAGATTACTAATTTTTCCTAAATCATGAGATTGATTGAATTCTACTGAACATGGATTGACTGAGAGTATCTTGAAAATATGACACTGGCTCTAGGCACACAACTAAATTATCAGGTACAAGTACCCTCAGGACTCGATATTATAAAACTGACAAGACATGACACTTCCTAGACTCACGACCATAATCAACAATCATAATACAATCATTAGGGAATTTTATGAGGCACTTGATTATCACGGTTTGGTACATGAATAGGAAAGCATATAAACATTTCATAATTTCATAGACTAATCTGATGAACAAACCATCAAACAATTTCAATGCATAACAATAACATGAAAGTCATTTTAAACATAAGGGTAAAGCATGGGTTCATCAATTTGGTCATAATTGAGTCCTAAAGGATGATTCTTGTTCTTTGGGCATTTTATCAAACACATTGCATGCATAACCTTAAGCTTAGGCATATACTCTAGTTCATACATTATGGTTACTTTAATCAACTCCATTTAAAAATTTCCAACCCACATACTAGCATAATTTCATGAAAAGTACATAATAACTCCAACTTAGGATTCATACAACCACATCAACATAATTAAAATCAACCCACCACATGGAAATCACAATTCATGAGTTTAAAAATGGGATTCTTGAGCTTCATGGGTGAAACAAACCCATGAATCAACACTTTACATACCTCAAAAAATTAAATCTTTAAGGAGGTTAACTTTTCTTGAAGGTTTTTGAATGGTGATGTTTTGATTCTTGAGATTTCTTGGAGAAGGGTTTGAATCTTGTTCTATGGTTTTGATCTTGAAAGAAACCCTAGTTTTGATGTTATGGATGAATGAGGAGTTATGTGCTTTGATTTGATGTAATTGGGGGTTAAAAAGGGTGGGAAAAGACCTAAAAATCCCTTTAAAACATTGTTTTAGTGCTATGTTGGACAAAATTGACGGTCTGGGTGACGATCATCACTTTGGTGACTGACCGTCACTCTAACCGT
Source organism: Capsicum annuum (assembly GCF_002878395.1). NCBI lineage: Eukaryota > Viridiplantae > Streptophyta > Magnoliopsida > Solanales > Solanaceae > Capsicum > Capsicum annuum. Next base: position 199,119,174 of record NC_061115.1, read on the forward strand.
CAGTTTTGGGCCAGAAAATAGCCTTACTACCTCAGTTGTAATGGCCAAAATAATGATCCATCGCTGACTTGATGGTATATCATCTTGCCCGTCGCTGTCTTGACGGTCCTTCAACTTGCCCGTCGCTCCTGGGCAGCTCGAAAAGTAAAACGGCCATAACTTTTTACTCCGATGCCGAATTTTGGAAAAATTTGTATAGTTGGAAAGATAATTAAATTATATTTCTGTTGGTGGGTCATGATCTCAAAAATTCATAGTATAACAAAATATATGCTTGTTTGAAGTTGACTATGACAATATCCTTCTCAAGAATTCAATCGGTAAGGGATATTTTGATTCATCTAATAGCTAGTATGTATTTGAGGCCTTAATAAACATCTAAATTGATCATAAAACTACCAAATCACTATAATTTATTCCTCATGAGCTTGAAACATGGTTCTACTTTCGGTTGGGATTCTTGAAGTATTACAATATCTCCCCCTTCGAAACATTCATCCTCAAATGGGGCTGACTAAGCTGAGATTTCTGATAGAAAAAACTTACTTAAAGGAAGTGAACATCTAAAACATGTCTATTTAATTGGCATTACTGAGATTCATGCTGATCATATATATCTGATGCATTATTTTATGACTGAGTTGATACATGAATACATGACTGAGAGTACTAATAAGTTGATCATGCATATATGATATGTGAATAAAAGACTGAACTGACTCATGAACATGCAAATGAACATTTAAGGGTAAAGATACCAAGTTTGAAACGAAAATTGAGCATAGTTTGTAATTGAAATTTGAACCATAAGCTAGATGAACTTAAGGAAAGCTATTACATTGGGTTGGGTGTGAATTAGTGGAGAAGAGGTAAGGATACTTTGTCCATATATCTGCTTCTACTTCCCAAGTATCTCCCTCAATGGACTGATTCTACCAAATAACATTAACTAGAGGGACTTCTTTGTTCCTCAGTCTGCGAATCTGGTAGTCGAGAATTTCAACTGGAATTTTCTCATACCAGAGTCTGTTCTGAATATCTACGCCTTCAACTGGGACTACAACTGCTGGATCACCTATGCGCTTCTTTAGAAAGGGGACATAAAAGACTGGATAAACTGAACCTATATCTAAAGACAAATCGAGCTCATAAGCTACTTTTCCTAAACGACTGAGAATTTTGAAGGGACCGACATATCGGGGACTGAGTTTTCCCTTCTTGCCGAATCTCTTCACTCCCTTCATAGGAGAGATTTTCAAAATAATAAATTTTATTTGATCTTAACTTAAGATCCTTTACTGAACATGCATGAATAGGAACATAAGAGCATGACTAAGTCTGTAATGTATGACATGGACTGACTATCATAAACTGAACTGAGCTATTGAGTACATGGCTTACGACTGAGATTGGAGATTGAGGGTCAACCTATGGGTACCCACTACTCCAAATTAGATTTTTTTACATAAAGAAAGAGTGGCATATTTATGTCATGAAAGTTCGAAGGATTATAGTGTATCTCCCCCTTGGGACACTATGTCCTTTGAAGAATGTTGGGCTGATTTTCCCCTTTTTTAGCTATGAGGAAACTAAGGTGATGCACATGGAAACTACGAACTAAATCATGACTGAATATCTAGATTCTGAAAATAAGGCATGATACATGAATTGGGCTGGACACACAACTACCTGGTTGATCCATCTTTGAATAGTTACATTCATGAGACTTCGGATAGCGCGACTAGATGGAAAAATGGGTAGCCATACCATATGAACTTATTTGTCTGACTACTAAACTGAATCGATGGCTTTGCGGACTAACTCATACTGAAAAATTATACATGACTGGAGTATTTCTATGAAACTCTTTCTATAGCGTTCTAGTGACTGTAGGGAGACAGAAAATCTTAGCCTGGTCTGAATAGGGGATCACCACATGGCTGGGATTCTTATACTAGGAGGCAATGCCTATGAAACATCATCTAATATAGAGTGAATAAGCCTTATGCACTGTATCTAAAATTTTTAGGCTTAGACATATCCCTCGAATACTCCTTCCACTATACTCTCTGCCTTAGTAGAACACTTTACTTGATATTACTGAAAATATTCACATGGGTACTGAGCACAAATACATAAACATACTAACTTATCTGATTAACTGCATGGCTGATAGCTGAATACTAGGCAGGTAAGACTGAACTGTACTAAGTCTAAATAACTGGACTGAAACTATAGAGCATTATACATAGAAGGCAATGATTGACTGGGTAACATAAGATAACTAAGCATGAATGAGTGAAAACTATATTATCTTAAGGATGCAAGACCAATCATATAACATGATTCAAAAACATTCTGTAAACCGAGGTACTGAAATACTAATAACTGAATAGCTAATAACCATATGCTATGGTCAGGCAAACCTGGATCTGGACTGAGTTACTGATGTGATTACTGAATTAGAGCTAACTGTATAACTAAGACTGCAACTAGACTTATACTGGAACTAAATATTGGGTTCCTATAGCCTAATACCAATTAGTAAGGTTTAGACAGATACTGAATTCTGGTTGCTAAGTAACTGATAGCTGAAAGCCATGGTTCTGCAGGACTATTTGAATCCTTTACTAAATATTGATTACTGAATTAATGTTATAATTGAGACCCGTGGGATAGAGAATCAACACCATATATTTCACCGAGGGATCTAAACTGAGGGTATACATGACATAATCTGAGTTTGACTGATTATTTGAAGTGGAGCATGAGTCATGTGGGCTGAGCATACTGTAAAGCATGACTTGAGTGCATGATTCATGAGACGCATTACTTGAGTCTGAAGTCTCTGTACTCATGGGACATTATTCATAACATGGAGTGAACTGGAACTCCTTATACTAGGAACTATGAGCGTACATGATTCTCACTAACGTGCATGAATATAAGAAATGATCATATAACTGACATGTAGGACATGAATAGATAACATGAAAATTAATGGGTTTTGAGGGTCTGTAATACTTTTCTGAGATGGTCTGCATGATCATGCTCACTGCAGGAGTAGACAAGAATGTCATCTATGAAGACTATGATGAATATGTCGAAGTACTGGTTGAATACACGGTTCATCGAGTCCATGAAAGCTGTTGGGGAATTGATAAGACCAAAGGACATGACTAACAATTCAAAATGACCATACCGAGTTTTGAAAGCAATTTTTGGAATATAACATTCACTGAGCGAAAGTCTATTTCCCTCTTAAGAGGAACTCCAAGAAGATCTTTGGGAAAGACATTTGAATATTCACTCTCAACTGGAACTGACTAAAGATTGGGAATTTTGAAACTAGAGTCCTTAACTCGAACAAGATGATAGACACATCCCTTAGATATCATTTTCCTAGCCCGTAGGTAGGAAACAAGCTGACCTCTGAATGATGAAATTCTACCTTTCTACTCAAGGATAGGTCCATTCAAAACTGAAACTGGACAACTCTATTTCTACAGTCAACTGTGGCATGGCAGAAATAAAGCCACTTCATACCAACAATGACATCAAAATTAGTTTTCTCTAATTCGACTAAGTCTGCTGAAGTGACCTTCTGAGATACTATCACTGAATAATTGTTGTATAACAATCGAGCTTTGATGGATTTACACACTGGGGTAGAGACTGAGAAGGGCTCTTCTAGAATATAAGAACTGACTCTGAAATCAACTGTTATATAAGGAGTAACAAAAGACCAAAAAAACTCCTGAATCTAGCAAAGAATAAATATACAAATGAAAGATCTTTAACTTACCAGTGACCATATCTGGAGAATTTTTATGATTTTGTCGGGACTGAAGAGCATAGAGTCAGTTTGGGCGCTGCCTACTGGTTGCATTGGAAGTGGCACCCTACTGATTTGGACGACCAGACTAAACTGAGGAACGGGTATAATGAACTTGGAATCCTGGCTGGAGACAATCTCTAAATCTTTGGTTGGTCTTGCCACATCCAAAACATACCTCACTGCCAGCTCAGCAAATACCCTTATGGTTCTTACCACAAGTCTGGCAAAGAGAATTAGTTCAGGTAAATGCTACACTGCCCTGAGACTTAGAGCCTAGCGCCCTATCACTATCACCATTTCTAAACTTAGGTGCTAAGACACTAAATAGGGTTGGAGTTGGAACTGAGGACTTTGGGCAGAACTGAGAACGATTCCCACCCTATGACTTACGCTGATTGAAATTAAAGCTACCGGTTCTAGCTCTCTTATTTTATCTCTTTCTTTTTTTTCTCCCTATGTTTCCCCACCTCACTCTTCCAGGTATGAATTATTTTCCTAGGTGGGAAAACAATTTGCTGATTTCTCTAAGCTACTATTGAGTAAGATAAAGTAAGGGAGTCAGTTCTGAATTCTCCATGAACGGCATCCTCATCTAGGGAATTTTCCTAGATGAGCTGTGGTGCTGACTGATTCCCGATTCTCCTTTTATAGCCCTTTTGGGAGACATGATCTATAAATGAAAGGGAGAAATGGATTAGATTGAGAGTTAGATTTGAGCTAATGCTCACTGGCATGATATAAATACTGAAAAAAGGGAAATAGTTCCTAAAATATCTTATAGCCTCTTGTACATAAATATGGCATGCAACACACCCATACACAAAACTCTACTAGATGTGGCTTTCAGACTTCCTAGGAAACTGTTGATCCTTAAGCTCTGATACTAAGTTTGTAACGCCCCAAATCTGGTACCTGGAATGTGACACAGAGCTTATGATCCCGAAGGACCCCAAGCTAACCCATGGCTGATATCTATAACTAAGCCTACAATACATACTGTAAAATTATGGAATAAAAGGTTAAAAGGCCATAAGGTTCAAAAATCTAATAAAACATAACATCTAGAGATACGATTTATCAATACCAAAACAACAGAAATAACTATTTGAACATGCTAGTTTGAAAACCTCTAAACTGTCTGAATAAGGAGTTGATGGGACATATCCCCAACTAACTCCAACTGCTGAAATAAACTAAGTAATGGAAGAATAAAATAGTCAAATAATAATATCCTTGAATAATTAGGACTCACTGATAGTCTGTCTGCTGAATGACTGATTTATTAAGGATGCTCTGGAGCTCGTGCTTCTGAATCTATGGCATAAAAAACCATCACACAAATACGTTAGTACGATTGAATGTAATGCAAGTAACGTAGGCTGAATGCAAGCGGTTTATATGCATGAACAATACTAACTAACTGAATAACATGAACATGAGAATATATTATGAATACGTGAACTATGACTAAGATCATGACATCACTGAATTTGAATACTGATAATATAAGTTTCATATATCTAATATAATATTATTTGATTGACTGTGTCTGACAGTATTGTTATTGATAGAACTAGATGAGTTCCATACTAAAATAGGTGACTGTATCTGCCAGACCTAAATTTTGTAAAACTATCTGAGTTCTATTACTGAGACTGACACTGATACTAAAACTGTGGGAAGTAGTCATCTAACCGACATACCCCAAATAAAGCATTATAGCTGAGTTGAGATCCAATCTGTAACCCCAATTGGATGGGTGTCAATACCGCATCACTGGTAAGGATAAGCTCTGAGTGATCCCTCATCTAACAGGTACTCTAAGTAGAATGGTGGGACCCTCATATAACAGGTTAATCCACCTCATCAACCCTCATCTAATAGGTTAGATGTCTCAGCCTACACTGGCTATATAGTTGTGGAGTGCAACGATTGCTTCTAAGAATCACACCCTCTACTCGCAGGTGAGTTCCCATTCTTGGGATCACTCAGTGCTGAATACTACTACCATCTGATTAGACACTGAATTAATTATATTGAATTGACTGGACTGAGTTTACTGAGTTTCATTGACTGACAAAATATTACTGCGATCTGTTAACTGACTGAGTTTTCCTGAGTCTTGAGACTGAATGAATTCTGCTGAATGTGTCTTGACTGAGTGTATCTTGAAAACATGATACTGGCTCTAGGCACACAACTAAATTATCGGGTACAAGTAACCCCTAGACTCGATTGCATAAAACCGACAAGACATGGCACTTCCTGGACTCACGACCATAATCAACAATCCATAATACAATCATTGGAGAATTTCATGAGACACTTGATTATCATGGATTGGTACATGAATAGAAAACCATTTAAATATGTCATAATTTCAAAGGTTAATCTCATGAAAAATCCATCAAACAATTTCTTTGCATAACAATAACATGGAAGTCATTTTGAACATAAGGGTAAAGCATGGGTTCATCAATTAGGTCATAATTGAGTCCTAAAGCATGGTTCTTGTTCTTTGGGCGTCTTATCAAACACATTGTATGCATAACCTTAGGCTTAGGGATATACACTAGTTCATACATCATGGCTACTTTAATCAACTCCATTTAAAAATTTCCAACACACATACTAGCATAATTTTATGAAAAGTACATAAAGACTCAAACTTGGGTTTCATACAACCACATCAACATAATTAAAATCAACCCACCACATAGAAATCACAATTCATGAGTTTAAAAAATGTAATTCTTGTTTTTCAAGGGTGAATGAAACCCATGAATCAACACTTTACATACCTCAAAAGCTTGAATGTTGAAAGAGGTTAACTTTTCTTGAAGGTTCTTGAAAGGTGACATTTTAATTCTTGAGTTTTCTTGGAGAAGGGTTTGAATCTTGTTCTTGGATTTTGATCTTGAAAGAACCTAATTTTGATGTTATTGATGAACGAGGAGTTATGTTCTTTGATTTGATGTAATTAGGGGTTAAAAGGGTGGAAAAATACCCAAAAAGCCCTTTAAAACATTATTTCAGCACTGTTTCAGAAAAAATTGATGGTCTGGGTGATGGACAATCACTCTGGTGACTGACCGTCACTCCAACTGTCAGTTTTGATCCAAAAAATGGACTTACTACCTCAGTTACAATGGCCAAAGTGATGGTCCATCGCTGACTTAACGGTCCATCATCTTGCCTGTCACTCCTAGGCAGCTCGGATAGCTCTCAGTAAAACGGCTATAACCTTTTACTCCGATAACGGATTTTGGAAAAATTGGTATAGTTGGAAAGATAATTCAATTATATATATGTTTGTGGGTCATGATATTAAAAATTCATAGTATAACAAAAGATATACTTGTTTGAAGTTGATTATTACAATATCCTTCTCAAGATTTCAATCGGTAAGGGATGTTTTGATTTGTCTAATAGCTAGGACATATTTGAGGCCTTAATATACATATAAATTAATCATAAAACTCCCAAATAACTATAATTTATTTCTCATGAGCTTGAATCATGGTTCTTGATATGCCCAAATTACACCTCTCTTACTAGAGAGTAAGTGGTCGTTGTCAAATATATAACCCAACTAGGTTGGGGTCATATCCCACAGGGAATATGGTGATAATTAAGTTGTATGTAGATTAATTGACTTTTAATCGTTCATTTCCGTAAAATAAATAGAGGGGTTTTGTTCAATTCACAAATTAATGGTTTCAGTTTAACGAGAAGAAATATGTGTAGTAGTATTCAAATTTAGAGAAATAGCAAGTTAGGGTTATGTCCACCTTATAATTTTCAATACTTTCTAACTATGGGCTTTACGAATTCATACATGTATTGTGTTTACAGTGAAATGTATTAGATTTAATAACATAATCCAAGTGTTTCTCAACCATCAAGGACTAATTCACTTTAGTTCTCTCGAATCAAAAGCGTTTACCAAAAATAATACGAAATCTCCAAGTAGTTAATCCTGCTAAGTCATTAACTTATGAAATAGGGGTTGGTAATCCTATTTTCTTGTCACTAATCCCCTTTCCAAACATCAACCTTTCTTTCAAATAAGTTGTGTTTTAAGGCATATCCTCTATGTTTGCAACCACGAGAATTCAAGATAAGTGAAGAGAGTATGATGTAAACTAATCAATGCATAATGAATTCAAAACCCAGAGTGATAGATTGTATGCTACAAGGTTTCCAAAACCCTAACTAATAAACTTAGCTACTCATTAATAAAACTTAAATCATCATAAATATATTCATCATACCAAAAATTAGAAGACAATCTTGGTGTGCGAATAGTGAAAGTAAGAGAGAAGAAACATTTCTCCCTCTCCTCAAGCTAAGCCGCACTCTCCCTCTTTAACAACTAATACAGAATAATGAATAATGAACAAAAATTCAGCATTAAGCCTTTTAATAATCTTTTCTCTCATAATTTTCTTCTTGGACATAGTTTCTAGATGCCATATTTGGTCCAGTTTGCTACTCTCTTTTGTGTCATATGCTATCTACATTCCATAGTCCCATAATGTCTTCATCTACCTCATTATACCTGAAATCATGCTAATCACATTGGTTATCTCAATTACATAGAAGTAGAGTAAAAACATAAGAAACTAGGCACTTTGTTTTCTAAACATAGCTAAAATATGGATAAATTTATTGTGCTTAGGCGTATAAATACAACCAAGATCAGTTCTACTATCGGTTGGGATTCTCAGAGTATTACATTATCTACCCCTTCGGAACATTCATCCTCGAATGGGACTGACTAAGCTGAGATTTCTGATAGACTAAACTTACTTAAAGGACATGAACATTTGAAACATGTCTATATAACTGACATTACTGAGATTCATGCTGATTATGCATATCTGATGCATGGTTTTATGACTAAGCTGATACATGAATACATGACTGAGAGTACTTATGATCACACATATCTGACGCGTGTATACATGACTAAACTGACTCATGAACAAGCGACTGAACATGTAAGGGTAAAGATACCGAGTTTGAAATGAAAACTGAGCATAGTTTGTAACTGAAATTTGAAATATAAGCTGAATAAACTTAAGGAATGCTATTAACTTAGGCTGGGTCTGAATTAGTAGAGAAGAGGTGAGGATACTTGGTCTGTATATCTACTTCTACTTCCCAAGTTGCTCCCTCAATGGACGATTCCGCCAAAGAACTTTAACTCGAGGGACTTCTTTGTTCCTCAGTCTGCGAATCTGATAGTCCAGAATTTCAACTGGAATTTTTTCATACCAGAGACTGTTCTTAATATCTACACCCTCAACTAGGACTACAACTGCTAGATCACCTATGCACTTCTTTAGCAAGGGGACATGAAAGACTGGATAAACTGAACCTAGATCTGAAGGCAATTCGAGCTCATAAGTTACTTTGCCTAAGCGACTGAGAATTTTGAAAGGACCGATATATCGGGGACTGAGTTTTCCCATCTTCCCGAATCTCTTCACTTCCTTCATGGGAGAGATTTTCAAAATACTATATTTTATTTGATCTCAACTCAAGATCCTTTACTGAACACGCATGAATAGGAACATAAGAACATGACTAAGTCTGTAATGTGTGACATGGACTAACTATCGTAAACTAAACTAAGCCATTGAGTACATGACTTACGACTAAGATTGGAGATAGAGGGTCAACCTATGGGTACCTACTACTCCAAAATGGGTTCGTTATGTAAAGAGAGAGTGGCATGTTTATGTCATGAAAGTTCAGGGGATTATAGTGTATCTCCCCCTTGGGACACTATGTCCCTTGAAGAATGTTGGGCTGATTTTCTCTTTTTTTTTAGCTATGAGGAAACTGAGGTGATGCGCAAGGCAACTACGAACTAAATTGTGACTGAATATCTGGATTTTGAAACTAAGGCATGATACATGAACTAAGCTGGACACGCAACTACCTGGTTGATCCGTCTTTGAATAGTTACATTCATGAGACTTCGGATAGTATGACTAGATGGAAAAATAGGAATCCACACTATACAAACTTATTTGTCTGACTGCTAAACTGAATCGATGGCTTTGCGAACTAACTTATACTAAAAACTTATACTCGACTGGAGTATTTCTATAACACTCTTTCTATAGTGTTATAGTGACTGTAGGGAGAGAGGAAATCTTGGCCTGGTCTGAGTAAGACATCTGAATAGGGGATCACCGCATGGCTGGGATTCTTATACTAGGAGGCAATGCCTATGAAACATCATCTAATATAGAGTGAATAAGCCTTATGCACTGTATCTAAAATTTTTAAGCTTAGACATATCCCTCGAATACTCCTTCCACTATACTCTCTGCCTTAGTAGAACACTTTACTTGATATTACTGAAAATATTCACATGGGTACTGAGCATGAATACATAAACATACTAACTTATCTGATTAACTGCATGGCTGATAGCTGAATACTAGGCAGGTAAGACTGAACTGTACTAAGTCTAAATAACTGGACTGAAACTATAGAGCATTATACATAGAAGGCAATAATTGACTGGGTAACATAAGATAACTAAGCATGAATGAGTGAAAACTATATTATCTTAAGGATGCAAGACCAATCATATAACATGATTCAAAAACATTCTGTAAACCGAGGTACTGAAATACTAATAACTGAATAGCTAATAACCATATGCTATGGTCAAGCAAACCTGGATCTGGACTGAGTTACTGATCTGATTACTGAACTGTAGCTGACACTATAACTAAGACTTCAAATGGACTTATATTGGAACTAAATATTGATTTCTTATAGTTGTATACTGATAACTGAGGTTTAGACAGATACTGAATTCTGGTGGATAAGTAACTGATAGCTGAAAGCCATGGTTCTGTAGGACTATCTGAGTCCTTTACTGAATATTGATTAATGAATAGATGCTGTAACTGAGGCCTGAGGGAGAGAGCATCAACACCATAGATTTGACCAAGTGATCTAAACTGAGGTTATACGTGACATAATCTGAGTTTGGATGATCATTCAAAATAGAGCATGAGTCATGTGTGCTGAGCATACTGTAAAGTATGACCTGCATTACTTGAGTCTGAAGTCTCTGTACTCATGGGACATGATTCGTAACATGGAGTGAACTGGAACTCCTTATACTAGGAATTGTGAGCGTACATGATTCTCACTAAGGTGCACGAATATGAGTGATAATCATATAGATGATATGAATTACATGAATAGATATTATGATAACTGATGGGTTTTGAGGATCTGTAACACTTTTTGAGATGGTTTGCATGATCAGACTCACTTCGGGAGTAGACAAGAATGTCATCTATATAGACTATGTCGAATATGTCCAAGTACTGGTTGAATACACAATTCATCGAGTCCATGAAAGCTGTTGGGGGATTGGTAAGACCAAAGGACATGACTAAGAATTCGAAATAACCATACTGAGTTCTAAAAGTTATTTTTGAAATATCACATTTGCTGAGTTATTCTGATACCATTCTATATAGAGGAATAGATATGGGCTAAGTATCTGAAAACAGGTCAAAGTCGAAGTCTATTTCCCTCTTTGGAGGAACTCCGAGAAGATCTTTGGGAAAGATATCTGAATATTCACTCTCAACTGAAACTGACTTAAGACTGGAGTTTCAGAACTAGAGTCCTTAACTTGAACAACATTATAGACACATCCCTTAGATATCATTTTCCTAGCCCGTAGGTAGGAAATAAGCTCACCTCTGAATATTGAAATACTACCCTTCCACTCAAGGACAGGTCCATTCGAAACTGAAACTAAACAACTCTATTTCTGCAGTCGGCTGTGGCATGGCAGGAATAAAGCCACTCCATACCGAGAATAACATTAAAATTAGTCATCTCTAATTCAACTAAGTCTGCTGTAGTGACCTTCTGAGATACCATCATCGGACAGTTCCTGTATACCCGTTGGGCTATGATGAATTTACCTACTAAGGTAGAGACTGAGAAGGCCTTTCCTAGAATTTAAGGACTGACTCTGAAATAAAATGCTATATAAGGAGTAACAAAAGACAAAAAGAAACTCCCTGATCTAGCAAAGCGTAAATATGAAAATAAAAGATCTTTAACATATTGGTGACCATATCATGTGAAATTTCCTGATCTTGTCAGGAATGAAGAGCTTAGAGACAGTTTGGGAGCTGCCTACTAGTTGCGCTGGAAGTGGCACCCTGCTGATTCAGGAAATTGGACTAAACAAGGAATGGTTCTGCTGACCCTGAAATCCTGACTGGGGACAATCTCTAACTCTGTGGCTGAGCTTGCCATATCTAAAACACACCTCACTGCCAGCTCTGCAAATACCCTTGTGGTTCTAACCACAAGTCTGACAAAGAGGATTAGTTCGGGCAAATGCTACACTTCCCTGAGACTTAGAGCCTGACGCCTTATTACTGTTACTATTTCTGAACTTAGGTGCTGGGACACTGACTGGGGGTGGAGTTGGAAATGAGGACTTTGGGTGGAACTAAGAACAGTTCCCAACCTCTGACTTAGACTGATTAAAATTGAAGCTACTTGTTCTAGCTCTTTTATTTTCTCTCTTTCTTTCTTTCTCCCTACATTTCCCTACCTCACTTTGTTGGGCGTGAATCATATGCCTAGGTGGGATAACAACCTGTTATTACTCTGAGCTACTATTGTGTAAGATAAAGTAAGGAAGTCAGTTCTGAATTCACCATGAACGACATGCTCGTCTAGGGAATCTTCCTGGATGGGTTGTGGTGCTGACTGATTCTTGATTCTCCTTTCGTTAGCCTTTTTGGGAGGCATAATCTATAAATGAAAGAGAGAAATGGATTAAACAGAGAGTTAGATTTGAGCTAATGCTCACTGGCACGACATGAATACTTAAAGAATGGAAACTGTTCCTAAAACATCTTATAGCCTCTTGTACATAAATGTGGCGCGCAACACACCTATGCATAAGATTCTACTAGATTCGGTTTTTTAGACTTTCTAGGACACTGATGATCCTTAGGCTCTAATACCAAGTTTGTAACACCCTGAATCTGGTACCCAGAATACCACACGGTGCTCATAACCCCAAAGGACCACAAGCTAATCCATGACGGATATTTATAACTGAGCACTGCATAACATAATGTATAAATGAGGAATAAAAGGTTAAAAGGCCATAAGGTTCAAAAATCTAATAAAATATAACATCTGTAGATATCATATTTCAATACCAAAACAACTGAAATAACTGTCTGAATATACTAGTCTGAAAGCCTCTAAACTGTCTGAATAAGAAGTGGATGGGACATGTCCCCAACTAACTCCAACTACTAAAATAAACTAAGTACTGAAAGAATGAAATAGTCAAATAATAATATCCTCGAATGATGAGGGATCACTGCTACTCTGTCTGCTGAATGGCTGATCTACTAAGGATGCTCTGGAGCTCATGCTTCTGAATCTATGGTATAAAACACCATAGTGCAAATGCGTTAGTACAATTGAATATACTAGTATGCAAGTGAGGTAGGCTGAATGCAAGGGGTTTACATGCATGAATTATGCTAACTGACTGAATAACATGAATGTGAGCATACATACATGAATACGTGAACTGTGACTGAGATCATGACATCATTAAATCTGAATACTGATAACATAAGTTTCGTATATTTGATATACTATTATCTGAATGACTGTCTGATAGACCTATTGCTGATGAAACTAGCTGAGTTCTATACTGAACTGGGTGATTGTATCTGACAGTCCTAAATTTTAAAGAACTATCTGAGTTTTATTACTGAGACTGAGAATGTAATTGTGGGAAGTAGTCATCTAACCGACATGCCCCAAATAAACCATTATAGCCGAGTTGGGGTCCAATCCGTAACCCCAATTAGAAGGGTGTCAATACCATGGCACTGGTAAGGATAAACTGTGAGTGATCCCTCATTTAATAGGTACTCCAAGGAGAATGGTGGGACCCTCATCTAACAGGTTAAGCCAACTCATCAACCCTTATCTAACAGGTTAGATCTCTGAACCTATGCTGGCTATGTAGTTCTGAAGCACAAGGATTGCTTCTAAGAATCATACCGTCTACTCGTAAGTGAGTTCCCATCCTTCGGCTCACTCGGTGTTGAATCCTACTGCCATATGATTAGACACTTAATTAGTTATACTAAACTAACTGGACTGAGTTCCATTAACTGAGAGAATATTACTGAGATCAGATAACTGACTGAGATTACTGAGTTTTCCTAAATTATGAGACTGACTGAATTCTACTGAACATGGCTTGACTGAGAGTATCTTGAAAACATGACACTAGCTTTAGGAACACAGCTAAATTTTTGAGTAAAAGTACCCCCAGGTCTTGATAGCATAAAAATGACAAGAAATGATACTTCCTGGACTCACGACCATAATCAACAATCCAAAATACATTTATTGGGGAATTTCATGAGGCACTTGATTATCAGATTATGGTACATGAATAGGAAAGCATATAAACAAGTCATAATTTATTAGGCTAATCTCATGAACAATCCATCAAACAATTTCAATGAATAATAATAACCTGGAAGTCATTTTGAACATAAGGGTAAAGCATGGGTTCATCAATTTGGTCATAATTGAGTCCTAAAGCATGATTCTTGTTCTTTGGGCATTTTATCAAACACATTGCATGCATAACCTTAGGCTTAGGTATATACACTAGTTCATATATCATGGTTAATTTAATTAAATCTATTTAAAATTTTCCAACCCACATACTAGCATAATTTCATGAAAAGTACATAAAGAGTCCAACTTGGGATTTATACAACCACATCAACGTAATTAAAATCAACCCACGACATGGAAATCACAATTCGTGAGTTTAAAAATTGGATTCTTGAGCTTCATGGGTGAAAAAAACCCATGAATCAACACTTTAAATACCTCAAAAGCTTGAATCTTGAAGGAGGTTAACTTTTCTTGAAGGTTCTTGAATGGTGATGTTTTGATTCTTGAATTTTCTTGGAGAAGGGTTTGAATCTTATTCTTGGGTTTTGATCTTAAAAGAAACCCTAATTTTGATGTTATGGATGAATGAGGATTTATGTGCTTTGATTCGATGTAATTAGGGGTTAAAAGGGTGGAAAAAGACCCCAAAAGCCCTTTAAAATGTTGTTTCAACACTGTTTCTAACAAAATTGATGGTCTGGGTGATGGACCGTCACTCTGGTGACTAACCGTCAGTCCAACCATCCGTTTTAGGCCATATAATGGCCTTACTACCTCAGTTTCAATGGCCAAAGCGACTGTCCGCTGCTGACTTGATGGTTCGTCAGCTTGCCCGTCGCTCCTGGGCAGCTCGGATAGCTCAGTAAAATGTTCATAAGTTTTTACTCCGATACCAGATTTTGGCGAAATATGTATCGTTGAAAAGATAATTAAATTATATATTTGTTGGTGGGTTATGATCTCAAAAATTCTTAGTATAACAAAAAATATGCTTGTTTGAAGTTGACTATGAGAATATCCTTCACAAGAATTCAATCGGTAAGGGATGTTTTGATTCGTCTAATCGCTAGGACATATTTGAGGCCTTAATATACATCTGACTTGATCATAAAACTACCAAATCACTATAATTTATTTTTCATGTGCTTGAATCATGGTTCTACTATTGGTTGGGATTCTCGTGGTATTACAGGTACTAAATGACATGAAAATAAAGTACGAAAAAAAACTAAAATAAGATTCAAAAATAAAAGAACAATAAAGTAGAAGACAACAAAAAGGCAACCAAAGGGTTTATCAAACCCAAAGACCTCCCTTATTTATTACCTACAAGCACCTAGCTCTTACAAAGACCACAATGGAATTGGATTCTCAAGAAACCAACGTTTCTAAATGAAAGATCAACACAAGCTAATCCAAGCTTGCCACTCACTCATAAAGGAGCAATCATTCATAGTTCATCAAAGTCTAAGAAAATGGAATATCTAAGGCACCTATTTATAGTATTTACCTCTGCACAAATAACCTATTACACAAATAGTCCAGTGACTATTTTAGAAATAAACCACAAAGGCTCTCTTTATTCCTTATGCCATAGCGTTCCTCGGCTCCCGGTTATCTTCTTTATATGACATTGTTTGATTGGGAGCTTAAAGAAGGTCTTCCAAGAAAATTCTTGAAGCCTTAATGTGATTGTGTCTTTGACCTCCTTTTGTCGAACTAGAGTTATATGATCAAAAGCGTTGACACTCATTTTGCTTGTATTACATGGAGACATAAATAAATGGATGGACAACTATGAAAATCTGAAGGTAAGGCTAACTCATAATCCACCTCATTAATAATGAAAAGAATCTCGAATAGTCCATTATATTGGGCTCTGAGCTTTCCCTTTTTCTCAAACCTCATCATATCCTTTATAGGCGACACACAGAGAAATAACTGATCACCAACTCCAAATCTCAAAGCATGAATCCTATGATTTATATAAGCCTTCTGCCTAGTTTGAGATGCTGTTAACTTGTCATGAATCGCCCTTACTCTATCCAACAACTCCTAAAGAAAATCATTACCACTGGGTCTAATCTCGAAAGTCTCAAACCATCCAATCGAGAAACGACATTGCCTACCATATAAAGCCTTAAAAGGCTCCTTTTCAATACTTGAATGATATTTGTTATTTTATGCAAACTCTACCAAGGCCAAGTGTTGCTCCCACTAACCTCCTAAATCCATAACACATGGTCAGAGAATATCCTCAAAAACCTAAAGACTCCGCTTTGACTGGCCATCAATTTGTGAGTGGAAGACTGTAATAAGGTCCACCTGAGTACCCAACTCCTTCTAAAAAGCTCTCCAAAATCTAGAAGTAATATTGAACCCCGATTTGAAATGATAGATATAAGCACACCATGCAAACAAACTATCTCACTAACATAGATATGAGCCAACCTCTCATCATTAAAGGACATCTGAACAAGAATGAAATATGCTGACTTGGTCAACCAATCCAAAACAACCCAAATACCATCAGAATATGGGAAGAACAAGGAAAACCACTAACAAAGTCCATAGTAGTTCTCTTCCATTTTCACTAGGGAATGGGTAGCCTCTAAATCAAACCACCTGGTCGCTAAAGCTCGGTATTTACCTGCTGACAATATAGGTAACGAGCTACAAAGTCTACCACATCTCTCTTTATACCACTCCACCAATAATGTTTTCTCAAATCTCTATACATCTTGGTTGCACCCCAATGAATAAAGCATCTACAACTGTGAGCCTCATGCAAAATAGACTGATCAAGTCATCAACCCTCAAAACACAAATGCAGTTATCAAATCCCAAGACACCCTTAAAATATATGGTATCCCTTTTGGACTCACTATTGAACACCTAATTACGGATAATGAAAATTCTTCTATTCTCAAGATGACGATCCCGAATCTGCTCCAATAGTGAGAATTTAGCCTCAACACTAGCAAGAATCCTCCTAATGTCTGAAATATCCTATCGTACCATCAAGTTGGCTAAGGACTAATTTTCCCATGCCAACTGCCTCTGAGAAATTGAAATACAAGCCAAACTTCTCATACTCACTACTTTTGACTCAAAGCATCTACCACCAAACTTGCCTAGCTCAAATGATACAAAATAGAGATATTATAATCCTTAAGACACTTTATCCATCTACATTGTCTAGCATTAGGCTCGTCTTGGATCATAAGAAACTGAAGACTGTGATGATCTATGAAAATCTCACAATGCACACCATAAAGATAATGCTGCCAAATGTTAAGTATGAAAACTTCTATCACTAACTCCAAATCATGAGTGGGGTAACTGCGCTCATGCACCTTGAGTTTCCTCAAAGCATATATGATAACACGACCCTGCTGCTTTAAAACACAACCCAAAATAATGTCAAAAGCATCATAATACATGTGAAGAAGAGACAAAATATGAGCTGAAGTAAGAAACTTCTTGGGCTTTCCAAAGCTAGACTCTCACTCCTCGAACCATTGAAAATGAACCTCGTTCTGAGTTTATCTAGTCATAGGTGCTGAAATAGTAGCAAAACCATTGATGAATCATCTAAAATAATAGGCCAAGCCATTAAATCTATGAACCTTATTTGGAGATGTAGGCTTAGCCTAATAACGAATGGAATCAATCTTTACTGTGTCTACCAAAATCACTTCCTTAGATACCACATGCCCAAGGAATATCACAATCTCAAGCCAAAACTCATACTTAGAGAATTTGGTGAAAAGAAAATGATCTCTCAAAGTCTAGAGTACAACCCTCAAATATTTTGCATGTATCTCTCAACTCCTTAAATACAAAAGGATGTCCTAGATGAACATAATCACAAAGGAATCTAGGTAAGGCCTAAATAATCAGTTCATTAGATCCACAAATGTAGTTGGGGCATTAGTCGACCTAAAAGACATCACAAAGAACTCATAGTGACCATAACAGGTCATAAAGGTTGTCTTAAAGATATCCTCAGCCCAAATACTCAACTGATGGTAGCTGACCTCAAATCAATCTTAGAAAACACCATTGTACCCTAAAGTTGGTCAGATAAGTCATCAATGTGATGCATAGGATAATGGTTCTTCATTGTCACCTTATTAAGTTTCCTATAATAAATTCATATCTGCATGGAGCTATCTTTCTTTCTCACAAACAACATAGGATCTCCCAAAGCAGACATACTCAGTTTAATAAAACCCTTACAAAGAAGATCCTAAAATTAAGAATTCAGATCCTTATCTCAACAAAATCCATATGATAAGGTACCATAAAAATAGGTCGGTTGCTAGGCACAAGATCAATAACAAACTCAATCTCATCAGTAGGAGGTATGTCAGGTGTGTCAAGCGACAGACTCTCCATACTAACATCACAAACATAAGGGAGATAAGACTTACAACCCCTCAAAATAAGTCTCCTAGCATACATATAAGAAATAATCCCCATTGGATCATGGCTAAAAACTCCCTGGTACACGATCGGGGGTATGTCGGGCATGGCTAAGGTAACGATCTTCGCAAAACAATCCATGATCACATGATAGTGGGATAAATAGTCTAGAATTACATTAAAATCCACCATATCTAATATAATAAGATCAGTATTTGTATCAATATTTTTAACAGTCATAACCGCATGATCAAAAAATTTGATCTACTACTAAAAATCACCTATGGGAATGGAAAAATGTAATATCATAGATAATGAATCCCACTATAACTCTAACTGTGGAGCAAAATAACTGGACACCTAAGAATAAGTAGATCTGAGATCTAACAAAGCAAGGGCCGACAGAAGGCACACCATAATCATATATATAACAACAACATCTGAAGACTCAATCTTGGGTATCGTAAGTACTGCATATAACTAACCACACCCACCACCTGACTGGGCTCTTAACTGATCTCTGTAACGCTTTGATTTTCTGAATCAGAATGCTACACGGTGCTTATAACCCCAAGGATCATAAGCTAACCCATGACTGATATCCGCACCAATACACTACATATATAATGTATTAATGCAGAAAACATGAATAAGTAGGCCATAAGGTTCAACTGAATAAAGAATCTATCAAAACATAATATCCATATGGGTAAAATATACCCAAAACAGCTGAAAACTGAATGAAATCTGAACATAAGTCTGAATACTAAATCTGAAAACCTTTAACTGTTGTCTGAATAAGGAGTTGAAGAAACATGTCTCAAACTAACTTCGTAAACTGATAACTGGCTAAAATAACAATGAATAAATCAAATCATATTGTCCTTGAATGAAGAGGACTCATTGAATCTCTGTGCCTAGAAATGCTACTGCTACTAATGATCTGGAGCTCGTGTCTCTGAACCTATGGTGTAATATAAAAAGAAAGCACCATAGCGCAAATGCGTCAGTACGAGGAAATATACTGAGTATACGAGTGAGGTAGGCTAAATATAAATAGGGTTTACATGCATGAACAATGCTAACTGTCTGACCGACATGAATGTAAGAGTACAAACATACATACATAGTAACTGAAATTGTGGGTGCATGATAGCTAGTACTGTATACTAATACATGGTTTACTGATGTCTAACATAACTGATACTGAAATTTTGATAACATGGGCGACTGTATCTGACAATCCTGAATCTAATGGAACTATATGAGTTTCATACTGTAACTGAGTCTGACTATATCTGACAGTCCTGATGTACTGAAATCTGAAGACCTAGATGAATTCTTTTATTGAGATTGATTCTAAAACTATGGGAGGTAGTTGTTTAACTGACATACCCCAATAATGCATATAGCTAAGTTGGGGTCCGATCTTTGCCTCGACTAAAGGGGTGTCAATACCTCGCCACTGGTAAGGACAGTTGTGGGTGACCCTTAGCTGGAAGGTATTCAAAAGAGAATGGTGGGAACCCTAAACTAATAGGTTAAGCCACCTCATCAACCCTAATCTTATAGGCTAAGATATCTTAACCTATGCTGGCTACGTAGTTATGGAACACAAGGATGACTGCTAAGAATCACACCCTAAACTGGTAGGTAAGTTTCCATCCTTGGGTTCACTCGGTGCAAACTTTTACTCCCTTTTGAAGATACTAAACATGATTCAACTAACTGTACATGGACAGATTAACTGACTTCGGTTGACTGATGGAATAGTACTATTATCTGAGAGTTAACTGAGATCATGAGATTTTTGAGGTTTCCTAAGTCACATGACTGATTGAGTTCTATAGATTATAGCTTGACTGAGATTATCGTGAAAACATGACATGGCTCTAGGCACACGACTATATTTTTCAAATATGAATACCCCGAGGACTCGATAGAAGGAAATTGACACACATGACATGACTTGATCACAAGATTTGAGTCCACAATTCATAATATCATAGGTGAGTTTCATACTTGCTCCATATTAAACCACCTAAAGTTTATGGTTTTTAAGTAACAAGCACATATATTCCATGAAAACACCTTTAGACATCACATTGAAACTTAAACAACAATCGTCAACATGTACATACTCATATCACCAAAAAAAGTTTACAAAATAATATTTAAAACATGGTTCTTGAGCTCTATGAATGGATTGGCTCCATAGATGAACATTACGCCTACCTTAGAAAGGAAACCTTGATGATTTGCTGGAGAGTTCTTGGATTAGGAAACTAAATTCTCGATTATCTTAGAAAAAAGGCTTAAATCTTGCTTTTGAGAGATGAGTTTGATGGAAACCCTAATCTTGTGGTTGAGAGCATAAGAAAGGGTTTTTGAGATGCTTAACTAAAGAAAAATAGGAAAAATTATGCCTCTTTAGGGTTATAAGTCATGAAAAGTGAAGGAAATGACCAAAATACCCTTATGAAATAAATTTACAGTTGCTGAAAATCATAGCTGACGACATTTGTGACAAGGCATCAAAAATATGACAGGCCATCAAAAATGTCGTCACAGAGAAGCTGGATTCTGCCTAAGGCTGACGACCATCGTGATAGGGCGTCACAAGTGTGGTAAGCTACCACGAATGTCATCACTTAGGAGCTGGTTTCTGCCTAAGGCTAACATCCTTCGTGATAGGGCGTCACAGTATGGTAAGTTGCCATGAATATTGTCACTTAGGAGCTGGTTTCTGCCTAAGGCTGACGGCCTTCGTGATAGGGCATCACAAGTGTGGTAAGCTACCATGAATGTCGTCACACTATTTCCAGCTTGACATGCTGGAGTAAAATAGGAATAACTCTTTGTTTCGATATCGAATTTAGGCGAAATTGGTATCATTAGAAAGCTAATTCAATTATATATCTATTGATAGGTCATGAGCTCAAAAATTCCATGTATAATTAGATATATTATCATTTGAAGTTGACTATACTGATATTTTTCTCAAGAATTCAATCGGTAAGGAATGTTTTGATTCGTCTGATAGCTGGGAGTTATTTGAAGCCTTAAAATACATCTAACCTACTCATAAAACTATAAAAGAACCATGATTTACTATGCATGATCTTGGTACATGTCTCAAATATTGGTTTGGATTTTTTGGGGTATTACAATATATCCCCCTTGGAGACATTCGTCCTCGAATGATGACTACTTGAGAAGGGAGAAAAGATAAAACGACTCATACACTGATCATGCTCAACTGGCACATGATTTTAGGACTGAATTGAATTCTAAACTGAATATAGCCCAACTGAACATGCTTATCTGATGCATGACTGATAAGCTGAACTCATGAATATATGACAAGCTATGCACTGATACTTGATACCAATTTTATACTGGAATTTTAAACATTTAACTGAATAAGCTTAAGGAAAATGGTTACCTCGAGCTAATTATGAATTAGTGGAGAAAAGATGAGGGTACTTGGTTCGAATGTCTACTTCTGCTTCCCAAGTAACTCCCTCCATGGACCAATTCCGCCAAAGAACCTTGACTAGAGGGACTTCTTTGTTCCTCATCCTATGAGTCTGATAGTCAAGGATTTCGACTGGAATCTCTTTATAAGAGAGGCTATTCTGAATGTCAATGCTCTGAATAGGGACTAGCACTGCTGGGTCACCTATGCACTTCTTGAGCAAAGAGACATGGAAGACTGGATGAACTGAGGCTAGATCTGACGGAAATACGATCTCATAGGCTACCTTGTTGAAGCGACTGAGAATCATAAAGAGACCGACATATCGGGGACTGAGCTTTCCCTTCTTGGTGAATCTCTTCACTCCCTTTATGAGAGATATCTTAAGATAGACATAATCATCGACCTCGAATTCGAGATCCTTTCTACGAACATCCACATAAGACTTATGTCGGCTCTGAGCATCCCAGAGTCTTTATCTAATCAACTGAACTTTCTCTAAGGCATCAAATACTAAGTCAGGCCCTATGATTGCAGTCTCACTAACTTAGAACCAACTGATCGGAGACCTACATCTCCTATCATAAATAGCTTCGAATGGAGCCATTTAAATACTGGAGTGATAGTTGTTGTTGTATGTAAACTCAATCAAAGAAAAGTGGTCATCCCAACTTCCCTTGAAATCAATTGCATATGCCCTTAGCATATCTTCTAGAGTCTGAATGGTCCTTTCTGCTTAACCATCTGTCTGACGATGAAACCTGGTACTAAGATGAACTTGGGTACAAAGATCCTTTTGGAATGCTTTCCAGAAGTAAGAGGTAAACTGGGTACCTCTGCCTGAGATGATAGATAGTGGAACACCGTGTAATCTGACCAACTCCTTGATATAGAGTTTGGCATAATCCTCGGCTGAGTAAGAGGTACGAACTAGAAGGAAATGAGCTGACTTGGTTATTCTGTCTACAATGACCCAAACTGAATCATGCTGATGAGGTGTTCTGGGAAAACCCATCACGAAGTCCATGTTCACTTCTTCCCACTTGGAAGTAGGAATAGTGAACTCCTACATGGAACCACTAGGTTTATGATGCTCTATCTTAACCTGTTGATATGTAGAGAACTTAGCCACAAACTCTGCAACGTCCCTCTTCATCCCACTCCACCAATAGATCTCCCACAAGTCGTGGTACACCTTAGTGGCCCATAGATCAATAGAGTATCGCGCACCATGTGCTTTTTCAAGAATTCGTTGCCTCAAGTCATCTACACTGAGAACACACAGACGACCCTGACAATGAAGAACACCATCTCCCCCTTGGGAGAAAACCTCTACTTCCTGACTCTGAAATGACTCCTTTAGCTTGACAAGTATAGGATCCCTGTCTTGCTTCTCTTTCACCTCAAAAACTAGAGATGACTCTAAAAATATACATCACCCTCTAAAGTGTCGACTAAGTGAATGCCTATTCTGGCAAGCTGATGAATCTCCTGAGCTAATTTCTTCTTACTATCCTCAACATAGGAAACACTACCCATAGATAGTCTATTGAGTGCGTCGGCCACTACATTGGCCTTGCCAGGATGATAAAGGATACTCATATCATAATCCTTCAAGATCTCTAACCACCTTCTCCGACAAAGATTGAGATCTTTTTAGGAAAAGACATACTGAAGGCTCTTATGATCTGTGAAGACGTCTACATAAACACCATATAGATAATACCTCCAAATCTTTAAGGAAAAGACAACTGTTGCTAACTCAAGGTCATGAGTAGGATAATTCTTCTTATGGGGTTTTAACTGTCTGGAGGGATAGGCTATGACTCTACCATGCTGCATAAGGACACAACCCAAACCTACTCTGGAAGCATCACAATATACTACGAATCTATCGGAACCATCGGGAAGTGCTAAAACTAAAGCTGAGGTAAGTCGAGTTTTAAACTCCTAAAAACTGTTCTCGCAAGGTTTTGACCACTAAAACTTGACCTTCTTTTGAGTCAATCTGGACATAGGAGATGCAATAGACTAAAATCCCTTGACAAACCGCTAGTAATATCCAGCTAAACCCAAGAAAATCCTAATATCTAATGGAGAGATAGGGCGAGGCCAGTTTTTTACCACTTTAGTTTTCTGAAGATCTACTCTAATTCTATCACCGAAAATAATGTGGCCAAGGAATGCTACTGATCCTAGCCAAAATTCACACTTACTGAACTTGGCGAACAACTGGTGATCCCTAAGAGTCTGAAGAACAATTATGAGATGGTCTGAATGATCACGCTCTGTGCGAGAATAGACCAGAATATCATCTATGAATACTATGACGAATGTGTCAAAGTACTTCTTGAACATCCGGTTCATCAAGTCCATGAAAGCTGCAGGGGCATTGGTAAGACCAAAGGACATGACTAGAAATTCAAAGTGACCATACCGAATATGAAAAGCTGTCTTCAAAATATCACATTCTCTAACTTTGAGCTGATGATAGCCTGATCTAAGGTCTATCTTAGAGAAATAACTGGCACCCTGAAGTTGGTCAAACAAGTCATCTATCCTAGGTAATGGATACCTGTTCTTGACTGTGACTTTGTTAAGCTAAAGGTAATCAATACACATTCTAAGAGAACCGTCTTTCATGCGCACGAATAAGACTGGCGCACCCCATGGGGAAACACTGGGCCTGATGAATCCCTTATCTAAGAGATCCTTCAACTGATCTTTCAGTTCCTTGAGTTCTGCTAGTGCCATTCTGTATGGCGGAATAGAAATAGGCTAGTATCTGGGAGAAGTTCTATGCCGAAGTCTATTTCCCTTTTTGGAGGAATGCCTAGAAGATCTTCGAGAAAGAGGTCTGAATATTCATTAACCACTGGTACTGATTCGAGACTGGGAGATTCGAAACTGGAATCCTTAACATGCGCAAGATGATACACAAACCCCTTAGAAATCAGTTTCCTCGCCTGAAGGTAGGAAACAAGTTGACCCTTAAAATACGAAGTGCTACCCTTCCACTCTATGACGGGCTCATTCGAGAACTGAAACTGAACTATCATGTTTCTACAGTCGACTATGGCATAACAGGAATGAAGCCAATCCATGTCGAGAATGACATCAAAATCGGTCATCTCTAACTTGACTAAATCTATTGACGTGGATTAGACTGAGAGACTGACTTGAAATTATGCTTATTAGCACGACATGAATACTGAATGAAGGGAATTGTTCCTAAAATATCTCATAGCCTCCTGTACATAAATGCGGCGCACAACACACCCATGTACAAGACTCTACTAGATGCATATTTCAAACTTCCTAGGACTCTATTAAACCTTACGCTTTGATACTATGTTTGTAATGCCCCAATTTTCTGAATCAGAATGCTACACGGTGCTCATGACCTCGAGGGACCACAAGCTAACCTATGAATGATATCCATACCTGTACACTGCACATATAACATATTAATACGAAAAACATGAATATGTAGGCCATAAGGTTTAATTAAATAAAGAATCTCTTAAAACATAATATCTATATGGGTGAAAGATACCCAAAACAGCTGAAAACTAAATCAAATCTGAACATAAGTCTGAATACTAAATCTAAAAACCTCTAAGTGTTCTCTAAATAAGGATTTTAAGGAACATGTCTCCAACTAACTTCGTAAACTGATAAATGGCTAAAATAACAATGAATAAATAAAATCATATTGTCCTCGAATGAAGAGGACTCACTGAATCTCTGCGACTAGAAATGCTACTGCTACTGCTGATCTGGAGCTCGTGTCTCTGAACCTATGGTGTAATATGAAAAGAAAGCACCATAGCGTAAATGCGTCAGTACGAGGGAATATACTGAGTATACGAGTGAGGTAGGCTAAATATAAATAGGGTTTACATGCATGAACAATGCTAACTGTCTGACTGACATGAATGTAAGAGTACAAACATACATACATAGTAACTAAAATCGTGGGTGCATGATAGCTAGTACTGTATACTAATACATGGTTTACTGATGTCTAACATAACTGATACTGAAATTTTGATAACATAGGCGACTGTATCTGACAATCCTGAATCTAATGGAACTATATGAGTTTCATACTGTAACTGAGTCTGACTATATCTGACAGTCCTGATATACTAAAATCTGAAGACCTAGATGAATCCTTTTGCTGAGATTGATTCTAAAACTATGGGAGGTAGTTGTTTAACTGACATACCCCAATAATGCATATAGCTAAGTTAGGGTCCGATCTTTGCCCCAACTAAAGAGGTGTCAATACCTCGCCACTGGTAAGGACAGTTGTGGGTGACCCTTAGCTGGAAGGTATTCAAAAAGAGAATGGTGGGAACCCTAAACTAATAGGTTAAGCCACCTCATCAACCCTAATCTTATAGGCTAAGATATCTTAACCTACGCTGGCTACGTAGTTATGGAACACAAGGATGACTGCTAAGAATCACATCCTAAACTAGTAGGTAAGTTTCCATCCTTGGGTTCACTCGGTGCAAACTTTTACTCACTTTTGAAGATACTAAACATGATTCAATTGACTATACATAGACAGATTAACTAACTTCTGTTGACTGAAGGAGTAGTACTATTATCTGAGAGTTAACTGAGATCAAGAGATTTCTGAGGTTTCCTGAGTTACATGACTGACTGAGTTCTTTAGATTATAGCTTGACTGAGATTATTGCGACAATATGACATAGATCTAGGCACACAACTATGTTTTTTGAGTACGAATACCCCCAGGACTCGATAGAAGGAAACTGACACATATGACATGACTTGATCACAAGATTTGAGTCCACAATTCATAATATCATAAGTAGGGGATATCATATTTCATATAGTTATTCAACATCTTAAACATTGTAGGGAATGCATGGATATATTTTGTGTACATGTTGTATATGTCCATTATCTTACATACTTTATACCACCACAATAGCAACACATGCAAAGCATGGGATTCATATTGAAGTATATAGCTAACACGGACTTGTCATTTAGACATCAAACAACCATACAAATATGAATTTCTAGCATCCTAAGCATTTTATCAAACACCTTGCATGCATTCTTTAAGGTATAGGTGAGTATCATACTTTCTCCATATTAAACCACCTAAAGTTCATGGTTTTCAATTATAAAACATATATATTCCATGAAAACACCTTTAGACATCATATTGAAACTTAAATAACAATCGTCAACATGTACATACTCATATCACCACAAAAAGTTTACAAAATAATATTTAAAACATGGTTCTTGAGCTCTATGAATGGATTGGATCCATAGATGAACACTACGCATACCTTAGAAAGGAAACCTTGAGGATTTGCTGGAGAGTTCTTGGATTGGGAAACTTAATTCTCAATTATCTTGGAAAAACAGCTTGAATCTTGCTTTTGAGAGATGAGTTTGATGTAAACCCTAATATTGTGGTTGAGAGCATAAAAGAGGGTTTTTGAGATGCTTAACTAAAGAAAAATGGGAAAAATTATGCCTCTTTAGAGTTATAAGTCGTGGAAGGTGAAGGAAATGACCAAAATACCCTTATGAAATGAATTCCCAATTGCTGAAATCATAGCTGACAACATTTGTGACAAGGCATAAAAAATGTGACAGGCCGTAAAAAATGTCGTCACACAGAAGCTGAATTCTGCCTAAGGCTAACAAACTTTGTGATAGGGCATCACAAGTGTGGTAAGCTACCACGAATGTCATCACTTAGGAGCTGGTTTCTGCTTAAGGCTGACGACCTTCGTGATAGGGCATCACAAGTGTGGTAAGCTACCACGAATGTCATCACTTAGGAGCTGGTTTCTGCCTAACGCTAACAACCTTCGTGATAGGGTGTCACAAGTGTGGTAAGCTACCACGAATGTCGTCACACTGTTTCCAGCATGACATGCTAGAGTAAAATAAGAATAACTCTTTACTCCGATATCATATTTAGGCAAAATTGGTATCGTTGGAAAGCTAATTCAATTATCTATCTGTTGATAGGTCATGAGCTCCAAAATTCCAAGAATAATGAGAGATATTCTTGTTTGAAGTTGAATATACCAATATCCTTCTCAAGAATTCAATCGGTAAGGAATGTTTTGATTCGTCTGATAGCTGGGAGTTATTTGAAGCCTTAATATACATCTAACCTACTCATAAAACTAAAAAGAACCATGATGTACTATGTGTGATCTTGGTACATGGCTCTAACAGTGGTTTGGATTTTTTGGGGTATTACAATTTCCTATCCTACCTACTTGAGAACCTCCATGAGCACCCTGGGGACCATCCCTACAACAATGCATACCACCTCTAGCTGGGGGATAAACTGCTCTAATAGGGGAAATACTCTGAGCTAAAGCAATAATCACACCACAAGTAGGGCACTCTCACAAAAAATGACCATGGCCCTCACAACTATAATATTTTCCTTGAGCCAAACTACAACCAGATTGTCTAGATGACCTAGAGTAACCACCACGACTAGAATAATCAGAAGATAAACCCCTCAAAGATTGGTTGTTACCCTGACCTGGGAGGTCACTGACAATAGACTGACTTACATCAGTAATCATGAACACTTCCTGAATAAGTCTACTAGGCTGAGTTTTAGCTGATACGACTAACACAGAGGGTACCTATCTAGATAACCACTATCTTTAAACCAGGAGATACTATGACTCCCCCAACCCCCTAATACTAAGGTCTCTTATTGCTGGCCCATTGGGCCTCGTGATCCATCTCCTCAATAAGCTAAGCATGATCAGAAACCTCAGCAAAAGACCTATCTGCAGCAACCAAACATTGCATAGACATGTGAAGATGAAGTCTGAATCCTCAAACAAAGCAATGAACTCTCTCATACTCAATAGTTAGAATATTATATCATGCCTAGCCAACTCATGAAAATGATCTTCATACTCCATAATAGTCATGAAGTTTACTCCAATATCATAAACTGATCTCTAAAAAGATCCCTAAGGTTGTGGGGCATGTACTTGTCAAAGAAAATCTTAGAGAACTGAGCCCATGTCAATGAAGAAGATCCAATTGTCCTAGAATCAAGATTACCTCTCCACCAATGTTGAGATGCCAAGTCCAATAGAAAAGTAGTTTAATACACACCACGAGTCTTAACTAAGCCTAAATTACGGAGCCTATACTTACAAGTAATCAAAAACTCATATGCATCCACACCCAAAGCACTAAAAAACCTAGGTAGAGCAAAACTCAAGAATCTATCCAACATCTTCTGCTCCTCGACAGACATAGAAGGGTAGAGAACCATTAGCTGATCGACTACCAACTTAGCAACAACTGGTGTAAGAGGGATATCAACTCTGGGGCCTACAGCTACATGTTGTGCCCCTGTCTTAATACTACTCTAATCTATACACTATGCACCATCAAATAGTGCACCACTAACAGATCCCAAAAATTAAATCAAAGTATCCCTGAGAACTAAAGAAAAAACCTTGGTGGAGCCTGGGTTGGTCCCTGTCCCACCGTAGGCTGGGGCAGGAGAACCTCTAGCTCAGGAGAGGTAGTAGGTTCTGGTAAAGGCCCTTTATCCTGGCCCCTAGTAAGGGACATATCTCGAGGTTGTTCACGACCTCTGTGTCATTTACAAACAGTGACAAGATCCCTAGGCTAGATTTCGGGACCCTCATCTTGCATAGATGTAGTACATTTCCTATCCCTCTGCAAAAGAGTGAAACCAAAGGAATGCTTTAGAAACTAACTCATACTCTTCGCACAAAATGAGTGAAAGAAGTGAAGAACCCCTAAGAATGCCTTATAGCCTCTTAAAGATAGGTATATGACGTCATTATTTTGATTTAAAGGATGCTATTAGAAACTTGCTCTTGTACCAACAATACTAGTGAAGCCTAAGATTTGATATTAATTTATCTTGACTCAATTTACAAGTCAAGATAGAACCTACTAAACCCTGCCTGTTGGTAAGACAAACTGTACTCGAGAGATAAATGCAATGGGTTTATAGGGTGGAAATGCCCTAAAAGGGAAAATAGAGAAGAAAGATTGAAATAGCAAAACAACAGAATGGTCTAAAAGATAGTCATAACACAAAAAACCATACCACGACCTGGTAGAGCCAGTACAAGAGCTACTATATAAATACAACCCAAGTTCTAAAATAGTCAATATCATTCATTCTAAAAATTAAAGACTAAACATAAATAAGATAGAAGGAAATAGGGTGATTTTACCTCTAAGAGTTCAACCTATCTCCAAAATTAGCCACAACACGATCATTAAATCAACAACGACAACTAGTACTCAGATCTGCACCTAAAGGTACATAAGTATAGTATGGGTACCAAAACACGGGTACTCAGTAGGAATCATTGGTTATGATATAAATACTATAAAATGCAAGATAACATAACTAAGTCAAGGTGATAAAGAAGACCTGAGGAAATTCCAACATCATTGCACATAAATGATTAAATAAATAAGAATAATAACATAAACAGATCCAATTAAAACTACAAAATTATCCCCCCATAAGTCAATAAATGCAGAAATATAAATAACCCAGCACAAGCCCCCATAAGCCTGGAGGGTACAATCAAGTAAAGCATAACCCAAACCACTATCCATTTATAACAATAAGAGTACAACTAGAATCCATCTATATCATTCCATGCGGTCACCAATTCCCATTTACGAACTCAAATTTTTAGCTATTTTCTAAGTATCATGCTAGTGACTTAAACCAGTCATTTTGTAATCAACAACGGAAGTAGCAGCTAGACTCGAGTAATCATTATCCACACTTGAAAGTAAAATATATCATCATAGTCATATTGAATCCCAGACTAGAATAGGTAAGTAAATCATCAATGCCATAGTCAATATCCAAGATCAAACCGATAATTATACAATCAATATCGTAATAATCTTCCGGACTTGAACTGGGTATATATGTCATCAACATCATCATAATTTATGGACATGAATCAGTAAGCATATGTATATATAGATATCATCATTATCATCCTTAAAGTCATGATCAACAAAATAATCAATAGTATAACCAATAAACCTCAACTCTCAATATCAACCCATCATAACCATCAATTACCAAATCTTTTCAATACTACCTTAGTAAGCATTTTCTAGGTGAATCGGAAGTGTATAAATAGGTTACAAGCATTAACATGAATCTTGGCCTAAGGTGGTTCGAAGGACCCACTTTTAAATCCCAAAAAATCCATTACAAGGTTAACTCTAACCTAGACTAGGCAAAGGTATCTAAACCTACTTTTAGAAGTTAAAAAAGCCTTAATTAGCCCTAATATAGGAATTGTACTAATGATCTAAGCAACTTAACCAAATATACTTAAATTACGGTTTCCAAAATAGCCTTGAAGTCCAACTAACCCAAGTATACTCAATTTGATCACCAATACCTAAAACCCATCCCAAATATAATATAATATCATAAACATACTTTGACATAGATCAATCCACGAAGAGGGGAAAACCTACCCTTTCTAGACACTAAAGAAAGCTTGAAGGATCCGTTAAATCACTAATTTTTCCTTTTCAAGAAACTTTGCAAGGTGCCATGCTACCAAATCACAATCTACTCATCAATATGAAAACAACGATACTCATGAATCAAGCCAACCCATGACCAGGTCCTAAAATACTCAAAAATCTCATGTGGGTCCCGTTTATGGAAATCACATTTTTGAGGCGAACCCAACGTTCCTTCATTCTAATGGAGTAATTACCCTAAAAATAGGTGCAATTTAAGCTAAATTGGTGCTAAAATCAAGACACCAAATTTTAGTTATTTTAGGAAAGAAAAGGGAAAATCAACCATAGAATCAAAGGAATCTCACAACAAATTCAAAGAAAAATTATGAAAATGATCGTTACCCAAACTCCCAAATCACCCACAAGAGTTATTCCCAAGGTAATCCACTTTTTAAGGTTTAATTCTCAGGAGAATGAATGAAGAATTTGTAAAAACAAGTTAAAAGGAGAATGTTTATACCCTTACTAGGTGCTCAGAGTCGCTATCGCAACCCAAATCTCACAATCGCGGCATCTGGTAGCTAGCTGCCAAGTGAGTTGATATGTGACACATGATATCACAATTATAGCACTTGCTGGGTGTTGTCGAATCACTATTCAAGGTATAGGGCCCGTGATTACGAGTGCACTAGAACAACTGAGACTTGGACAACCCCTCAGGATTTACTGGAATCCTGTATATGCGAATGGACTATGCTACCCTATCAAATTTGACATTCCAGACTCAACGACACAGTCAAAATTTCTATCCAAGGTTAGTCCCAAATGAACTTCTCCATAACCAAACTGTCAGTCCCAGCAAGTCATAAATAACTTTGGATAACTATAGGAATGCTCTAATGATAAAATAAGCAAAAATATGGAAAATGACCTGAAAGGTCATTACATTCGCTTTGGGCCCAAGCCTTATGACTTTAAAATATATCACTAGAGAGTAAGGCTTGCTTATTTACATACCCAATGTCTCTCCTATGCTATGCCAATGTGGTGTGACTTATCCTAAGTTGGGCCATTACATACACCACCTCTTATGGACTCAACATCCACACTGAGGTTTGCCCCACCAAATCAGATTTTCCTAGACTCGGGGCTGAGGTTTTTCTTTCCTTATCAAGATTTTCCTAAACTCAGTTTGAACTCTGTTCCACATCAACAAGGCTAACACAAGTGTGTATTTGATACCATTTGTAATAGCCCATCCCACTTGTGATATTATTTGATCTAGGCCCAAACTCGCATGCCTTTAAAATGATCACTAGGGAGTAAGACCTGCTTATTTATATACCCAATATCTCTCTTATGTTTTGTCGATGTGGGAATCTTTATTCAAAGTTGGGGTGTTATAGAAAGAAAAGTGTGCAAACTTATGTAGTCACTCTATGGACTAAAACAAGAACCCAGGGTGTTACAGAACAAAAAGTATGGAAATTTGTTAAGTCACTCTATGGACTAAAACAAGCATCCAAACAGTGGCATATAAAGTTGACCAAACCATATTTGCAAATAGATACAACAACAACAACAACAACAACAAACCCAGTGTATTCCCACCTGGTGGGGTCTGGGGGGGTAGGATGTACGCAGTCCATACCTCTACCTCTGAAGAAGTAGAAAGGCTGTTTCCGATAGACCCCCGGCTCGAGACACGCGGTACCACACAAACACATAGTAAAGCACAGCACAAGGTTACAAGGTTACAAGATTACATAACATAAATACGGCACCCATAAGTAATATAAAACAGAGGAAAGCACACAGCTTCATAATAAAACATGGGACACGGACTCCTAACAGGAATAAAACCCCACCAAGTATTTCCCTATACTAGCGACTCAGACTGGCCCTAGTCCACTGCCCTGATTCGCGTCCTCCAGACCTTCCTATCTAGGGTCATGTCCTCGGTGAGCTGTAACTGCTCCATGTCTCGCCTAATCACCTCACCCCAGTACTTCTTCGGCCTACCCCTACCCCGCTTAAAACCATCCAACGCTAGCCTCTCACACCTACGGACCGGGGCATCCACGCCCCTCCTCTTCACGTGTCTGAACTATCTCAATCGGGCTTCCCGCATCTTGCACTCCACTGGTGTCACACCAACCTTCTCCCGGATGTTCTCATTCCGAACTCTATCCCCTCTAGTCAGCCCACACATCCAGCGCAACATCCGCATTTCTGCCACCCTCATCTTTTGGATGTGGGAGTTCTTAACTGGCCAACACTCCGCTCCATACAACATGGCCGGCCGGACTACCGCCCTGTAGAATTTGCCTTTAAGCTTAGGTGGCACCTTCTTATCACACAGCACCCCCAACGCGAGCTTCTACTTCATCCATCCCGCCCCAATACGGTGCGAGACATCCTCGTCAATCTCACCGTTACTCTGGATCACGGACCCGAGATACTTGAAACTCTCCCTCTTACCTACCTCCTGTGATTCCAGCTTCACTACTACCTCATTCTCCCGCCTCACGTCATTAAACTTGCATTCCACATACTCTGTCTTGCTTCTGCTCACCCTGAACCCTTTAGACTCAAGGGTTTGCCTCCACACCTCTAATTTGTCACTCACACCCCCTCGAGTCTCATCTATCAAAACTACATCGTCTGCAAAAAGCATACACCACGGCACCTCCCCTTGAATACGCCGCGTCAACACATCCATCACCACTGCAAACAAAAAGGGACTAAGAGTAGATCCCTGATGCAACCCTGTCCGGACCGTGAAATGCTCTGAGTCTCCTCCCGCCGTCCTCACCTTAGTTTTCGCTCCATCATACATATCCTTGATTGCTCTGATATATGCCAACGGTACTCCACTCACCTCCAAGTTTGATATGAAACAAATGTTGGAGAGCAAGTTTGATATTAAAGAGATAGGATGTAATACCCCACAAATTCCTAGCTATGATTCTAACCATTAATCATGTGTTTAAAAGTCTAAAAATGATTAGTTTAATCATATACAGGTTTCATGATCATTTACCTAACGTGTTAAGTGCTTTCGAAGAGAATCACTTTCATAGAAAGCATTTAGAGCAAAGTTGAGCTGAGAACATTTCTTATCGATTGAGTTTTAGTATTTGAGCCAACAAGGGTCAACTTTAAATGAAGTGTGACTTATTTAATATATAGAGTTTTGAAGTTGAAAACCCACCAAATGATCTGAGCCCTGGCTGCAATGGACATCCCAAACCACAAGGCCTGGGAGACCCCTTACATACTATCATAAGCATAATCTATACATAAATCAAAGTGTGGAAGATATAATAAAATTCAAGGGAAACTTATGATCCAACCCATGTCAACAAATTAGTGACAGTACAATAATCAAATCTCGTCTAAGAATTCTCAACTGAATACTAATTATCTAGGTCGGGACAAGGCCCCCAGCTGGACCACAAACTAAAAGAAGTCAAAATATGAATAAATTGCCTTTCAAAAGATTAATGGATCACCAAATTTTCCATATCCAAGTGTTCTACTGATGTGATGGACCATGAGAATATGTCTCAGAACCTGTATTATGGGTGGAGTCAATACTTGGAAAGTTTTGGAATGCAGAACAATCTAAAATAATGTATATTTCATGTAAAATAATCGAGAGCATTGTGACAACAATTAGCACAATATATATATATATATATGGGCATAATTAAAGAGTTTCAAAACATTCTTGCAAAGCATTGACTCAACTATTTACTTTAGTTCTAAGCTAGATGATACACCCTACATTTTTAAAAACCCACGGGCTATATGGAATCCACCATTAACTTGGTGGCCAAGCTCGCTAATCCAAGTTTTCTAGAAGGATAGGAGTTGTCATGACCTGAACCGAGGCCCTAGCCATGACGAGCAATCCAAACCATGAAGGCCCAGACTCCCATCTAACTTGTAATCACATACATCATTTATATACAGAAAAGAAATACATAAATATAACTGAGTATGGGATCATGGTCATGCTTTGAAATCAACAAAATGTTAAAGACTACAATTCAACAACATCTAAAATAATATCTGACTTCGTCTGCGAAACCTCTACTACGTATGAAACAAAGATGTCTGAAAACTGGGACAAGGCCCCCAATAGACCAAAACTATAAATAAATGTCTGAAATTTAAATAGGCCTTCTAAAATATAGAAGGTTCACCAACTGAACTCTGTACTTTTGTCTGGAAAGATCTACTTCTTAGCCGGATCGGTAGATTGAGCCTCAGACCCTGAGAGGTAGGGGGTCAATATAGTTGTACTGGTACGTAGAGCAAACCAGAAGTAATATTTGATATTAAACATATATGAGAGCAATTTAAAAACGGTTCATAAATATGTCACATATTAAAATTCACATGGGCATGGTTAAAAGACTCTATAAAACCATCTGAACTCTGTGACATACTCTTTGTTTTACTTCTGCGCTAGGTGGTATACCCTACAATTCTATAATTCCATGGGTTATATGGAATCTACCCTTAACTCGGAAGCCAAGCCCCTAACCCAAGTTTGCCTCAAGGGTCAGAGTCTCTAAATCTCTACTACAACACATAGCCATTGCCAGTATACAAAAGTAACATACCCGTATCGGCAAAACACGATTTTAGGCTATGAGTTGATTGACTCGTACCCTCTTCGGGTAACCACCTAACCCGCTTTAAGCCTATTTTTAATTCTTAATAACATGCAATCTTTCAAAATCAAACTCTAAAGACTCTAGTTCTATTATGGCATATATTTACATAGTATCATCATACCATTGACTTACAAGTCACATTCTCTGAGCCATTTATAGCAAATTATGTCTGTATTCTCAAATCATGAAATTCAGGACCACCATATCAATAATTCTTTTCAAGAAACTCATTCTTTAAAACACATGTGAAACCATGCAAGCAATTCTCTTTATCAACGATTCAATAAACAAAGGTTGTCATGTCAAAATTCTTAATTTCATGCAATTCTTTCTCTTTCACACAAAACATAGATATCTCAAGAAACACCCTCTCATTATCTCTAAATCATGTTCAAATTCTATGACATTGAGAAAACTACTTTCCCATCGTAAAACATGCATTTCAACTTTTTTACGACAAAACCATAAACTTTAATTCAATACACGAGAGGGATTTCATAATTTGTGCTCTCAAACAATCTCAAATCTCAATTTTAATACATATACATGTAAATCAATTTAGGAGAAAAGACCACAAGGCCAAAGCAATAGTAACATTGAAACATTCGGAATACATAATTTAAATATAGATTCCAAAACCCCTTTAAAATTCATGCTTAATAATCTTTAAATCATGCTCTAATGTTTACAAGCCCATGTAGTTTTTAGGATAAACCCCACATACCTTAGACTATAAGAGTTGAAAGATGGAATCTAGATCTTGATAGATGGAACCTGGATCTTGACTCTTTTCTTGGAGTCTTGAACTTAAGATATTGATTCTTGATCTTGAGGGAAAAGATTTAGGATTTTAATTTGAGAGTAAAAATTGAATTATGGAGTGTATTCTACTTTTGGGGCGTGAATCTTATGTTACGGATAGACCTTGGATGAGGTAAAGGTCCAAATTTCCCTTAAAAACGCAAAAATAGAATCTGAAAATTAGGTACGTGCGTTGCACTGTAATCTCGTGCAGCTACTTCCTCTCTCACGAAAATGGCTATAACTTTTCATTTGGGTATTGGATTTTGGTAAAATTGCTATCATTGGAAAGATACTTCGAAGACCTTTCATTTGAAATATAGTAGTCCCTCTAATTCTATATATACAAGAAATTATGGTCAATGGAAGTTGACCCAAGTTTAAACATCCACTGAAACTTAATCGCTAGAAATATTTTCAACACGTCTTAGAGTTAGGGGATTTTTGTGACCTCAATTCATATTCAAAGGTATTCCCACACTATAGGATTGATAAACACACATATATTAACAAGGAATTATCTAGTTTGGGTCTATACGCGGAGGAACGACGGTCTAGATTATAGCCCGAAAGTATGGGGTGTTACATTATCTCCCCCTTGGGATCATTCGTTCCTAAATGATGGGTAGGGACCTTTTGAAGCTCTAAGAGTGTAGAATAAAGAACGTAACATTGATTTGAGCATTTTTCCTCAACAAAAATATGCAAAGGTATCATACGATCTTCATAATAACCTCTAGGGAAACGAGTAAGCACGAAACCAGAGACAATGAAACTTGACATCGACATGATCTTGGCATGTGTTTTATGGCACATGATCAAAACATTGCAAAACATAACTTTTTCTAAGAGTCCTCGGCCTGATTAAAATCGGTACAAGACATGAGATAAGCTTCTCGCGGAATACAAAAGTATTAGCATTCTTCATTTTACAAAATACTACAAAAAGACTTAAACTTAGCAACACTTGTTATCTATACTCCGATATTAATCAACATAGTTCATCATTCCCAACTTACAATTCTCCCGTAACGCATCCGTATAATACTTCTATGTTCAAGCCTAACTCAGAGTAAAGAGGGGCTAACTTAAACTACGGGGCCATGCACCCTACATCACATTAAGAAATCACCTCACCTCATCACTGTAATCCAACAATCTCAAGTCTTAATTCAAAGAATACTAACCACATGGCACATAGGTTTGTGTTTTGATCATTCAGAACATTCAAGCCTAACCAATACTATAACCACTACATGGATCTCCCTACTAAGACCAGCAATTTCAATCACTCTCAAAACTATATCCACCACATTTCTCCTTCGTAGCTATTTCACACAACAAAAGTTCATCTCCTTGTTTTCCCTTCAGTTATAACCTTAGCTCGACAACCACATCAAAATCTTCACCTTCAAGAACATCTACTCCCCCACCTAACATATTTCTATGCCTCCACAACCACCATCATACTAGCATACAGAGGGTCATTAAAGGACCTGAGCAAGAGCATCATGAAAGGAAGTAACACTATTCAATTATAACATATACTAATTTCCATACTCAAGGTGGGACATGAGTTGAAGATACGGTACATGCACAGAGTATATCATATATCAAGTATTTGGATCACAAGTGAAGAGTCTTTTTTGCACAATTTCAACATAGAACGAGTTCTTAGGACAACCATAATGAGAAACATGAGAGCTTACATCATGAGTCTTATAACATGAGTGTAGAGTTCATGAAGTCGATGATTTTGGCAAGGACTTCTACTTGGATCTATCACTTCCCATTTTTAGAACTGAATTAGTCATGAGTTCGCACAACTTTATCA
This sequence comes from Capsicum annuum, assembly GCF_002878395.1. Lineage (NCBI taxonomy): Eukaryota > Viridiplantae > Streptophyta > Magnoliopsida > Solanales > Solanaceae > Capsicum > Capsicum annuum. Next base: position 199,158,302 of record NC_061115.1, read on the forward strand.
TTTTGGCTAATCCCGACATAAAATAAATCATCAACATATGACAAACATAGTTCCTTAGAACCAACCATGATTCGGGACACAGATTTATCAGTCATGAGCAACGTCACATAGAGCTTAGATGCTTAGAATATTGGATCACTGAGGGATATTATTTTTTCTAGTTTGGAAGTCAGGACATGTCATGAATTACACCGAGTGCTCAAACCTTAGACATAGGTAGGAGTTGGATACATAACGTAAGGCATTACCAGAATGACCTCTTAGTTTGAAGCAGGAGGAACATTCTTTAATAGGAGTAGGTTCATCATGACTCTTCCCTAACTCGCCACAATGAGAAAATTTTAGGAACTAACTTAATCCCTTATCTCCCCCTTAGATCAAAGTCACAACTCTCAACATAAAAGAGACATCACCATATACTTAAACTCCAACTCTCCCTAATGATCTATACCACGAAGGCCTTGCTTTTCTGTAGATGTTACTCTTAACTTTTGCTAACCATTGTAGCCATCTCTCTACAACCCCCACTCATATGAGTGTACGCATTCACACTCCTTATCAGCAAGGGATATCAATATGTACATGAATACAACTCCTCTTAATAATTTAACATAAAGGCACTAAATTCCTTTTAGGACACCCCCCCCCCCCCCCCCCCCCATGGATACTAATCAACTTTCTCTAACCCCAAAGTCATTAACTCATGACTAATATCATTATAGGCATGGACATCCCCGCTCCTAAACACTTAACACTCTATCTTCAACTCCTTAGAATACCCGCATTACACCTCTAATCACATAACTTACAACTTAACAAAATTTGTAAAACCATACCCAAGGCTCATATTTCCTACCAATATTTCTTCAATTCAATTCTAACGAATACCGTACAACAACTCACCAGACTCGTCCATACTATAATTTAGAACACAAACCAGGTATGTAAAACACATATACACATAAAAGCTAAAATTCCCCTTTCTAGGTAATCTCTAAAGTCATTGATTTCCAAGAATGCTACTCTTAACTTTTGATATCCTCTACTATCATCAAACTACAACATACAGTCTCATGAGCATACACTTTCTCAATTCTTATCACATAAAACTACACTCTCCACTACTTAACCTTCTAACATATGATCGTTAATCGCATAATTCATATCATAAAATCTTACCTAATGTCATACTACTGGGGGGCAACTTATTCTTATATACTTACGCCCTTATCCACTTAATGACTCACCCACAAGTCATCATTTTAATACTCATTCTCATATACACATATACCTCACAATTACAACTTAAACCTTTCATCAATTATCAACCTATGCTCTTTCACAAATCACGTCAAGCCTACTAATTCATACTCATAAAATATACTTCATTAATCTTAAGCTACTATTCTTACCACCATATTCTGCATCTAGAATCCAATCCTATAGTCTAGCATCAATTATCTACCACTAAATAAGCAAAGCATGCAACATAATGTACCAGTCCATCAAATTGGGAAAACAACTCTAAATACTCATTTCATTTAACTACTACCTAAAATCACAATCCCCTCTATGACATCACTATTATATCTCAAAATCCACTTCATACCTTCTCACATGAAATACTAGTTTACAACCACTAAAGGAAAGAGGGTCAAGGGGTAAAGTCATAGAATAGACATAGTCAACCTTACTCTTGTATAATAACCCACCTTACATATAATTCTCACTTGGAAGTTATAGAATAAGACATCAAGAAACACTAGCCCACCAGAATCTCATAACAACAATATTCGGCCATATTCATATGGCCTATCTTATTTACAATCCATCAATGCATCCTTCTTCTACACATTATTAGTATTTACCTAGCTATAAACTTAAACTTCTTTCATAGCTCTATAAGTTTCAACTAAACTCCCTCTTACAACCTCAGGGAACCCTAAATTAACAAAACTCATCCACTAAGTACTTTCACCAATAACCTATACTTTTCTAGCACAATAAACACCATCAACAACTCTTTTCATACTTCAAGCAAACAACAATTTAACTTAACTAATAACTCCTTCTCCACCTTTTACTAACCTAACACATAAGGATATATCACTTCATTACTGACTCCATCATATGTAAAAAAAATGATTCAGCTACATATATTCAATAAATTGCCCTTACCACTTTTTTTGTCACTACACCTCTAAACCCCCAGTTCTAACCAACACAAGAACAACAAGATGAACAGCAAGTTGCTAGTGAATCGAAATAGGCCTCACATGGCTTCACTAGACTTGATTTTTGTGTTTTGAACCAGAAAATGAAATGAATAAAAAAGAAACTATGCTAGTGAATCGAAAGAGCCCCACACGGATTCACTAGATTTTTAGTTTCAACAACACAATGATAACAAGATCACAAGAGATGGAAATTTAACACACAATATTCAATGACCTAAGAATACACATCTTACTATTTTGTTAACTGAACGCCTCATAAGAACTAGGACACAACTTTAAACTTGAGGGACTTACAGCACACTAGGGAGCTCCTCTCAAGCCCTTCGTGTAACTTCTAAAATTTCTTCTAGTAAATCTGAGAGCATTATCTAGGAACACCAGAGTAAGGAAATAATTAGGATAACTTTTCATTCATATGGGCGACACCATAGCACGAATTAGAGTATGAAAGAGGAATATTCCAACTCTATAGCATGAACTAAAAGATGAAGAAAGAGAGACATTCCTAAATGCCTTGTAGCCTCCTACTTATAAGTGTGAAGTGATAAATACCCATAAAAAAGACTCTACCCGATGGGATTTTGCAGATACCCTGGGATCATGAACCGTGCATTGATACCAAGTTTATCAAGACCCAAACCAAGGCCCTGTCCATGACGATTAATCCAAACCATGCAGGCCCAGATGCCCCTCTAACTTGTAATCACATCACCATTCATATACAAAAAAGAAATGCGGAAATATAACTGAGTATGGGATCATGGTCATGCTCTGAAATCAACAATATGTTAAAGAATGCAATTCAACAACATCTAAAATAATAACTGACTCCGTCTGTGAAACCTCTACTACATATGAAACAAAGATGTCTGAAAACTGGGTGAAGGCCCACAGTATACCAAAACCATAAATAAATGCTTGAAATTTAAATAGGCCTTCTAAAACATAGAAGGCTCACCAACTGAAATCTACACTTCTGTCTGGAAAGATATACTACTTAATCAAACCGCTAGATTGAGCGTCAGACCCTGAGAGGTAGGGGTCAATACAATTGTACTGGTACGTAGAGCAAACCCAAAATAATATTTGATATTCAACATATATAAGAGCAATTTAAAAATGGTTCATAAATATATCACATAGTAAAATTCACATGGGCATAGTTAAAAAAACTCTATAAAACCATCTGAACTCTGTGACATACTCTTTGTTTTACTTCTACGCTAGGTGGTATACCCTATAATTCTATAATTCCATGAGCTATATGAAATCTGCCCTTAACTCAGCAGCTAAGCCCCCAACCCAAGTTTGCTGCAAGGGTCGGAGTCTCTGAATCTCTACTATGCCACAGGGTTGTCGCCAGCGTACAAAAGTAACATACCTATATCGATAAAATATGATTTTTGGCTATGAGTCAAATGACTCGTGCCCTCTTTGAGTAACCACCTAACTCTCTTTAATCCTATTTTAAATTTTTTACAGCATGCAATCTTTGAAAATCAAACTCTAAAGACTCTAGTTCTGTTATGGCATATATTTACATGGTATCGTCTTATCTTGGACTTACAAGTCACATTCTCTGAGCCATTTATAGCAAATTATGTATCTATTCTCAAATCATGAAATTCAGGACCACCATATTAACAATTATTTTCAAGAAACTCATTCTTTAAAACTCATGTGAAACCATGCAAGCAATTTTCTTTATCAACGATTCAATAAACAAAGGTGGTCATGTCAAAATTCTTAATTTCATGCATTTCTTTCACTTTAACACAAAATATAGATATCTCAAGAAACACCCTCTCGTCATCTCTAAATCATGTTCAATTACTATGACATTGAGAAAACTACTTTCACACTGTAAAATATGCATTTCAACCCTTTTCCGATAAAACCATAAACTTTCATTCAATACACGAGAGAAAATTCATAATTTGTGCTCTCAAACAATCTCAAATCTCAATTTTCATACATATACATATACATGTAAATCAATTTAGGGAAAACTACCACAAGGCCAAAGCAATAGTAACATTGAAACATTTGGAAGACATAATTTAAATATAGATTACAAAACCCCTTAAAACTCATGCTTAATAATCTTTAAATCATGCTCTAATGTTTACAAGCCAATGTAGTTTTTAGGATAAACCCCACGTACCTTAGACTATAAGAGTTGAAATATGGAACCTAGATCTTGATAGATGGAGCCTAAATCTTGACCTTTTTCTTAGAGTCTTGAACTGAAGATCCTTATTCTTGATCTTGAGGGAAAGTATTTAGGATTTTAATTTGAGAGGAAAAATTGAATTAGTGTGTGTAGTTTGCATTTTAGGCGTGAATCTTATGTTATGGACAGACCTTGGGTGAGGTAAAGGTCCAAATTTCCCTTAAAAATGCAAAAATAGGACCTGAAAATTAGGTACGTGCGTTCGCTCGCTAATCGCGCACAGCTACAGCCTCTCTCACGAAAATGGATGTAACTTTTTGTTAGGGTTATTGGATTTTGGCGAAATTGGTATTGTTGGAAAGCTACTTCGAAGGCCTTTCATTTGATATATAGTACGACCTCTAATGAGATATATACAAGAATTTATGGTTAATGAAATTTGATCCAAGTTTAAACGTCCACTGAAACTTAATCGCTAGAAATATTTTCAACTCGTCTTAGAGTTAGGGGATTTTTGTGACCTCAATTCATATTCAAAGGTATTCCCACATTATATGATTGATAACCACACATATATTAACAAGAATTATCTAGTTTGGGTCTATACGCTTAGGAACTATGGTCTAGATTCTAGCCTAAAAGTACGGGGTGTTACAGGGGTCCTACATACTATTCTAGTACACCAGTGGTGGGAGGCAAGTATACATTGTCCATCATCAATTATGTCTCCTGTGTCGGCAAAACTCGATTTCCAACCCTTACACTCAAATGCCTTCTTTTGAAAATCATTTAACTTTCTTTAAGCCCAATTTTAGTCCTTTAAAACTATGCCTCATGCTTTAAAATGTTTATTTATTTTGCATGTCAAGGGCACTTCATAATAGGTATCTTCATACCTAGACTTGTAAGTCAATCATATCATATAAAATCCATAGTCCTTCACATTCAAAAGTATGTTAATGACCACCAAAAGATTAAAAAATCACATGAGAGTTCTTATTTCAAATAGCATATAAAACTTATGCAAAACACTCTCTCTTTTCAAGACTTTAACATATGGTGGCCCATTCTTTCATAAATGACATAAAATTCCTTCATTTAACATAAAATGGAATTTATCAATAATCACACCTCTTTGAATATATTTAAAGAAAATGACAATGCATATTTGATAAAGAGGCATTTAGAACTCAAGAATTATCATCATTCATAAAGCAGCCCCAACACTAGTCACAAATGAATCTCATGTTTGAAAAATGGGGACTTATAGTTCATGCTCTAAAATCCACTTTAAAATCCATAAGTGATAGTAAGTGCTTAAATTCAAGCTTTTATATCATTTATTTGAAAAACCCATAACATTTTAAGAAAATAACTTTCAACATGCAAGGGGGATTTTAGAAATCATTCTCTTAAATCACTTTTCGAAACTCATTATATATGTACACATAACTATAACTCATGTTCATGGACCCCCCCCCCCACCCTGTAATTACATAGTTTCATTAAACATGGATTTATGGTGCATGCTCTTCAAATTGTTTCCAAAGCGCATTACATATAACTGCATATACATTTTTAAAACTTGTTAAAATATTAAACTTACGCCCATACGAGTTAGGATAGTCCCGCATACCTTTTGACTAAAGAAGATTGAATAATAACCTTGAGTTTGGAATCTACATGCTTAAGGATTGAGAAATCCCTCCTTGGAAATCTTTAGAGAAAGAGAATTAGGGTTTGGGGGATTTCAATTGGTTTTGGAATGAACTTAGGGTTATATGACAGATTGGGGAAGTTATGGGGGTTAAAGGACCTTTGCACCCATGAAATACTCAAGAAAAACATTGGTTTTAGTGTATTTGAATATAGGTCTATTCCATAGTAAAATCTCAGAGCACAAGGTCCGTGCCAGGCTCCTATCACGGAGCACAGGGTCCATGATACATCAAAATCATGGACCCTCACTGATTTCTCATGGAAATGCTCATAACTTTTTGCTCAGGTATCGGATTAAGCCAAAATTGGATGCGTTGGAAAGAGGACTCAATTATATTTAATTTAGTGGGTCTTGAGGCTCAAAATTCCATATATTATAGAAGTTATACCCATTCAAAGTTGACCCTGGTAGAATCAAATACCAAAATTTGGTCGATAACGAAAGTTCTTAACTCCACTTCACTCTAAGTGTTTTCTATGAACATTATTTACCTTGAAAGTATTTTAAACACTAGGTAAATGATTATGAAAATTTTATTTATATACAAATCATTGGATTAAAGTTTATATACGTAGAAACAATAGTCAAATTCTAGCTCAAAAATGTGGGGTGTTACATGTGGTCCATGCTTTAGTGATTTAGGGAAAAGTATAAACTTGATTCCCCTACTAGTGTTAATACTCTTGGTTTGGGAAAGTTGAGGCCATGATCTATGGTGATCCAAATGGCAGACAAAAGTAGAGTTTATCCCAAAGGAATCATAGAAAACGTACTCATCAAGGTTGGTAAGTTCATTATTCCTACTGACTTTATTGCTTTTTATTATGATGCAAATGATAGGGCACTGATTATCTTAGGACTTCTATTCTTGGAGATGGAAGGATTCTTGATTGATGTGGGAGAGAGGACTCTCACAATGAGATGAGATAATGAAGAAATGGTTTTCAAAGTCTATACACCACTCAATCCACATTCCCATTAAAAGGACTTATTCCTGATCACAATTATGGAAATGATGAGTGTGGGGTGGTGGAGTCCAAACTACCAATGACCTCTTCATGTAGTCTTATTAAATTTCCTAAGTCACCACCTAAGCTCAAATTTGACAAGCCTAAAAAAGGCTATTGTTGTTAAAAATACAGACCTTGAGCGTACACACTTAAAAGACCAAAAAAGAGTGATAAGATAGCCATCAAGTAGGAGGAAGAAGATGAATGAATTCAATTGATATGTGTTAATTTGGGTCATTCCGTGATACTAAATCAGGTACTGCTTGGAAGGTAATCGAAGTTAAGTTAGGTATTTTATTTTTGTAGTATAATTTTATTTCACGTAGTTTTTATTTCTGTTGAGTCACAGGTTGATGGGAAGTCTAAGTACCCAAAATCTAAATTAATGAGCATAGAAAAGACTGGGTGTGGGGTCCACATGACCTTATGAATTTTTAAATATGCAACTAGCAAGGCATACAGGCCTCAAGGAGCATTTCTATCTCTACTTTTAATTATACTTTGGCAACAAAGTATATTTTTAAGTGTGAGGTGGGAAATATTTCCATGGTTTATGGTGAAGGGATGCTATAGGGTCTGTCTTTAGTTGTTTTCTTAGTTTTTGAGTAAATTTGAAAAAAAAAATACAAAAAGACTTATATTTTGGTAGTTTGTAGTTTTAGTTTATTTTTTGTGCCAGTCTAGTAGTTGCACACTTTACCCACCCCGTGGTTGTTCTTTGTGGTTCTTTTCGAAGGGGTCCCTCTTTGAACACAGTATTCTTTTTCATTTTTAAGAGTAATTTGATTTTTTTTGTATTAGGAACAAGTAGGATGTTCTTGCTATGTGCTATGTATGATTACATGATGCAAGTAGTTTTGTTTGTGAGAGCATTTTGATTATGTTAAATGACTATTTTTGGGACACTTAGGCTCATTTATATGATTCTCTCTTATTGTTGGCTTAATTTTGAATTCATATCAATTGCTTAGTTGAGAATCTATAGTGATCCAACTTGATTTGAGGATGTGCTATGTGTGTGGGAAGTTTTTTGTATATTCCTTGTTATAATGTGATGTGTAGAACTTTCCTGGTGTGTGTGCAAAGAGAAATAAAGATTATAGGTTTAGAAGATGATAAAGGCAGTTCTTTGATAAGCATGTTAATATTCTCTTTTACCTACCCTTGTGCATAATCTTAGTTAGCCCCATTGAGCCTTAGCTTATTTCCTTGGTAGCCTCATAGGTAGCCTATTTCCCTTTTTTAAATGACCATAACTTGATCTAGAGATCCTAAGCACTTTAGTCGAAAAATTAATAAAGTTAAGGAGTGTAGAAACGAAGAAGAAAAAGGTGAATTTGAAGCCCAAAAGTAGTAGCTAGTGGTGTAGGAAAAGTTTATGTGTTGGGAGTGGAATTAATGTAATGAGAAGAGAAAAAATTAAATCATGTGTTGATTAAGAATTCTCCCTCCTTTCTATGTGTGAACTATCTTAATGTGAACTAGCTTAATGAGATGGGGCAAAACAAAAGAGATGTGTGAAGGTAGAGCTGGTGAAAGCTTTGTTGTTTAGAGAAGATTTTACTTTATAATGTAAGGTATTAAAGTTCTTAGGGAAGATAGTCACTATTACCGACCAAATAGTTCCTACCCATCCCTTAGCCTACATTAAAACCCTTAAAGTCCTATTTGATCATAAGCTTTAAAATTCTAATATTAGTAGAGTGCTACTAAAGGAAATCCTATGGTTCATCTTATGTGGCATATCCATTTTTTGTGAGAGTGAGCATAATTTGATTCTTATACCTATTCCTGTGATAAATTGCACTATGTGAGTAAATATAGGTAACTCTCTTGGGGTAGGGCACATGTTTGATGATAGTTAGGTGATTTGTATGATCTCTTTGATTGAGTAATATGCATCAGTTTGCCAACTGGGTGAGTCAATTTTTGATGCTAGGATTTTTTGGAAGTAGAGTTCATGAGCTTCCAAATATATATGACAGTCTTAGTGTAAAAATTGCAATCTGTGTAGTCATTGTAGTGCTAGCTTGAGTGTATTGCTTGCAGTAAAAATGTAGAGTATCCCTTGATATGATGCTTAAGGTGAAGATTTGTTTGAGTACGAACAAGGATTTAAATGTGGGGTGGTGATCTTAGGTGGATTTATGCACCAAAGTGTTGTTATCTAGCCTTATTTTGCTTAGTTTTGAGGACTTCTCGTGTGCGTAATGAGTTAATCATTGTATAAATGAGTATCAAAGTAATAAGCAAAGTGTTTATAATATTTAAGGTGTGTACAAATCAAGTTTCGAAGAAAAATGTTCAATTAAAGTTCAAACGAGATAACTAGTATTCTTAGCTTGAGCTATGTGCTATTCTAGTTTGTCTTGCTTGATTCTAGTTTGCTTAAAGGTCTAATTCATGGATTTTGATGATATAGAAAGCTTGTTCAGATATTTAAATTTATGTTGGAATAATGTACAAGTTTTAATTGAAGAGTAAGATAAACCACGCAGCAATAACTTGAAGGCCAAACGCATGAAAAATACTATGTTCAAAACTGAAATTTGTCGACTTAGGAGCATGCCACACAGCCTAGCCACTAATATAAGGGCATGACACACCCGTGGATGCAAGGGAAATTGTCCAAACCAATGTGCCTGAATGATAGCATCATGCCACACTGGCTAAGCAACACGATATTGGCATGGCACACTAGGTAGTTCAAATCGGCAAATCTCATTCTACTATAAATAGGATACTTCACTTATTTGGTATTCACCTTGGATGACTTAAGAGAATTGAAACACGGTTGTGGGGGCTTAAATTAGGGTTTTTAATTTTTTTTTTCTTTAGCTTTCTTTTGGATTATTACATGGATTCTTTAACTATGATTCTTTGTAACTCCATGTGTGGATAAATTTCCTCATATAGGGTTAAGGCTAAGAACATGACATTTTTTCTTGTTAATTGATTTGGTTTATGTTATTATCATTATTGGTTGTTCATGAATCCTTTTTTTAACTATTCTACAAATCTGCGACCCTAGGATAAATCCATATTTCTACCATGAGTCCGAAGGAGGAATGATAGAATAGAATATGGGCTATATGTAATAGGATCGTAATCATTCAATGAATTGAAGTTATGATTTTCTGTTAGAATAGGAATATACCTAAGTAGCCTTATTAGGCACATAATGAGAAGAATACAAATACTTTTAGCTTAGTTCTTGCATCTCTGCTTAATGATGTAGTTGTGAGGCTAAGTTAGATAATTGATTAGAGGTTCGAAAGATTGTGATCATGCTATGAACCACGTGATCCAACAACAAACGTAATTAACTAAGCCAATGAGTTTACATAGCTAAGTAGGAGTGTTCGCAGTGACTTAGCCTTGGGTTCTACCTGTTATTGTTCAAATAATTTACTTTATAACATTGTTTAATTTTATTCGTAATTTACAACTCTTAAACATTTGTGGTTACTTAGCACTTGCTTAATCTTCATCATGAGACTATAATTGGATAGTTGTTTAATATAAGTATCTATGGGATTGATACTTGGCTTTCTGAAGGTCAGTTTACTTTTGGTGGACCATGTACACTTGCGTGTGCGCAACATTGCTGGTGTGATCTTAGGGAGAAGAATTCATAAAAATCCACAAGGTTTAGTGTTGTTATATTATCATTACATAAAAATGGTACTGTAGAAGTTCACATCATTGCATTTCAATATTTCCAAGACACAATTGGATGTGAGCTATGCACTTCAAAAGAATGAAGGTAAAATAACTCACAATCAGAGTATGCAAGAGTGTTGTGAAATTTGATTTATATCTTTAATTGTATGCAATCAGATATTACATCTACTATTAATAAATTAAGTCAGTACATGAGTAATTCTAATCAAACTCACTGAATGAGAGTTATAAAAGTTTTGGGTTGTCTACTACATACTCAAAACTATTTTTTGCATTATAACAAATATCCATCAGTAATTTAAAGATATAGTGATACAAATCGAATCACCAGATTGAATGAAGAAAAATCCATGAGTGGATATGTATTTAATTTGGGCGGAGAAGCAGTCTTTTGAAAATTATTCAAACAGATATGTATGCCCGCTCTACAATAAAATCTGAATTTATCACATTAGCTAATACCGATGAAGAAGTTGAATGGCTTCAAAATTTCTTGGAAGATATTCCTTATTTAGTGTTATCATTTTTCAATAGAGTTTGAGGTACCGTCATTCTGTCGATTTGATTTATTTTGTAGGATATATTTCATAACCTCGGGTACTTGAGAAAAATAATTTTCTTAAGGATACACCGTCAATTCGTGTAAGATCCCACAAAATTCTTAGCTTAAATCAGTTCTTTAGGCTTGTCAAGGGGTCCCAAACTTAGAATATTTTAGCTAAGTATTCAAACTTAGTGCTATTTTAGCCTTCAAAAGTTGGAAATCTTATTTCAAGACCTTTACGTCGATTAAATATTGATATTCAAGTTAATTCATAATCAAGAAGGCTAATAGGAGTTCCCGCACGACTTTTGGATTTTTCGGACCTCGTTTAGACCATGTTTGAGTTCCCAAAATAGTATGCCGCGTCGACCATCGCATCGATGGATGATTTTTCCCTCAGCTCTAGTGCAAATTCCATTGAATCGATACAGCGCGCTAGCTATCGCGTTGATGCCAACGACGTAGCGCGGCGGCCTGCATGCCAGTAACATAATTTTTCAGTCATTAAAAGACCACATCCTTGGGGTAATTAGGTCTTTTTTCCATGACCTTCATCCCCCAAAATATGAAATTAAACCCTTTGGAGAGCAATTATACTCATTATTCCTCAAAATACTCAAGAACAAGAACCCTAGGAGATTTAATTTCAAATCAAGAACTCAAGAACTCACCATCAATCCCTCAAAATTCAGGCACTAAGGTATGTAAAGTGTTCATCCAAGGGTCCTTCCACCCTTGGAGTCCAAGAAACTATTTTTAAACAACAAGTATATGATATTCATTAATTCCATGTTGGGTTTTATAATATTCATGTTTATAATGATTAATTGGGTTTCAAATCCATGTTTCATGATAAATTTTATGTGGGGTTAATTGAATTATATGTGTTATCATGTGAGATCATGCTAAAGCCTTCAAATTGTGAAGTTGATATTTGTAATTGTGTGCTCACATGTTAATTAGTCTTATGTGCCTATTTTATGCTTTTCTAGTGATTGATAAATTAAGCATGTGATTTGAATAGTGGAATTATATCATATTAGCATGTATTCAAGTTTATGCCATATAAGTGTTTGTTAAAATGCCCCAATGAATGAATGATGATCAAGTACTAGGTTTACATGTTTCAAGCTTATACCATGTCTCTTAATTTATAATATCGAGTCCTGGGGGTACTTGTACCCGATAATTTAGCTATTTACCTATAAGACCCTACCAAATTTCTAAGCTTAATTCAGTCCTTTAGGCTTGTCAAGGGGTCCCAAACTTAGAAAATTCTAGCTAAGTTCCCAGACTTTGTTTATTTTGGCCTTCAAAAATTGGAAATCTCATTTTGCAACCTTAATGTCCTTTAATAGTTCGTATTTTTGTTAATTCATGATTAGAGAGGTTAATAGGTGTTCCTGAATAAGTTTTGGATTTTTCAAACCTCGTTTAGACCATGTTTGGTGTCCCAAAATAGTGGACCAACACGATCTTGGCGCGCTGCGTCGCCTATCACATTGGTTAACATTGTTGAAGGGATTTATAGTAACACTACTAAGGCTTGGTGCGATCATGGAACGACGCATTAGGTATCGCGTCGATGCCAGTTTTCAGTCATTAAATGACTGCATCTTCAAGGGTAAATAGGTCATTTTCCCATGAACCAGGTCATCCCCAAACACAAAATTGTTCTTGAATGACCTAAATGTTGCATTATTCACACAAGTTTTCCCAAAGTTCATCATTCTCTCTCAAAATCAAGAAACCCTAGTTTCAAAATTCAAGAATAAGGCTCAAGAATTCCTTCAAGAACCCTTAAGGATTCACGTTCTAAGGTATGGTAAGTGTTTATTAATGGATCTCTTTCATCCATGAAGCTCAAGAATCCTATTTTAAAATCATAAATTATGATGTTCATGTTGTGGGTTGATTATGACCATATTGATGTTGTTGTGTGATTCCCAAGGTGGAATCTTTAATATGTTTTCGTGAATATATGCTAGCATATGGGTTGAAATCTATTAAATTATGTTGATTTATGCAATCATGATGTATTGATTTAATGTTCATGCCTAAGCCTAAGGTTATTCATACAAGGTGTTTTATAAAATGCCTAAGAAAACAAGACTTATACATTATGACTCATTAGGGCTTAAATGATGAATTCATGCTTTATCCTTATGTTCAAAGTGACTCCCATGTTATTGTTTTGCATTGAAATTGTTTGATGGAATGCGCATGAGACTAGAATTGTGAAACCATGATATATTTGAATGTATTCCTCTACATGTACAAGATTATGAATATCAAATACTTCATGAAAAATCCCTAATGATTGTGCTATGAATTGTTGACTATGGTCATGTGTCCAGAAGTTTCATGTCTTGTCAGTTTCATGCTATCGAGTTCTGGGGGTACTTGTTCCCGAAAATTTAGCTGTGTTCCTAGAGCCAGGGTCAGTTTTCAAGATACTCTCAGTCAAGCCATGATCAGTAGAATTCAGTCAGTTACATGACTCTGGAAAACTCAATAAATTCATTATCAGTCCAGTTCTACTCAGTAATCTCAGATAGTTAACAGAACTCAGTAGTATTCCATCAGTCAACAAAATTTAGTGAACTCAGTCTAGTTTAACTCAGTATAATCAGTTCAATGTCTATTCAGTTGGGAGTAGGATTCAGCACTAAGTGATCCCAAGGATGGGAACTCACCTGCCAGTAGAGGGTGTGATTCTTAGAAGAAGTCCTTGCATTCCACAACTACATAGCCACCGTAGGTTGAGACATTAAAACCTCTCAGATGAGGGTTGATGAGGTGGCTTAACCTATCAGACGAGGGTCCCACTATTCTCCTTAGAGTACCTGCCAGATGAGGGTCACTCACAGCTTGTCCTTACTAGTGGTGCGGTATTGACACCCTTCCAATTAGGGTTATAGATTAGACCCTAACTCAGATATATTGCTTTATTTGGGGCATGTTGATTAGATTACTACCACCCATAGTCTCAGTCTCAGTCTTCAAAATAGAACTCAAATAGCTCTACAAATTTTAGGGCTGTCACATACAGTCACTCAGTTCAACTCAGTTAGTTCGATTAGAATCCTCATGATTTCAGTTACAGTCTATATAGTCATGTATGTATTCTCATTTAGTTATTCTCATGATATTCAGTCAATTATAGTTCATGCATATGAACCTTTGCATTTAGTGTTACCTCACTTTGCGTACCAATACATTCATGCATACTGACACATACTTTTCTTTTGCGCTATGGTGTTTTATACCATAGGTTCAGACATACAAGATCCAGATTATCCTTATCATATTAGACGTTCAGTGGATAGACTAGCAGTGAGTCCTCATTATTCAAAGATGTTATCTTATTTTATTTGTTCATTACATTCAGTTCAGTAGATGGAGTTAGTTGGGGACATGTCCCATCAACTCTTTATTCAGACAGTTTAAAGTCTTTCATACTAGATGTTCAGACTTTAGTATGTTCAGTTTTATATTTAGTTTTGGTATTGTTATACCATATTTCATTTTTATATCAGTATTATAGTTTTGAACCTTATGGCATATTTTCAGCCCATTATTCTGCATTTAAAGTGTTATGATACAGTTATTATAGCAAGTACTATTCATGGGTTAGCTAGTAGTCCTTTAGGATTGTTAGTAATGGGTAGCATCTGGGGCACCAGGATAGCGGCGTTACAAACTTGGTATCAGAACCTAAGGTTCAATAGAGTCCTAGGAAGTCTGAAAGTTGTATCTAGTAGAGTTTGGTGCATAGGTGATATATAAGCAGATGCTAACACATTTGAGGCTTTTAACTCTAAATAATTGTGAAGTCTTAAGCAAATTTTGGTTATTTTATCATTTTCTTGTGATATTGTAGTTGTAGCAAGGATGGGAGGAAAACATAGGAAAGATGAACAAAATAAGTAGAATCTGGTACAAATGAGCTGATATGAGTCTGACGGCATTTCTTGCAAGCCGTCAGAGATGTGGTAAGCTACCGGAAAAAGGCGTCAAGAAGAATAGTGAAGAAGAGTTGCTGGATGAAGGTGACGACATTCTGAATATGTCATTACAAGTGTGGTAAGTCATCAGAAAATGTCATCAAGTGGGACAGAACATGGTGAAATAAGCTGAAAGTCTGATGACATTTGCTACACGCCTTCACTCCTCTGGTAATCCATCAGAGGACATCATTAGAGTAAGGCAGAATAGGTTAAGAAGGCACAACTTCTGACGACATATCTGAGACACCGTCAGAAGCCTGACGATCAACACCAATATGCCATCACCTAAATCCAAACCCAGCTGTGATTTTGTTATTTTATTACCTTAATTAGGCTTTAGTATAAATAGAATCTTTTAGGGTTTTATTCACAACTGGGAAAGCAACTTTTGATATCTTGCAACTTAGTAAAGGGGAGTTCACTTGTTTTTGACTCTCTTAACTTGGGAAATTTTTATTGTACTTGAAGGAGAAACAACTTTGAATTTCATCTTTTATCAGTTCACTTGCTTTAAGCTATGAATTTAATCTTTGATATCTCTTTCTATCTTATGAGCAACTAAAACCCACAACTAGGGTTGTGGAATCTATGATTATTATTTCATTGATTTAATAGTTGGATTAGGGTTTGAGTGATTGTGGGAACGTCTTGACATTCTGTTGTTTTAACTTGAATCTATTGGTTGCAAACATTAGGTTATGCCTTAGATTTTATTTATTTCTAATGGAGAAATAGACTAGAGGTCGTGAATTATCAACAGGGACTCGGAAGCTAGCAACCTTCTGTTTAATGATTGATGCCATAACTGGATCAATCTACCTAAGATAACATCCGGTTGGAAATAGATATGTTATCTAATTTTGAGAGAATTAGATAATAAATTATCTGGTGAGGTCGAGAGATAAGTCAGATAGTATCATCGGCAAGGATAATCTGTTGTTCCCACCTATCACGAGAATCATGAACAGTTATTATTCAATGGAGATTAATAGTCATAGTGATCACAACCCTAGTTTCTCTATATCATTGATTCAAAATATTGAAATCTAAGTTTTGAGTTCCAAAATAAGTTGAAACGTTAAAATTTGTTTGATTGATAAAAACCCCTATTTTGTCTTTTCTTATTATTTATTGTAATTTTATTATTTATTGTAATTTAACTTGTAGCTATAGTTTCGAACTAGTTTAATCGCCACTCACATTATTCCCTATGAATTTGACCCCGACTCCAAAGTTGGGTAAATATATTGATGATGACCGCCTTGCACTTATTTGAGGTGTAAGTTGAGCGTTATCAATGGGTATGTTGCACACCATATTTATGTACAAAAGGCTATAAGATGTTTTAGGAACTTTTTTCCTTCTTTTAGTATTCATGTCATGCCAGTAAGCATGAGCTTAAATTTAATTCTCAGTCTAATCCACTTCTCCCTTTCTTCTACAGAAAATGCCTCCCAAAAGAAGAAATGGAAATCAGTCAGCCCCTCAGCCCATCCAAGCAGATCCCTTGGACTAACATATTTCTCATGCTGAGTTCAGAGCTGCATTCACTACTCTTGCTAACTCAGTTACTACTCAGAATGAATGGCCAGCTTCTATTCTAGCCAACCCAGTGGCCAACACTGCTACAGCCAGGATTCTAGACTTCATCCAAATAAATCCTCCATCCTTTTTTGGGTCTAAGGCAAATGAGGACCTCAAGAATTTCTTGATCAGTTTTAGAAGGTTGCAAATATCATAGGGGTTACCACTAGTGAGAGTGCTAATCTAGTTGCATATCAGTTATAGGATGTGGCTTACACATGGTTCAAGCAGTGGAAGCATATAGGGGTGCAGATGCAGGGCCTATTGAGTGGGAGGAGTTTTCCACTGCCTTCTTAGATAGATTCTTTCCCCTAGATCTTAGAGAAGCTAAGGTGTTAGAGTTTATCAACCTCAGGCATGGAAATATGACAATGAAAGAGTATTCTCTTAAGTTTACTTAACTAGCTAGATATTCTCCTCATGTGGTGGCAAATAGCAGGGCCAAGATGAGTAAGTTTGTTTCTTGGGTGAATGATAGTGTTGTCAAAGAGTGAAAGACGGCCATGTTGATTGGTGAGATGGATATATCCAGGCTTATGATCCATGCTTAACAGATAGAGGAACAAAGATTAAGAAGAGGGAAAAGCAGCATAAAAGAGCTAGAACCGGTAGCTTTAACTTCAATCAGACTAAGTCAGAGGGTGGTAACTATTCTCAGTTTTGCCCAAAGTTATCCATTCCAGCTCCTTCCTCAACCAATGCTCCAGTTCTTAAGTTCAGGAATGGTAACCAAGATAGGGAGCCAGGTTTTAAGTCTCAGGGTAGTGTTAGTAGTACCCGAACCAATCCTCTTTGCCAGACTTATGGTAAGAACCACAAGGTTATTTGCATAGCTGGAAGTGATGTGTGTTTTGAATGTGGTAAGCCAGGCTACAGAGTCATAGATTGTCCTCAGTCGGATATTCAGGGTCAGCAAAACCTTTCCTTAGCTCATTTCGATCGTCCAAATAGGAAGGGTGCCAGTCCCATCACTACCAGTGGGAAATGCCCAAATAGACTCTATGTTCTTCAATCCCAACAAAATTAGGAAAATTCTCCTGATGTGGTCACTGGTATGTTACAGATCTTTCATGTACATGTTTATGCTTTTCTAGATCCAGGATATTCTTTATGTTTTGTTACTCCTTATATAGCAGTTGATTTTGGAGCTAGTCCCAAAATTCTAGAAGAACCCTTCTCAGTCTCTACCCCAGTGGGTAAAACTATCATAGCCTGACGGGTATACAAGAACTGTCCGATTATGATATTTCAAAAAGTTACTTCAGCAGACTTAGTAGAATTAGAGATGACAAATCTTGATGTCATTCTCGACATGGATTGGCTTCATTCCTGCTAACCATAGTCGACTGCAGAAACAGAATTGTCCAGTTTCAATTTTCAAATGAACCTATCTTAGAGTGGAGGGGTAGTACTTCTGCATTCAGAGGTCAACTTGTTTCTTATCTATAGGCTAGGAAAATGATATCAAAGGGATGTGTTTATTATCTTGTTTGAGTCAAAGACACTAATTTACAAACTCCCAGTCTTGAATTAGTCCCATTAGTGAATGAATACTCAGATATCTTTCTCGAAGACCTTCCAAAAATCTCTCCCAGAAGGGAAATAGACTTCGACATTGATTTTCATCCAGATACTCAGCCTATATTCATTTCGCCATGTAGAATGGAACCAGCAGAACTCATAGAACTAAAGAAACAGTTAAAGGATCTCCTAGACAAGGGATTCATCAGAACCAGCATATCTCCATGGATTGCACCAGTCTTATTCATACGTAAGAAAGACGGTTCTCTCAGAATATGTATTGACTATCGTCAGCTCAATAAAGTCACGATCAAGAACAAGTATCCACTTCCCAGAATTGATGACTTGTTTGACTAACCTCAGGGTGCCAACTACTTCTCTAAGATAGACCTCAGATTAGGCTATCATCAGCTTAGAGTCAGAGAATATGATATTTCAAAAATAGCCTTCCGAACCCGATATGGTCATTTTGAATTCCTAGTTATGTCCTTTGGTCTTACTAATGCCCCAGCAGCTTTCATGGACTTGATGAATTATGTGTTCAAGCAGTACTTGGACATATTCATCATAGTCTTCATAGATGACATTCTCGTCACTTCCTGCAACGAGTATGACTATGCAAATCATCTCATAATAGTATTGTAGACTCTTAGAAATCATCGGTTGTTCTCCAAATTTAGTAAGTGCGAATTTTGGCTAAGATTAGTAGCATTCCTTGCTCATATCATTTTTGGTGATGGCATTAGGGTTGATCCTCAAAATACCAAAGTAGTAAGAAACTAGCCTTGCCCTGTCTATCCATCAGATATGAGGAGTTTCTTGGGTCTAGCTAGATATTACAGATGGTTTTATGAGGGATTTTTTTTCTATTGCATCCCCTATGTCCAGATTTACTCTAAAAAAAGTCAAGTTCCAGTGGTTAGTTGCGAGAAGACTTTTCAGGAGTTGAAGAATCGACTCACCTTAACTCTAGTTTTGGCTCTTCCAGATGGGTCAGATGGGTTTGTAGTATACTGTGATACAACCAGAGTAGGTTAGGGTTGTGTCCTTATATAGCATGGTAAGGTCATATCTTATACCTCTAGACAGCTTAAACCCCATAAGAAGAATTATCCAATTCATGATCTTGAGTTAGCAGCCGTAGTATTTGCCTTAAAGATTTGGAGGCATTACTTGTACAGTGTTCATGTAGATGTGTTCACAGATCATAAAATCCTTCAGTACGTATTCCCTC
This sequence comes from Capsicum annuum, assembly GCF_002878395.1. NCBI lineage: Eukaryota > Viridiplantae > Streptophyta > Magnoliopsida > Solanales > Solanaceae > Capsicum > Capsicum annuum. Next base: position 199,178,019 of record NC_061115.1, read on the forward strand.
AAAAAGATCTTAACCTCCGTAAGAGAAGGTGGTTAGAGCTCTTGAAAGATTATGACATGAGTGTCCTTTATCATTCGAGAAAGGCCAATATAATGGCTGACTCTCTCAATAGATTGTCTATGGGTAGTGTTGCTTGTGTTGAGGACAATTAGAAAAAGTTAGCTTGGGAAGTCCATCAACATGCCTGACTAGGTGTTCGCTTAGTCGATTCAGCCAAAGGTAGTATATGTGTTCAGAAGTTAAGGAAAAGCAGGATAGATTTGAAAGAGTCGGTCAAAGATCAAAAGGTTGAGGTTTTATCCTGAGGTAAAGATGGTATTTTGCATTGTCAGGGTCATCTGAATGCCAGGTGTTGATGACTTAAGGAAACAAATTCTTGCAAAAGTGCATGGTGCGCATTACTCGATTCATCCAGGGGTCACTAAGATGTATCATGATTTATGGGAGATCTATTGGTGGAGTGGGATGAAAAGAGATATTACAGAGTTTGTGGCTAAGTTCACAACATGTCAGAAGGTTAAGGTTGAGCATTAGAAGCCTAGTGGGTCCATATAGGAATTCAATATTCCCACTTAGAAATGGGAAGAAGTGAACATGGACTTTGTGATGGGTTTGCCTCGTACTCGTCATCAGCATGATTCAGTTTAGGTCATTATAGATAGAATGACCAAGTCAGCTCATTTCCTTCTAGTCCATACCTCTTATTCAGCCAAGGAATATGCCAAACTCTATATCAGGGAGTTGGTCAGATTACATGGTGTTACGTTGTTTATTGTCTAAGATAGAGGTACCCAGTTTACCTCTCATTTCTGGGAAGTGTTCCAAAAGGGTTTTAGTACCCGAGTTTATCTTAGTACAACCTTCCATCCTCAAAAAGATGGTCAAGCTAAAAGGATATGCTAAGGGCGTGTGAAATTGATTTCAAGGGTATTTGGGATGACCATTTGCCTTTGATTGACTTTACATACAACAACAGCTATCATTCCATTATTCATATAGCTCCATTTAAATCTCTCTACGATAGGACATGTGTATCTCCAATCATTTGGTTTGAAGTCGGTAAGGCTGCAGTAGTAGGGCCTAACTTGGTGTTCGATACCTTAGAGAAAGTCCAGTTTATTAGAGAAAGGCTCAAGACAGTTCAGAGCCGATAGAAATCGTACGTAGATGTGCGCAAGAAGGATCTCGAGTTTGAGATTGGTGATCATGTTTATTTGAAAATTTCTCCCATGAAGGGAGCAAAATGGTTCGACAAAAAGGGAAAGATCAGTCCCCGATATGTCGATCGCTTCAAAATTCTCAGTCGCTTCGGTAAAGTAGCTTATGAGCTCAAATTGCCTTCAGATCTAGTTTCAGTGCATCCAGTCTTTTATGTCTCCTTATTTAAGAAGTTTATAGGTGACCTAGCAGTTGTAGTTCCTATTGAGGACGTAGATATCTAGAACAGTCTCTCTTATGAGGAAATTCCAGTCAAAATCCTTGACTATCAGACCTGCAGACTGAGAAACAAAAAAGTCCCTCTCATCAAAGTTCATTGGTAGAATCAGTCTATTGAGGGAGCTAATTGGGAAGCAGAAGCAGAGATGTTGGCCAAGTATCCTCAACTCTTCTCCATAAACTCAGACTCTGCCCAAGGTAATAGCTTTCCTTAAAATTATTCAATTTCATGTTCAGATTGTAGTTATAAACTTGGTATTCAGTTCTATGCTCATTTTCATTTAAAATTGGTTATCTTTACCATTACATGTTCAATAGCATATTCATGAGTCAGTTCAGTCATGTATTCACGCATCATATATGCATTATCAGTTTATCAGTACTCTCAGTCATGTATTCATGTATCATCTCAGTCATAAAATCATGCATCAGATATGCATGCTCAGTACGAATGTCAGTAATGTCAGTCATGTAGTCATGTTTCAGTTGTTCAGTTCTAGTATGAACTTCAACTTATCGATTCTCTCATCTCAATCAGTTTTATTTGAGGACAAATGTTCCCAAGGGGAGATATTGTAAGACCCTACCAAATTTCTAAACTTAATTCAGTCCTTTAGGCTTGTCAAGAAGTCCCAAACTTAGAAAATTCTAGCAAAATTCTCAGATTTAGTTTATTTTGGCCTTCAAAATTTGGTAATCTCATTTCATAACCTTAATGTCCTTTAATGGTCCATATTTTTGTTAATTCATGATCAGAGAGATCAATGGGTGTTCCCGTACAAGTTTGGATTTTTTGGACCATATTTGGTGTCCTAAAATAATGGACCAACACGATCTTGGCGTGTTGCATTGCCTATCACCTTGGTTAACATTGTTGCAGGGATTGCCAGTAAAACTACTGAGTCTTGGCACGATCATGGCATGACGCATCGGGTATCGCGTCGATTCCATCGACGCGCCGCGTTGCCAATCGCGTCGCAATTTTCAGTCATTAAATGACCGCATCTTCAAGGGTAAATAGGTCATTTTCCCATGAACCAGGCCATCCCCAAACACAAAATTGTTCTTGAATGACCTAAATGTTGCATTATTCACACAAGTTTTCCCAAAGTTCATCATTCTCTCTCAAAATCAAGAAACCCTAGTTTCAAAATTCAAGAACAAGGCTCAAGAATTCCTTCAAGAACCCTTAAGGATTCACGTTCTAAGGTATGTCAAGTGTTTATTCATGGATCCCTTTCATCCATGAAGCTCAAGAATCCTATTTTAAAATCATAAATTATGATGTTCATGTTGTGGGTTGATTATGACCTTGTTGATGTTGTTGTGTGATTCCCAAGGTTGAATCTTTAATGTGTTTTCATGAATCTATGCTAGCATGAGGGTTGAAATCTATTAAATTGTGTTGATTTATGTAACCATGATGTATTGATTTAATGTTCATGCTTAAGCCTAAAGTTATGCATGCAAGGTGTTTGATAAAATGCCTAAGAGAACAAGAATTATGCATTATGACTCATTAGGGCTTAAATGATGAGTTCATGCTTTACCCTTATGTTCAAAGTGACTCCCATGTTATTGTTTTGCATTGAAATTGTTTGATGGAATGCCCATGAGACTAGAATTGTGAAACCATGATATATTTGAATGCATTCCTCTATATGAACAAGATTATTAATATCAAATACTTCATGAAAAATCCCTAATGATTGTGCTTTGAATTGTTGACTATGGTCATGTGTCAAGAAGTATTATGTCTTGTCAGTTTCATGCTATTGAGTCCTGGGGGTACTTGATCCCGAAAATTTAACTGTGTGCCTAGATCCAGTGTCAGTTTTCAAGATACTCTCAGTCAAGCCATGATCAGAAGAATTCAGTCAGTTACATGACTTAGGAAAACTCAATAAATTCATTATCGATCCAATTCTACTCAGTATTCTCAGTAAACTCAGATAGTTAACAGAACTCAGTAGTATTTTGTTAGTCAACGAAATTCAGTGAACTCAGTCTAGTTCAACTCAGTATAATTAGTTCAATGTCGTTTCGGTTGGGAGTAGGATTCAGCACCGAGTGAACCCAAGGATGGGAACTCACTTGCCAGTAGAGGGTGTGATTCTTAGAAGCAATCCTTGCATTCCAGAACTACATAGCCAGTGTATGTTCAGACATCAAAACCTATCAGATGAGGTTTGATGAGATGGATTAACTTGTCAGACGAAGGTCCCACCGTTTTTCTTAGAGTACCTACCAGATGAGGGTTACTCATAGCTTGTCCTTAACAGTGGTGTGGTATTGACACCCTTCCAATTGGGGTTATAGATTGGACCCCAACTCAGCTATATTGCTTTATTCAGGGTCAGTTAGATGACTACCTCCCACAGTATTTGAGATCTTTTCATTTTACATCTGCATAAGATTTTTGTCTGCTCTGGGCTGTCTTAAGTCTATCTCTGATAAATTGTACTTTCTCTAAAGAATCAAACACCAAGTCAGGCCCTACTACCTCGGCCTCACCTACCTCAAACCAACTAATGGGATATCTATATATTCTCTCATAAAGAGCCTCAAACAAAGCCATCTGTATACTGGAATGGTAAATGTTATTATATACAAGCTTAATCAAAGGTAATTAATCATCCTAACTACCCTTAAAGTCAACAACACATGCTCTCAGCATATCTTCTAAAGTTTGAATAGTCCTTTCTACTTGACCATCTGTCTGAGGGTGAAAAGTTGTACTAAGGTGAACTTGGGTACCAAGACCCTTTTGAAAGGCTTTCCAAAAGTGAGAGGTGAACTGCATACCTCTATCTCAAATGATGGATAATGGGACACTGTGTAATCTGACCAACTCTCTAACATAGAGCTTGGCATAATCCTAGATTAAATAAGAGGTATAAACTGGCAAGAAATGGGTTGATTTGAGCACCTTGTCCATAATAACCCATATCGAATCATGTTGTCAACGAGTATGAGGCAAACCTTCCATGAAGTCAATATTCACTTCTTTTCACTTCCATGTGGGAATACTAAACTCTTGCATAGAACCACTAGGCTTTTGGTGCTTAATCTTCACCTACTGACAAGTAGAGCACTCAGCCACAAACTCTACAATGTCCCTTTTCATTCCACTCCACCAATAGAATTCCCACAAGGTGCAGTATATCTTAGTATCCCCTAGATAAATAGAGTAACGCACACCATGTGCTTGTGCAAGAATTCACTGCCTCAATCCATCTACATATGGCACACAAAGTCAACCCTGGCAGCGTAACACACCATCTCCCTCTTGGGAGAAAACCTCTACTTGCTGGTCTCTAACTGGCTCTTTCAGCTTAACTAAACTGGGATCTTTGTCCTATTTTTCTTTTACTTTAGAAACCAAAGATGATTTCAAACTATTCTACACCCAAACACTACCTCCAGCCGAATCAACCAAACGGACACTTAACCTGGCAAGCTGATGAACTTCTTGAACTAACTTCTTTTTACCATCATCAACATGAGCAACACTACCTATGGAAAACCTACTAAGGGCATCTTCAACTATATTGGCCTTACCTGGATTATACAGAACACTCACGTCATAATCTTTCAATAACTCTAACCACCTTCTTTGACACAAGTTTGAGTCTTTCTATGAAAACACATACTGTAAAATTTTGCGGTCTGTAAACACATCAACATATACCCCATACAAATAGTGCCTCTAAATCTTTAAGGCAAATACAATACTTGCTAGCTCTAGATCATGGGTGGGATAATTCTTTTCATGGGGCTTAAGTTGTGTTAGAGGCATAGGTCACAACCTTACTCCTCTTTATCAAAACCTTACTACTCTTCATCAAAACACACACCAAGCCAACTCTAGAATCATCACAATATACAAAAAAATCCATCTGAACCATCGGGCAAAGTCAAAATTGGGGTTGTAGTGAGTTGAGTCTTCAACTCCTAAAAACTCTTCTCATAAGAATCTGATCACTGGAACATGACTTTCTTCTGAGTCAATCTGGACATGGGAGATGCAATAGATGAAAATCCTTCAAAAAAACCTTCGATAATAGCCAGCTAAACCCAAGAAACTCCTAATATCAGATGGAGAGATAGGTCAAGGAAAGCTTTTCACGACTTTGGTATTTTGAGGACAACTCTAATGCCATCATGAAAACTCTATGATCAAGGAAAGCTAATGACCTTAGCCAGATTTTGAACTTAGTAAATTTGGCAAACAAATAATGGGCTCTAAGAGTCTATAATATTATTCTGAGATAGTCTACATGATTATGTTTGTTTCAGGAGTAAGCAAGAATATTTTCAATGAAGACTATGATGAACATGTCCAAGTACTGCTTGAACACTTGATTCATCAAGTACATTAAAGCTATTGGGGTATTGGTAAGACCAAATGACATGACTAGAAACTCGAAGTAACCTTATCGAGTTCTAAAAGTTATTTTGGGAATGTCACATTCTCTGACTCTAAGCTGATGATAGCCGGATCTGAGGTCTATCTTAGAAAAGTAACTAGCACCCTGAAGTTGGTCAAACAAGTTATCGATTCTAGGAAGTGGGTACTTATTCTTGACTATGACTTTATTTAATTGACGGTAGTCTATACACATTCTAAGAGAACCGCCTTTCTTTCACACGAATAAGATTGGTGTACCCAAGAAGATATGTTGGGCTTGATAAATCCTTTGTCTAAGAGGTTTTTCAACTATTCTTTTAACTCTTTAAATTAAGCTGGAACGATTCTATATGGCGGAATAGAGATGGGCTGAGTATCAGGAAAAAGGTCTATTCCAAAGTCAATCTCTCTTTTGGGAGGAACTCTAGGAAGATTTTTGGGAAACACATCAATAAATTCACTTGCTATTGGAATAACTCAAGACTAGAAGTCTCAGAACTAGAGTCTTTCACTCGCACCAATTGATAGACACACCCCTTGGATATTATTTTTCTTGCTTTGAGGTATGTAACGAGTTGACCCTTAAGCCTTGTGGCACTACCCCTCCATTATAGGATAGGTTCATTCGGGAACTAGAAATGGACAACTCCATTTCTATAATCAACAGAAGTATAGCATGAATATAGCCGATCTCTGCCGAGAATGACGTCAAAATCTGTCATCTCTAACTCTACTAAGTTTGTTGAAGTAACTTTCTAAGACACCATAACCGGACAGTTCTTGTATACCCGTTGGGCTATGATAGATTTACCCACTAAGGTAGAGATTGAGAAAGGGTATACTAGGATTTCGAGACTAGCTCTGAAGTCAACAACTATATAAGGAGTTATAAAGGACAAAGAAGCTCCTGGATCTAGCAAAGCATAAATATGTAAATGGTAAACTTGTAATGTACTAGTGACCACATCAGGAGAACTTTCCTGATCTTATCAGGACTGGAGTGGATATAGCCTATTTGGGTATTGCCTACTGGTGGCGTTGAAAATAGCACCCTACTGAGACGGGCGATTGGCCTGAGCTGGGGGACGATTATGCTAACTCTGTGAACCTATCTGAGGACACTCTCTAATTCTATAACCTGGTTTTCCACACCCAAAATACCCTTTGTTCCCAACCCTACAGACACCCTGATGGTTTCTGCCATATTTTTGGCAAAGAGAATTTGTCCGAGCACTGCTAATACTACCCTGATATTTAGAGCCTGGCGCACTATCCTTATAACCATTTTTGAATTTAGGCACTAGAGCACTGGAAGAGGACGGAGCCGGGATTGAAGATTTTGGGTAGAACTGAGGACGATTACCACCCTCTAACTTAGGCTGAGTGAAGTTAAAGTTATATGTTCTAGCCCTCTTGTTCTTCCTCTCTTTTTTTAGTCTTCTATTCCTCAATCTATTGAGCATAGACCATCAACCTAGCCAAGTTCATCTCCTTAATCAACATTGTGGTTCTACACTCCTTGACCACACTATTAGACATACCACACACGAACTTGCTCATCTTAGACCTGCAATCATCTACCACATGTGGAATTAACTAAGTAAACTTGAGAGAATACTCCTTCACTATCATGCTGCCCTTCTTAAAATTGATAAATTCTAACACCTTATCCTCTCTCATCTCCAACAGAAAGAACCTATCTAAAACGGTAGTAGCAAACTCCTCCCATTATATAGGCCCTACATCTGTGCCCCTATCTACCTTCTACTATTTAAACTACATGTGAGCCAATCCTGTAACTGATAGGCAGCTAACTCAACACTCTCACTAGCAATTACCCTCATAATGTTTGTTACCTTCTACATCATGTCAAGGAATTCCTGTAGGTCCTCTTCTGACTTAGACCCCAAAAATAATGAAGGGTTTATTCGAGTAAAGTCTTGAATTCTAGTTGCAGCAGTATTGGCCACTGGGATGGCCTGAACAGCAGCTGGGCATTCATTTTGAGCTGCCACAAAATGGGCTAGAGTGATGAAATTTGCTCTGAATTCTACATGAGAAACGTGCTCATTAGGGGGATCTTCCCTAACGAGTGAAGATGCTGGCTGGTTCCCATTTCTTTTTCCATTGGTCTTTATAGGAGGTATGTTCTATAAATAAAAGGAAAATTTGGATTAAAAAGAGATTTTAACTTGAGCTCATGCTTACTCGCATGATATGAAAACTGAAAGAAGGGAACTTTTTCCTAAAAATGCCTCATAGCCTCTTGTTCATAAGTGTGGCGCGCTACACACCCATGCACAATACTCTACTTGACATAACTTTCAGACTCCCTAGGATACTTTAGAACCTTAGGCTCTGATACAAAGTTTTTAATGCCCCAAATCTGTACCCTAGTCGTCACATGGTGCTTATAATCCCAAAGGACCACAAGCTAACGCATGACTGGTACCTGCTGTGAGCACTGAAATAGTACTAGAATATATATATAGAACAATTCTAAAACTGCCATAAAGTTCTCAAAATACTTAAATAATAACTGAGTATAACTGATAATAACATCAGAAAAAAATTAAAATAACTGACTATGCTAGTTTAAAAGACTCTAACTATCTGAATGTAGAGTTGATGGGATAAGCCCCCAACTAACTTTAACTACTTAATTGAACCTACTAAATCTGCTAAAATGCTGAAATAAAATAATATTCTTAATGGATGAGGGCTCACTACTGAATCTGCAATTGATATTTTGGGATGTTAAGTATGATTAGGAACCTGTAGTCCAAACCAATGATATGAGACATTATAGCACAAAAAAAGTATGTGATCAGTACGTAAAATGTACTGGTATGCTAAGTGAGGTAAGTCTAATATGCATGGGCTCATATGCATGAACAGTAACTAACTAAATAATATAAAGTAATTGAGTGAGAGTACATGGAGAACTGAAACTACAGTAAACACTGAGTATGCAATACTGCGTACATAGGTATATATCATGACTGAAATTGAGTACAGGGTTTTGATAACTGAATTACTGAGCATAATAATGTGTCAACAAGTTAAGATTGAGCATATGAGGCCTGGTGGGTTGTACCAGGAAATAGAATTGCCAAAATAGAAATGAAAGGTAATTAATATGGATTTTATTACCATTCTTCCTCGGTCTAAGAACCAATTTGATTTAATTTGGGTCATCGGGGATAAGATGACAAAGTCTGCTCACTTCCTACCGGTAAGGACTAATTTTTTGGCTGAGAGTTAAGCGTGGTTGTATCTTTGGGAGATTATAAAGATGCATAGGGTACCGGCCTCAATTATCTCTGATCGGGGTACATAGTTTTCATCTCACTTGCAGTCTTCTCAGAAGGGATTGGGGACTATGGTGAGTTTGAGTATTGCTTTTTATCTACAAATAGAAGGGGAAGTAGAAAGGATTATTCAAACATTGGAGGATATGCTTCGTGTATTTATGATTCATTATGGTGGAAATTGGGTTGAGCATATATCTTTGGTAGAGTTTTCTTATAATAATATCTATCATTCTAGTATTGGAATGGCCCCTCTTGAAGCGTTGTATGGTAGGAGGTGCAGATTTCCTATTGGGTGGTTTGAGCATGGTGAGGCAGATATGTTTGGTCCAAACTTGGTTTATCAGGCTATAAAAAAGGTGAAGGTGATTTGGTATAGGCTTAAGGCTTCCCAAAGTTGCCAAAAGTCCTATGTGGATGTTAGGCATAGAGACTTGGAGTTTGAGGTTGGGGATAGGGTGTTTCTCAAGGTATCTCCTATGAAGGGAGTAATGTGGTTTGGCAGAAAAGAGAAGCTCAGTCCCAAATATGTTAGTCATTATATAGTTTTATGGAGGGTTGGTAAGGTACCATACGAATTGGAGTTGCCTTCTAGTTCATCCGATATTTCACGTCTCTATATTGAGAAAGTGTCTAGGTAATCCTTCTTTTGTTTTTTCTTTACAGAGGTTGGGTAGCTCAGATTTGCTATCCTATGAGGAGATCTTGGTTTAGATATTGGATCGGAAGGTTCGTTGGTTGCAGACCAAGGATGTGGCCTTGGTTAAGGTTCTATGGTGGAACCACAAGGTGGAAGAGGCTACATGGGACGTGTAAGCGGACATAAAGTCCAAGTATTTGTATTTGTTTTCTGCTCTAGATATTCATACGAAAGGTATGTGTTCTTGAAACATATCTTTGTTTTCTATCTTTATTAAAGGAAAGATTGATTTCCTTGTATCTTTGTTTTCTATCTTAAAGGTAGGATTAGAGGCATCTAAGAGGTATAAGTCATGCATGTACTACCTTGTTCATCATTCGAGGATGAATATTCCTAGTGGGGGAGATTGAAACACCTTAGGTTTTTACCCTTGGAAAATTTCTTAGATTTTTGGTCTCTGAACAGGATATGACTAAGGGGTACCAGTTGCAAGATGAAAAACGATTCGTATGTGGTAGTCGTATGCTGACCAGTGTTGGTGGGATGGATTTGGTTATTGGAATGGATATGACTTGGGATGGTATGAGTCGTATGGTTAGATACGGGTCATTTGGTTTGGGGGTTTTCCTTGACTTAACCTTACACTGGGTAACATAACTTGGATCTGAGTACGAGTGGGTCACCATGGGCCATGAGCTAGGGTACGAGTTATAACCTTAACTCGTATGGTAATCAGTGTTCAAACCTCTTGGGATTCTATTCTGCTAGGGGTAAAGGTTGAGGGTAGTAGTGTATACTTAGATACAACAATGATTGGGCTGTGTTGTAACTTGGACACTATTGGGTCCAAGGGATATGGCCTTGGGTACGAGTGGTGGGTACCACTCGTATTGGAGGGTACGACTGGTATGGATAGTTGTATCCCTCTGATGAGATTTAGGTTCTTTTAAGTGAGGGCAATCTAGATATTTTTCCACTTAATCTAATAAGGCCCCACACTTCTAAACTACTTAGGAGGCTATTTACCCTATTATTCTATCATTTAATACTTAGAAACTTCTCTTAAACACTCTATAATTCTCTTTAAGGCTCTTGGGTAAAGGAAGGATAGGGCTTAATCTAGAGGATCAATTTGGGGTTTGTGGTGATGATTTATCTTCATCGTCTTCTTTGTACAAGGCATTTTCTCTTCCCTCATTGTTAGTTCCAACTAAAGGCATGGTTTTATACAGTGTTTTTATGGCGTGGTTATTGTATGGTTTTGGTTTTCAAATATCTATTAGGGGTTTTGGTTATCAATGCTTGGTTATGACTTTCCCCTGTGTTAATTATCTATTTACAATGTTTTAATTAGGGTTTGGCTACCTGGTTGCATGGGAATGATTAATTGGTAATTGGAATTGGTTTAAAAAACAATATGCCCCCAATATGTTTGATAAAATGCCTATGAGGATGTTTTTACTACATTGTTGGACTTTTAATGAAAACTATTGCATGGTATGGTTTGGTAACGGAACCTTAATTGGTTTAATGGTTTGGAATGGTTAAATAGATTGATTTCGTTCAATAAACACACTTGTGGGGTACAATGCAATTCCCAAGTAATCATAATAATGGATCACTTGTGGGGTACATGGGACTCACACAAGTACATAGGAGTCCCTTGATCTTTTATGGTTTGGATCAAGACAATACTTATAAGTTATAGTTGGTATGACGATACCACTATTCATAAACTTGGTTAATAATGAATTGGTTGGATGGAAAATGTTTTAATTGGGCAAGGATGGCGGGTTGTTATAGCTAAAAATGAAGGTGGGAGTTCATGGACGAACACTGGAAACTCATGTTTGCCGAAATGAGGGGTTGGTCATGGCCACCATATATAATAATCATGAGGTATACAAGAATCCTTAAAGTACATTGTTCATATGTATCATGGAGAGAAAAGGGTGCTTAGGAATTCCTTACTCTTATGGTATCTCCGATTTGTGTGGCTACACGTATCGGGGCCCGTTTAGGGGGTTACACTGAATGAATATAGCCCATGGATGGTTAAGGATGGTTACGCTTCACATACCCAGTTTGATGGTTTCAAATGCATACTAAACCCGGTTTCTTTTTTCGGTATGGTTATATATATATACGTACATATATATATGTGTGTGTGTGTGTATGGTTGTATGTATATGGTTGATTTACTTGGTTTTACTAGATGACATTATTTTATCCTTATTCTGAGTTCTTGCTAGCGTTTACCCACTAACCCGTCTTTAGGCGGCTGTATCCCCACCTGATGTAGTAACTGGCCGTTCTACTCATCCAACTTAGCATTCGAACTTCAGGATACTGTGTTTTCTTAGAGTTGCCCATAATAATCTTGAGTTTGGATCAATGGTGCAGCAATTCAGTGGCATATGCCAATAGTTTGGAGCAAGTTAAATATTACAAGTACAAGAATAATCACCTTAAAACCTAAGGCCACAAACCAACCACCATATTCTTAAAATCACAAGTTTTCTTTTTATGAAGCAGGAACACATGATACCTTCAAACCAAGGACTTCAAAGCCTAAATATCAAAACCGGCAATTCCTCACTTCTGTAAATTCAAGAGGAAATATTTCTGCATAAGTTTAGGAAGCACAATTATGGTAAAACTCATCCTCTTGTGCACACATTTTTTAATTTGGGTCATTCATGTTTCATGGATAGGAGGTGCACTTTCAAATTTGAACCTTTAAACCTAAAAAAATACACCTTTTAGTCGGAATATCACTTTTACTCTTAAGTGACACACTTTCTAGTCCTGGTCATTCAATTTTACCTTCAAGAGATGCATCTGTTGTCTAGAGACTTAATTCATCTTTGCAATATGCATTTTGCTAGTAGTCATGATTTGGTTTGACACTCAAAAAACTTTGTTGATGATGAACTGGGAGAAAAATTTTATTCATATAATTTGGGACTTTACTTCCAATCTAGGACCCTCTTGGAGAATGGCATTTTATTTTCTATTCAGGACTCTACTGAAAAATGAGACTTTATTTTTCAAAAAATAGGATCTTTCTTTAGCATAATCTTTGTTTGAGATAATATTCATTCTAGTTTTGATTTTGATTCCAAGAGCCCGATGGAGAATAGGGTAACAAAATTGCAAGTCAAAAGCCCGCCTGAAGAATAGAGTGAAGAAATTATAAGTAAGGAGCCTGCTATTTGACACATCTTTATTTTTGTTCTACCTGTTATAATGTATTTTTCCTAAATTTCAAATAATTATGCTATCTAACCAAAAAGTTTTAGTATCAAGATTAATGTTTACCTAAATATTTCATTCGACCAACTAATTTACTATCACGACTGAGATATATATAATATGATACTGATAGCGTATATATGAGGGTGAAGAAATTACAAGTCAGGGGCCTGCCTGGAGAATAGGATGAAGAAATTGCAGGACAGGAACCCTCCTGGAGAATAGGGTGAAGAAATTGCAAACCAGGATCCCGTCTGGAGAATAGGGTAAAGAAATTGCAAGTCAAGAGCCCGCTTGGAGAATGGGGTGAAGATTTAAAATTGCAAGTCAAGAGCCCACCAAGAGAATAGGGTGAAGATTTAAAATTGCAAGTCAAGAGCCCGCCTAGAGAATAAAGTGAATATTTTAAAATTGCAAGTCAGGAGTTTGCTTGGAGAATAGTGTGAAGATTTAAAAGTGCAAGTCAAGAGACCACATGGAGAATAGGGTGAAGATTTAAAATTACAAGTTAGGAGCCCGCATGAAGAATAGGGTGAAGATTTAGAATTGCATGTCAGTAGCCCACCTAAAGAATAAGTTGAAGACTTAAAATTGGAAGTAAGGAACCTGCCTGAAGAATAGGATAAAGATTTAAAATTGTAAGTCAGGACCCCATCTAGAGAACGGAGTGAAAATTATTGCAAGTCAGGAACCCGCCTGGAGAATAGAGTGAGGATTTAAAATTGGAAGTCAACAGCCCGCCTAGAGAATAGGGTGAAAAATTTAATAAAGCAAGTCAGGAGTCCGCCTAAAGAATAGGGTAAAGATTTTAAATTGCAAGTCAAGAGCCCACCTGCAGAATAGAGTGAAGATTTTCAAGTTCAAGTTTAAAAAATTTCGCATGGGGAAAGAATTCACTTCAATTTCAACCCAAAGAAGATATTTTATTACTTGAAAAAGCATTGAAGATTCAAGTCAAGAATCAAATAAAATTGCATACATAAGAGATTTGTAATTTCATTTCTCTTTCTAGCTTGTAATTTTTATTTTAGATGTAATGACAGGAGTTACGAACCAGAAACTCAACAGAATCTCACTTGACCCTCCAACTCAATATAGTCCCTCTTTTTTTCAAACCGTTAAACTACACGTGACCTGATTTCCTCATAACCTGAGATAAGTAGGATGCCCAAAACAAATACTTGGTAGCACTCTATCTTCTTTTTTCTTTTTGAATAATGGCCGAGTCAAATTTATCTCGTTGTCTACTTCCTTGTTCGAAAACACTCTATGTTTATATTCAAAAAGGGGCATCATGTCGACACATCATTTGGACTCTCCCAAACATCGTATTCTCAAATTTTATCTCATTCATTGCATCCTTACCACACACCCTTACCCTATCCAATAATACCTCCACAAAAGACAAAAAATAACAACCCCTAACAAATTACCGACCTAGTATCCCCCTATCCCATGTGGCCTACCCTAACCACTCAGTCATATGTTTTACTCACTTATTCTCACCATAACAGTAACAGAAAAAGAGAGAAATATATAAACACAGAAAACTCCTTTATCATTAGAAGTTGACTCCTTCCATTAACAGAAGGAGAAACCAAATTCCTTCTCTATTCCATTTTTCTTTTCTTTTTCACTATCTCTACACAAAAACACAAGGGAAAGACAGAGAAAAAATAAAAAGAGAAGGAGATTGGAGAAAGGGGAAGAAAACTATATATACACATAGCTATAGAGAGAGAAAAATACACGCTAATGAAGGAAGACTTAGACCATGAAACACAATAAGGAGAATTAAGAGAAAAAAATAAGGAGAGAGAAGATAGACAAAATAGAGAAAAAGATATAAAAATAGTGGAAGCAAAGGGGAAAAACATATCAGTCATTTGGATTTTTTGAAAAAATTTCACCTAAAACCAAAATACTACCAACTCCCCATTCCCCACTACCGATCAAACCAATACCAAATCGACCCTACTTGCTGAAAAATGGCATTGAATTAGCTTTGGTTTTTGTCAAATCATCGTCGAAAAACAACAATTAGTGACCCAAATCCCACCCCACACCCTCAAAATAAATCGACTAAATACCACCCAAAAATCAACCAAACACTACCTATTCCACACCCCCAAAAGCCGACCAAACACCATCCAAATTTCTTAAAAACTGTACCTAAAAGCATGCAAAATCAACCCATTTCTGGTGAAGTTATTCCAGAAAATGAGAATAACTCTGATTTCCATCGACCTCACTGGAAAATTAAAAGTAACTAGTCCAGCATCGAAATACATCAGAAAAATATTTTTGTTTAGGCAAAATGGAATCCGAGGTCGAATTTGTCAATTTGGGGGTTCATTATTGAGGTTCGATTCGAGGTTTTTGGGCATGAATTCTTTTTTTTTAATTGAGTAATACTTGATTTTGAAAGGTTCAATTTGAGGTGTAATTCTTCAACTCTATCCATTTTAATTTTATCTTACCGTGGTGTGTTAATCATATGATTACGTGACTCATATGTGGTTGGTGATGTGATTTTTTTTATAAGTATGGTTTAACAACTCTAATTGTCGTGGCTTGATTGATTGATTCCATATTGAAATTGGTTAATCATGTGATTGAGAATGAAATTGGGGTAGGGATTCTAAATTGATAAAGTTGGATATAAATTGCTCATTTTGATTCACCGCTATTTTTAGTTTGTGTATAATCGTTAATTCTTTTCAATCGGTAGTATCATGATTAGGATATCAAATGGGTAGGCAAATTTTAGGTTTTCATATTTATCGAATGTTTTAATATTTGTTTGAATGGATTTTCTATTTTTATCATACTTAATCAAAATATATTCATTTTGGGGGGCCTGCCCCAAGGTCCTATGTACTCATTTTCTCGAGAATGCCCCGTGATATTTTGTACTTGGCGTCGTTCATGGACAAGACTCGAACGTCGGGTGGAGAGTATTTTTGGGTTAATTTAGGATAGAATAGGTGTACTTTTTAGGACTGTATAATCGGGCTAGACATTATTTTATTTTGAATTCTTGTTTTGTTAGTTAGTTTGTTTGTTTTATGTGCTTTTTATGAGTTTATTCACTTCATAGTATCAAATAAGTCGAAAGAATTCAAAGAAATAATTGTGTTCGAACCATGGGATTGATGGGTTCCTAATATCTTTCCCTTGATCAATAGAATTCCACAACCTAAATCTATATTTGTAGACCAACATTGAGAGTCAAAATTATTTTTGAAAAGGAAATTTAAAAGGTGACTTGGCACACCAAATCAATGTCAAATGGTGACTCTGAGTTTTAATTGTAAAATCCTTTTTCGAAACATATTTTTATTTTGTTACTTTCACTTTGGAAAACCCTTTTATACTAAAAATTAAATTCTTTGATAAAAAGTGGTGTGACACCTATAGGATCCTATTACCCTAGGTTACTACCATGTTAGACATAGTAGAGGATAATAACCCTTTAGTATAAGGTTTACTACTTGACTCGGTGGATTATCATGGTTTACTGAATCACGGTATTATGGTTATGTTAGATATATATATATATATATTTATATATATATATATATATATATATATATATATCATGATTATGACATTAGTTGGACTCTAAGTGAGTGATTTATCCTTGGAAAAGATGTTGTCGTAGTCTATGGATGTTTAGACACTTATAATTGTATTTCTTGGATATTGGTGATGGCATGAACATATTCGATACATTCATGATCACTTAATGGTACAATTTTAACTAAAAACTTAGTTTTACTACAGTTTTCCTAAAAAGATATCTATTCCCACTTTTCAATTTTAAAATGGATTCTTTCATAACGGAAATTATACCACCTTAAAGGATGATTTATAAGCCTTCGAAAGTTAAAAAAAGATATTTTAAAGATTTGACAGAGATTGATTTCAGAATATGATTTTACGTCTACTATTTATGTCACAACCCGAGGCTACCCCCTAGTCGTGACAATGGTGCTTACAGTCAAAAGTGACCACAAGCTAACCCATGAGTTGGTACCTGCTGTGAGCATAGATTAAAGTAACAAAATACACATGTGTGGAAATCAATTGTCAATGCCATAAGGTTTAAATACTGAAAACAAGGTTAAATCATAAATATGAACGTCTAAAGCCATACTGAAAAAACTGATAAAACAACTAATAACCTGACTACTGTCTAACACTGTCTGAAAAGCCTCTAACTGAGTGACTGTGGAGTTGATGGAACAAACCCCCAACTAACTCTAACTAAATGAGAATACTGAACTACTAAGATAAACTGAAATAAAATAATTATGTCCTCAATAGATGAGAACTCACCACTTTGCTACTGCTAAAATACTGGACTGTCAAAGTTTGGTCGGGAAACTAAGCATCCAAACCTATGTTATAGGACATCTTAGCACGAAGAAAAATATGCAATTAGTACTTTGAATGTAATAGTATATGAGATGAGGTTAGGCTAAAATTCAAGGGTTAACTACAACAACAACAACAACAAACCCAGTGTATTCCCACTTAGTGGGGTCTGGGGGGGGTAAGATGTACGCAGTCCATACCTCTACCTCTGATGAAGTAGAAAGGCTGTTTCCGAAAGACCCCCGGCTCAAGGCACAAGATAACATACAAACACATAGTAAAGCACAGAAGCAGATGACATAACATAAATACGGCACCCATAAGGAATATAAAACAGAGGAAAGCAGAGGAAAGCACACAGATTTGTAATAAGCATGGGACACTGAATACGGAATCATAAAGGGAATAAAAAATAAAAAACCCCCACCAAGTAATTCCCTACACTAGCGACCCAATCTGGCCCTACTCTTCTGCCATAATTCGCGTCTTCCAGACCTTCCTATCTAGGGTCATGTCCTCGGTGAGCTGTAACTGTTCCATGTCCCGCCTAATCACCTCACCCCAGTACTTCTTCGGCCTACCCCTACCCCGCCTAAAACCATCCAACGCTAGCCTCTCACACCTACGGACCGGGGCATCCATGCCCCTCCTCTTCACGTGTCCGAACCATCTCAATCGTGCTTCCCGCATCTTACACTCCACTGAAGTCACACCAACCTTCTCCTGGATAGTCTCATTCCGAACTCTATCCCCTCGAGTCAGTCCACACATCCAGCGCAACATCCGCATTTCTGCCACCTTCATTTTTTGGATGTGGGAGTTCTTAACTGGCCAACACTCCGCTCCATACAGCAAGGCCGGACGGACTACCACCCTATAGAATTTGCCTTTAAGCTTGGGCGGCACCTTCTTATCACACAGCACCCCCGACGCGAGTTTCCACTTCGTCCATCCCGCCCCAATACGGTGCGAGACATCCTCGTCAATCTCACCGTTACTCTGGATCACGGACCCGAGATACTTGAACTTATCCCTCTTACATACCTCCTGTGCTTCCAGCTTCACTACTACCTCGTTCTCCCGCCTCACGTCATTAAACTTACATTCCACATACTCTGTCTTGCTTCTGCTCACCCTGAACCCTTTAGACTCAAGAGTTTGCCTCCACATCTCTAATTTGTCCTTTACACCCCCTCGATTCTCATCTATCAGAACTACATCGTCTGCAAAGAGCATACACCACGGCACCTCCCCTTGAATACGCCGCGTCAACACATCCATTACTAACGCAAACAAAAAGGGACTAAGAGTAGATCCCTGATGCAATCCTGTCCGGACAGTGAAATGCTCTGAGTCTCCTCCCGCCGTCCTCACCTGGGTTTTCGCTCCCTCATACATATCCTTAATTACTCTGATATATGCCTGCGGTACTCCCCTCACCTCCAAGCATCTCCAAAGCACCTCCCTGGGGACTTTGTCGTAAGCCTTTTCCAGGTCGATAAACACCATGTGCAGATCCTTCTTCCTTTCCCTATACTGCTCCACCAACCTCCGTACCAGGTGGATTGCCTCCGTCGTCGAGCGGCCGGGCATAAATCCAAACTGGTTTTCCGAGATAGACACTATCCGTCTCAGCCTCACCTCGACCACTCTCTCCCAGATCTTCATAGAGTGACTCAATAACTTAATCCCCCTATAGTTATTACAACTCTGAATGTCCCCCTTATTCTTATAGAGAGGGATCATGGTACTCCACCTCCACGCCTCGTGCATCTTTGCCGTCCTGAAAATTTCATTAAACAATCCAGTCAACCACCTTACACCAGCCTCTCCAACGAACTTCCAAAACTCCACCGGTATCTCATCCGGCCCCGTCGCCCTACCCCTACGCATCCTGCGGACTGCCTGTCTAACCTCTTCTACCTTAAAACGTCTACAATAGCTAAAATCCCGACACTCCTCTGAGTGCTCCAGTTCCCCTAACACAATAGCTCTGTCCCCCTCGTCATTCAAGAGCCTATGAAAGTACGACTGCCATCTCTTCTTTATGTGGCCGTCCTCCACCAACACTCTACCGTCCTCCCCCTTAATGCACCTCACCTGATCGAGGTCACGACCCTTCCTCTCCCTAGCCTTAGCGAGTCTAAACAACTTTTTCTCCCCTCCTTTCCACTGTAACCCTGCATACAAGCTCTCAAAAGCGGCCGTCTTAGCTGCCGTGACCGCTGACTTCGCCTCCTTCCTCGCTAGCTTGTACTCTTTCCTGTTTACCCGCTTCTCTTCTTCGTCCTTACTTTCCACCAACTTAGCATACGCCTCTTTCTTGGTCTCCACTTTCTTCTCCACCTCTTCATTCCACCACCAATCCCCCCGATGGTGACCGGCCCAGTCCCTAGAAACACCCAACACCTCCCTTGCATTCTCCCTGATGCACCTTGCCGCCCTGTCCCACATACTATCCACGTCCCCCCTACACTCCCACACCCCCTTGCCCGCCAACCTCTCCCCTATCTCCCACGCATTCACTGGCGTCAAGCCGGCCCACTTAATTCTCGGTCTACACTCCTTACTCCTCCTCTTTCTATTCTTCTTTATACCCAAATCCATAATCAAAAGCCTATGTTGGGTCGAGAGATTCTCACTCGGGATGACTTTACAGTCCTTACACAACGCCCTATCCCCTTTCCTAAGCAACAAAAAGTCAATCTGGGTCCTGGCTATCGCGCTTCGAAAAGTGATCAGGTGCTCGTCCTTCTTCGGGAAGCCCGAGTTCACCACCACCAGCCCAAAGGCCCTCGCAAACTCCAATAGGGTCACCCCCTCTTCATTTCTCTCTCCAAAACCAAAACCACCATGCACATCCCCAAAGCCTCCCGGTAGCGCCCCGATGTGCCCGTTGAAATCCCCTGCTACAACAATCTTCTCCGAACTGGGCACGCCTCTCACCACCTCCTCCAAAGCCTCCCAGAACCGCATCTTCTCCTCCCCCTTCGCTCCCACTTGCGGCGCATAAGCACTACACACGTTCAGGGTAAACCCCCGAATGACCAACTTAATAGTCATCAACCTATCGTTGATCCTCTTCACCTCCACTACCTGACCTCTAAGCTCTTCATCTACTAAGATGCCAACTCCATTCCTACGCCTCTCGCTCCCAGAGTACCACAGCTTGTAACCATCCACATCCCTAGCCTTAGACCCTACCCACTTGGTCTCTTGGACACACGCAAGGTTGATCCTCCTCTTCCTAAGAATCTTCACAAGCTCTACGGACTTACCCTGAAGGGTCCCTATATTCCAAGACCCAACCCTCAGCCTACCGTCACTATCCACACGCCCCCCACTACCTCCCCCTCGGCCCAACTTTGGCCTCCCGCCCACTCCCACCCTCTCCCCATCCCCGCCCCCACCACGGCCCCACGCCCCAACCCCCTCGGACATGACCCTATCCACCCATTACCACCCACAGCCACAACTACCCGACAGTATAGGAAAATATAAAGATGAACCCGGTGACAGTATCAAAGCAGCAGCAAGGAAATACAAAGCTCACACACATTCAAAGTAATATTCCCGAAATAAAACTAAGAAACGACCACAGCAACAGCAACAACAGACAACAGACAAGGTACAGGGGCTACTACGAGCAAAATACTAAGGATGGAATATGAAATAATGAAATAAAATGCAATAAGGATGGAATATGAAATAATGAAATAAAATGCAATACGAAATAACGAAATAACAAAGGTTAGAAGTCACCGGATTTCGCTTGGAGCTGCGGCTGCTGGAGACGGCGTAGCGGTTGCAGACAGAGTTTCGGCCTGTTGGAGACCGAATTGGCGGCTGGAGACCGGGCGGCGGCAGGTTGAAGGCCGAGGTGGGGGGGGGGACTGGTGTACCCGGGGGGGAGG
>NC_061115.1:199199466-199243632 GCF_002878395.1 Capsicum annuum
GTGGGGGGGTATGAACCGACGGGGGGGTCGGGTCAGCGCCGGGGGACGGCGACCGGAGGTCGGGTCGGGTCAGCGCCGGAGGTCGGAGCCGGCGGTCGGGTCGGGTCGGCGCCGAAGGTCAGCGACGGCGCCGGGGACCGGGGGCCGGTGCGCTAGCGATGGAGAGAGGGTAGGGAGAGAGAGAGAGGGCCGGCGACCGGAGGTCGTGGCCGGCGGTCGGTCGGCGCCGGGGACCGGAGGTCGGAGCCGGCGGCCGGATTCAGATTTATGCCTAGTAAAACAACTTGGAAAATATCACTCCGGACAGAACATGCCTTACAACGAGAAAATTTCCAGCTCAAGCTGACTTTTTTCACAAAGCCCAACTTTAACTCCGTGAAAGAAAGAAAATCAGTTCTTTCAAATTTTTTTCGATAAGCTTATGAAAAAAAAAAGGGTTCTTTCAGCAATCAAACTAGTAAAGATCGAAAATTCAAGGGTTAACTATGCATGAAATAATGACTAGTTAAATAGATGAGATAACTGAGTATGCATGCATGAAAATTGAAATACTGAGAATGTAAGAACAAAATATAATATATCTGAAATAATCTATAAAACTGAAATACTGAAATCCGGTAGCTGAATAGCTGATAATTTGTATGCTTTGGTCAAGCAAACCTGAATTGAATTCTGTACTGAATACAGAACTGAGACTGTGAGAGGTATTATGTAACCGACATGCCATAATCTAAACTAAGTGGGGTCCAACCTATATCCGCAGTTGGAAAGGTGTCAGTACCGTGCCACAGGTACTAACAATGGTTGTGTAGATCCACTAATCTGATGTCCTGAAGGACCAGGGAGCCAAGCCTAAACTGATGGGTGACCACTGAGAGAAAGTCAAGCCTAACTGACGGGTGACTCCCTAGAGGAAGTCAAGCGTAACTGACGGGAGACTCCTCATATACCATGTTGGCTACGTAGTTCTGGAATACAGGGACTGTTACTAATGACTCTGCCTAACTGATAAGGAAGCCATCATCCCTCCATTCACTCGATGCTAAATCCTAATCCAAACTAAACTAACACTGATTATTGGACTAAACTAAGCTTAACTGAACAAACAACAGATCATAACAACTGACTGAATGATTATACTCATGGTATATCTGAATTCTTTCTGAAGATACTAAAATTATGTAAACAAATAGGTATCTGGTGTTCATAACCCACCAACATTGAATGGAAATAACAATACGGATATAAAAAAGCTTTAAAACCATAGTAGGGGATCATTGTTCAAAATCCAACAGTTAGACATTTCATCAAACTCATGAGAGTCATGAACTTAAACATAGGAATGAGTAAATCATGTGATAATAACATAATTACAATACTAAAACCATGAGTTAAGGATTTAACATGAAAATTTCATCATTTAAATATGTAAAGGCTCATTCCATCAAAACACTAGTAAACTCAATACATAAATCAAAATTCATAAGAGCTTCATAAAGATAATTCATCATAAACACGTAAAATTCATTATTTAAAACATAAAAATATATTCTTGGAATCCATGGGTGAAAAGAGCCTATGAATGAACATCACACATACCTTGAATCTTAAACATTGAAAGAGAAACACAAATCTTTAAGCTTCTTTGGAAGTTCTTAGATTTTGGGAACTTTATTTCTTGGTTTTTTGGAGGGAAGGTAATTGAATTTGATGAACTTGGGAGATGGTTAGGGTTTGTTTTTTAGAGGAAATTGGAGAATATGGTCAAATAATGCCCTAACTGAAGCTTTAATTCATGTTTTTATGAATTGGATTAAGGGGAAAACACTCAATTGCCCCTCAGAGAATTAAATTCGCAAATGAAATGCGGTTTAAGAAGTCACCGCAATGCAATGAGGCCTCCACCGCTATAATCACCATGATGCACCAATATCGCGATGAGCTGCTAGAATTGAAATCCAAACATGACCCAATCCTCATCCAAAAAATCCAAAACTTCCTCGAGAAATTCTCCTTATACCCATGAACATAAATTAACTCAAAAAACTACGTCTCTAGGTCGGGAAGACTAACTTAAAAATCTTCAAAGTTAAGAGGACTTAAAATGAATAAGTCCCCAACACTTAGAGAAATTTTCAGGCTTTAAGCCTCGTATACATACAACTAGGAGCAAAATTGAGCTAAGAAAAGTACGACGTATTGCAATACCTCCCCCTTTGGGAAGATTCATCCTCAAATGAGACTGATTTAGTAGAGAGTACTGAAGAAACTAATATCATATACTGAACATGCACAACTGAAAGCATGATTACATGACTGAGTGTGAAACATGATACATCACTGAACTGATTTCGTGAATACATGCAATGACATGAGAATGGTTATAAGGCTGAGATAGAAACGACAGGGTCCACTTATGAGTACCCGTTACTTCATGCTGGATCTTGTTTCTTGAAGATAAGTTGAGAGATTTAGTACATGAAAGCTTGGGGGTATTACAACATCTCCTCCTTGGTATAGTTCATCCCCTGAAGGATACCGACTTAGCTGAAATACAAAGAAAAGACTGAGATGATGCATGGGACACTAACGTACTGAATCATGACTAAATATTTGGAATCTGAAATAAATGCATGATATACGAACTAAGTTGAATTAACAAATTACCAGGATTCAAACATTTTTACCTCTAATTAGGAATTCACTAACACGCAATGCAGTCATCCACTAATACACCAACATGACATTCAAGCCTATCTTCCTAACCACACATTAACTTACAAACAACACCCATAAAAGCATCTTTCTCATATCCTCCAAACCTCTATCATCAATAACTTCCATGCACTACCCCAAGAAAACACACACAATTTTAAATAACCATGAAATATATCAAGAACTTGGTGCCAATCTTACTTCACACTTACAACCTTATCTGAAATAATCATGCAATAATCTTTCATTAACATAAAACACTTACTCTCTCACATCTACCAAATTACTCATAATCACCATTATTTCATAATAAAAGTTCAATGAAAGGTTAGAGCATGAGGACCTGAAGCACAAAAGAATACTATGCATAGCTTGGACGCTTAACTGACGACTAAGAAATAGAGTATCCATGACTTGTATTCACTGCAGAGATAAAAATTAAGGATATACATGACATAATCTGATGTTCGCTAATCATTAAGAGAGTATCATGAGTACTGGAACTAAACATACTATAAAGTATGATTACATGAGTCATGATCTACATGACCTGAGTTTGGAGTTCATAAATTCATGGAACATGTTTCATACTGCTGAGTGAACTGGAACTCCTCATACTAGAAACTGGGAGAGTACATGATTTCCTATAAGGTGCACGAATATGAGCTATGATCATAGAACTGACATGCAAGGAATGAGTATATATCATGATAACTGAATTACAAATACTAAAATAAGAATGGGTTGGGCATTATCCTCCCTTACCACTATTCTATAACGTACTGGCATCACTACTGGAATTTGAGAGCCTGACTTGGTTACTTATTCTATCATCTGGCCCTTACCTTTAAGCCATCACTCTAAGTCTACGGGACCCTTTTTATAAACTCTAAACTAAACTGCAACTATCTAAGATTTAACTCATATCCTAACACGTAACATAGATATCCCCAAACCTTTAATGAACCACACTAAATTTTTTTATAGCCTACTAATATCACATCTCTAAATCGCACACACATCATCATACTTAATTTTGAATCAATTAACATAAATTCTTGCATACACTATTTCAATCCTTCTGGTTCACCGAGTATACAACTAACCCCATGGATTAATAATCCACCAAATTTTGATAACACTATCCCCACTTTACTGCTGCTAAATTTTTGGGTTTATTCTTTTAACTCTAGGTCATATACTATCATAGGATTCTGAAAAGGGATCTGAAAACACATCTGACCCCTAAGCACTGAGGTACTACCCCTTCATTCGATGACTGGTTCATAGGGAAGCTAAAACTAAACGACCCTATTTTTGCTATCAACTGAGGCATAATATGAATGGAGCTAATCTATGCTGAGAATGACATCAAAATCAGTCATCTTTGTTTCTACAAGATCTACAAAAGTAATTTTCTGAGATACTATAACTGGATAGTTTCTGTATACCTGTCTGGCTATGATAGACTTACCCACCGGGGTCGACACTAAGAAAGTCTTTGTTAATGTATCGGGATTGACACGAAAACTGAAAGATATATAGGGGGTTACAAAAGAAAGTGAAGCTCTAGGTCTAATAAAATATACGCATGAAGATAGAAGATTTGTAACGTACCCATAACTATATCAAGAGAACTTTCCTGATCATGATGGGATTGGAGTGCATATAATATGTTCTGGAACTGACCACTGGTGGCACTGGAAGTAACTCCCTACTGAGATTAGGGACCTACTAAAGTTGATGACTGATTGGACTGACCCTGTTGGCGCAAATCTCTTCCCCTCTAGGTAACTTCTCGACATTCCCTAATCATGTGGCCTATCTTACCACACCCAAAACATACATCACTGGTAGCTTTACCTTAAACCTTAAATTTTGAAAGAGAAACACAACTCTTTAAGCTTTCTTAAAAGTTCTTGGATTTGGGAACTTGATTTCTTAGTTTTCTTGGAGGGAAGGTAATTGAATTTCATAAACTTGGGAGATGTTTAGGGTTTGTTTTTAGAGGAAATTGGAGAATATGGGAAAATAATGCTCTAACTGAAGCTTTAATTCATGTTTTTACGAATTAGATTGAGGGGAAAAGAGTCAATTTCCCCTCAGAGAATTAAATTCTCAACTAGAATGCAGTTTAAGAGGTCACTGCGATACGATGAGGCCTCCACTGCTATAACTACCGCGATGCACCAATATCTTGGTGAGCTGCTGGAATTAAAATCCAAACACGACCCAATCCTTATCTAAAAAATTTGAAACTTCCCCGAGATATGCTCTTTACACCCCTGAACATAAATTAACTCAAAAACCTATATCTCGAGTTCAAAAAGACCAACTTAAAAATCCTCAAAGTTAAGAGGCCTTAAAATGACTAAGTCCCCAACACTTAGAGAAACTTTCAGGCTTTAAGCCTCTTATACATGCAACTAGAAAATAAACTTAGCTAAGAAAAGTACGGGGTATTATAATTTACTTTGGTCGAGTGAGATTCCAAACCTTTCTACATTGTTATGATGATCTAGTCTCGAAGTTTACCCAGAGCAATCAATTTATAGACTTACACTCTTTTAGTCAAGATTTGAGTTCATGCATTTATTATATATACATTTCTGCGGAGCTGTATGGACTACCTTGATGATGATGATGATTAAAAATCCTAAATTGGGACCAGTTCAGTGTATATATGGGCAGTCTCAAACCCCCTAGGGGCCCCTCCATTCGTGATTCATTATGTCAGTGAAGAGAGGTCGGCATAGGTCCTATCTTCTTAAGTCATCGAGCTGGAGAAGGTGTATACATTGAGTCATATTATGACATGTGGATCGGTTATGGTAATATGGATTTATTTGCATTCATTCTTGCATGTGCATTGCCATTCACAAGTATATTATTTGGTCCCTATGTCTATCAACCTTATGGGTGGTTGCATAGGTATATGTAATAAGTGTTGTTTCCTGTATCTTGTATGTTGAGTGAGCCTTCTGGGTTATGTGGCTCAATTTAAGTATTATTTATGTTGTCTCACATTTTGATGACTAGTTGATATTAGGGGACCAGGTCCCTTGCATATCTTGCCTTGGTACAAAATTCAACCCTAATTTCTACACTACTATAAGTTGAAACAGATGTTTCTCCCAAAGTAGTTTTTGTAAATTAGTGAAAAATTGGTTGGGTCAAAAACTGTCAAAGCTCATGTTCTAAATTGTTATTGCTTTATTTAAGGGTTCGTAAGTCTTTCTTTGTAATTGATTTACTCAAAATATAAGAATAAAGCTTTTGTTTTGTTGTAGAGTTCATAGGTAGAGTTACCTAAGGTGTGTTAATTAGAGTTAATCCATTCGTAAGTGGCTGAGTTGTGAAGAGGTAGTTGTAGAAGAGCTATTATAACTTGAAGAACTTATAGCTAAGTTCATTGGAGTCTGTACTCAATGTGTTTTTATTATAATGGAGATTAAGTGCTTATAAAGGCAAGCCGTGGTTTTTCCTCTCTTGAG
The DNA here is from genome assembly GCF_002878395.1 of Capsicum annuum. Lineage (NCBI taxonomy): Eukaryota > Viridiplantae > Streptophyta > Magnoliopsida > Solanales > Solanaceae > Capsicum > Capsicum annuum. Next base: position 199,205,676 of record NC_061115.1, read on the forward strand.
CAAGGAGGTTTCCACGTAAATCCTTGTGTTTTTTCTTTTCGGCAAGTCTTGTGTATTCATTGTTTTATTTTTGTTCTCCTCGCCTCAGGAACCTAGTCCTTTAACAGTTGTGCACCCCCCACATTTTAATAATTGGTATTAGAGATGGGTTACTCTAAAATGTTAACACTTAGAGTGATTTCTTGATCATGGTTGCTCCACCTAATCTAGAGGAAGGACAATCTACTACTAGACCACCCCACTTTAATGGGCAATACTATAGGTGGTGGAAAACTAGGATATAAAACTTTATTATGGATGAAGACAGTAATTGATGGATGTGATACAACATGGTCCTGATGTGCCAGTTAGGGAGGTCAAAGAAGGAGACAGAACCAGATTTTTTGTTAAAACCAAGAGACAATATGATAAAGAAGATCGCAAGAAAATTAAAAATAATTTTAAGGCTAAAATATTGCTTGTGTGTGGAATTAAACCTAATGAGTATATAAAATTTTTGCCTGCAAAAATTTAAAAGACGTCTAGGGTTTTCTGAGAACAGCTCATGAAGGTACTACAGATGTGAAGGAGTCCAAAGTGGACATGTTGACCACTCTATGTGAAGCTTTCTCTATGAAATAAGGAGAAACCATTCAAGAAATGCATACAAAGTCTACCTCAATCACCACTGAGCTGCAATGCTTGGGTGAGGTTATTCCTCTTCACAAACAAGTAAGGAAAATCCTAGGAGTTCTTCCAAAATCATGGGAGAGCAAAGTTGATACTATTACTAAGGCAAGAAACTTAAAGACTCTTACTATAGATGAACTGATTGGAAATTTAAAGACTCGTGAACTCAAGAAACAAAAAGGTCAAGAAAAGAAGGAAGCTGAAATAGAAAAGTCTCTAGCATTAAAAGTCTTAAAGTCTGCTTCAAGAAAGGAGGAAACTAATGGTGCTTATTTGTCCAAGAAGAGTATGAGGGCTATGAATAAAAGTGGTCAATTTCAAAGCAAAGGAAGCAGCATCAGAAAGGGAGGTACTATTGAAGTCTGCCACAAGAGTGGGAAACCTGGACATTTCATCAAAGATTGCCCATTACACAAAATAGACTATCAAGAATATCTGAAGTCCAGTGGTGATAAAGAAAAGAAGAAGGACCAGGTTCCAGAGAAGTCTAAAAGGAACGTCGTAGCTATTATGTAGTAAAATAGGCTTTAGTAGTCTAGGAAGATACTTTCAGTAAATCTAATGAATCTGCAAAAACCTAAAAATGTCTCTATGTTAGCAGTGGAAGACAGTGAAACCACCTATGATTCCTTGTTTGCTCTCATGAAAAAGTCAGATAATGAAGAAAAAATGAGGTAACTCTTTCTAACATTAAGGAAAACTTAGATAATTATTCTCCTAAGAAGATAAAAAAGCTTGCAAATATGTTGATTGATTCTGTGTGTGAACTGACTGTAGAGAAAAATGTTCTTAAAGACAAAGTAGAAAATCTAGAGCTTGAATTAATTGACTTAACTCTCTAGTTGTCTAAAATAGAAGAATAGTCCTCAAAATTGAAATCAAAAAATCAGAGTTTAGTGGATCAACTGAAGAAAATAGATGAGTCTGATGGTAAAAGGAAGAAAGAAGCCTCAAAGCTTCAAATTAAGCATGAAGTAAAATTGAAGGATTCTCAACGGCATCTGATGACAACATTTCATAAGAATGAAGAATTGGCAAGGAATCTGGTCCGTATAAAAAAGATCTTAACAAATCCATAAAATAGACCACATCTTCACAAAACCTTGCTAATCTAACTAGTCAGGGAATCAATAATAGTAGAGGCCTTGGATATCAGTACAGAAGTGATGATTTTGGGTCTCAAGGCAAGTATATTCCTGTTACTAAAAATAATGTCAATAATTCTCTATGTACTCACTGTGGAATGGATGGTCACTTGAAGAAGGATTTTCAAGAATGTCTTACAGTTAGAATGAATAGTGCTAGATACATCCAGCAGGAGAAATTGTATCCCAAGGGACCCAACCCTTTGAAAAATTTAAAGAAGAACAAACTGACTAGCTGGACCAAGAAATATTTCATCACTCTTTTATCTTTATTTTGGGAACTCAAACTTAAATGGGTTCCCACATCTAACAAATGAACTCTGTATACAGGTGGGAGTAAAGGGAGGCAGTCGACACTGGTTCGTGGACAGTGGATGCTCTAAGCATATGACTAGAAGGACGGACTGTTTTCTCTCACTCAAGGCACTTCAAGGTGGAGGTGTCTCATTTGGAAATATAAAAAAGGTTACATTCATGGTGTTGGGAAGATTGGAAAGTCTCTTAATCATGCCATAAAAGATATGTACTATGTGAATAGTATCAAGTATAGTCTTCTGAGTGTATCTCAAAATCTGTGACAAAGGAAATAAGGTAAAGTTCTTATCTGATAGATGCAGGAATATGTATGTGGTTAATCTAGACTTTGTAGCTGATTGTGAATTAACCTGCTTGAGTGTCTAAGGTGAAAATATTGATTTGTGGCACAGAAGACTGGACATATAAGGTTCTCCTTACTGAATAGATTTTTCTCAAAGAACCTGGTCGGTGGTGTTCCAAATCTACAGTATTCAAACAACAAGGTTTGTGATGCTTGAGACAAAGGAAAACAAACTAGATCCTCCTTCAAGCAGAAGAAGCAGGTCAACATCTCTAGACCCCTTGAGTTGTTGTATATGGATTTATGTGGACATGTTAAAGTCCAAATTAGAGGTGGAAAGATGTATGTGTTTGTTATTATGGATGACTATTCTAGATTCACCTAGACAATGTCCTTAAGAACTAGGGATGAAACCTTTGATGTTTTGGTGGTCTTTTCCAAGCAAATTCAAATGAAGCTAAACTGCAAAATTGTTGGATTTGGATCTGATCAAGGAACTAAGTTTTAAAACTTCCAAGTTACAGGATTCTGTGCTGAAAATGAAATTAGTCATAATTTTTCTGCTCCTAGGACTCCTCAGCAAAATGGAGTGGTTGAAAGAAAGAATGGAAATTTCATAGAAATTGCTAGAACTATGTTGATTGATAATGTCCTTCTAAGAATCTTTTGGGCTGAAGCTGTCAACATTGCCTGTTATGTGACTAATAAATGCCTAATCAGATCTCTCTTGAACAATAATGAATATACGGAGAATAACATAAACTTAACAATAAATTCAAATATATATATATATATATATATATATATATAAAGGCATGAAGGAGTGTGGCGGCTGAGAATGGAATGAGCATATATAATACTTAGGTCTTCCATGGGCTTTAGTCTCTTATTAGTGGTGTTACTTTTTAGGGGAAAGGACAAGAATAGTCACTCGGCTAAAATAATTTCGGCTGAGTGGCCATTGATTTTTAAAATTCAAAATATAATTATTTAGGCCTTTTTTTGCTACTATCTTCATCCTTTTCCCTTTAAATGCTAAGTAAATAGTATAAGCCCATTTCTGATTCAGAGGATGCATTGATTTCGTCCAACAAACCTCGTAGCCAGCACACAATTTTTGAATTTATAAAGGGAGAATAAAAATAGTGAAATGCAAGTAAAACATAAATGCATCAATACAATAATATATTTTTGGAAGAAAGAAAATTAATGCTAGACAGAACATTTGCATTTTTTAACACAATAAACTCAGAAAAGTAATGAATTTTGTGTTAACCCTACACTTTTAATTGGTATAGTTTTTCTAACAATCAAATACGATTTTATAACATTGTAATTGTTGCTCTTCTTTTTTATCAATCAAATACAATATTTGATATCAAATACATGAATCTTTGATACCAAATACAAATACATATTTTATACAATAATTGTATAAAAGTTATCAATATGGTATAAAAGTGTATCAATACGGTATAAAAGTGTATTAATACGGTATAAAAGTGTATCAATTAGGTATAGAGATGCATGCTATCGATGGGCCAAATGATTAAAAATCGGAATTAAATTGGACAGACTGACTTCAATTGTCCAACTTTTACATGGGCTGGTCATTTCTTTTCAAAATGACCAGCACATGTCCTTTTCCCTACATTTATGTCATTTCTTTATATATGGTTTTTTTTACTTCAACAAATAATGCTATTTGGTGTTGTAGAACAAAAAACTAAACATATTAAAACAGTAAATATATGGAACTAAATTATGTATGAAAAACAAAGAGTATTAAGTATATAAATTAATCAAGTAAAATAGAATAAAAATTAATTAGTATTTAATTATATTTATGATAATATTTTTTTAGTTAACTAGTATTTAATTATATTTATGATAATATTTTTTTCGTCATAATATTGGGTTTGTAAAATAGTATTAGACTATTACATCAATAATTCTTTACTCAACTTATAAAATAAATTCTTTATTAAATTAACTAATTCCATCAAATCTTTTCTAACTCACAACAGACATTTACAAGAAAAGATTTAAAGAGTCTAAATTTATTTTGTTTTAATAATTGTGTTGATTTCTCTTCTTTTTAATTTTTTAATTATAGAATTCATAAAAGAAAAGAAAATATAGAAATGCAACATATTTAAGTTATTTCACTTTAGTGGAGCTCTTTTTCAATTATTAGTCATCTTCACTTAAATATACACTAGTATTTTGATAACTAGTTAAATATACACCGTAAAAGCTTGAAATGCGAATTGAATTTATATAAAGTTTAAAACCTCAAGCTTTCCTCTTATGTTCTGATTTCATGTATTCTTCAGGCAAGCCAAGTGGCTCAAATCGTTCGTGAATAATTTTTATATTCATTAAAAATAACTTAATGATATCCTAAAATTAAAATTTTGACCTTTTGTAAGCTTCATTTTTAATAATAACCTAAACAAAGTTATTTAAGTTATGCATTATATTAAAAGATTACCACTTTCAAATATAATTTTGATAATAATTGTTACGCTATATTTGCAAAGTACGTGTACTAAATTAGTACATAAATACAAGCAAAGAGAGTCCCCCACAACATTACATTGCACCTAGGTAGTCGTGTTTTTTTATTTTTCAATTGCATAGTCTATTATTTTCTTATAGCCGTTTATTAAAAATCTAATATACAATATTATACAAACTGCATTTAAAAAAAATATTTATACAATATTATACAAAGAGTTAAGTCGACTTCTTTGCATTAATATGTTGAATTCCTCCTCCTCCTCCTTCTTTTACCCTTCTTTTTTTTAAAAAAAGAAATTATAGCAAAAATATTGCACTCATTTTTAATGTTAATTATTATTGTTCGCAACAAATTTTCGTTCATGGAAAATAAATTTTAACCACAAACGATTGTGGTTACAAATCTGTTCATTCTTCTCTCTTGATTTTTTCCGTAATTCGAGGGCCTTCAGTAGCATATTTCTCGAATGTATGAAGATTTGGATATGAATTTCTCCGTAAATTGAGGGCCGTTAGTGGCATATTTCTCGAACGTAAGAACATTTGGATTTGATCTCCATGAAAGGAGGGTTTGTCTTCTTGATGTATTTGATTGTCAAGAAGAGAGGGTTTTGATGTTTTGAATATCCCATGAATTTATTGGGACTTTTCAGATCTTTGATCTCTTTGTGGATATTCCGTGAATTTATGGGATACTGGAGATGCCTCTTTAAAGGGATATTTATCCACTTTATATAGGCGTAATTTAGGGTTTAGGTTGAGTAGTCATCAAGCTAGATTTAGGTTAAAGTAACCCCCAATAACTCTAACCAAAATTAAACTCTTTTTGTAGAGTCCACAAAATTTCAATGTCTACAATTATTTTTTAATAACTTATCTTTTTGTATGTATTTTGTGTTAATTAATTAACATGACATAAACGTATATTAAAATTATAAGAGTAATTATTTTCTTTAAATGGATATAGTAATACATATATTGTAACTTCAATTGCTATAATACAGACTTCATTCTTTTTGTATGTCATCTTATATATTGATGTGACATACTAGTGCAATGCATACAGACAAAGCTAGTAAATTTTAATATACGTTAACTTACCTATAATTTTTTAAAAAATTATAGTCAGTAAATTTTGCTCGTGACAAAAACTAATGATTAGTTACAAAATTTTGTGACTAATTTTTTAACTATTGCCGCGCATTTTAATTATTTGAAGTAAAAATATTTATTTAGCTATAAGATTATATATCAAATAATTTTATTGTGCCCGAAAAGTTGTTATTGCAATGAAAATTTTTATCACATGTCAAAAATTTATAATTAGCCATAAAATTTATTGTAGCAATAAATACGTGGCCATTATTCATTCAATATTGTCAGCATTTTTTATTACTTGAAGTAAAATAATCTATTTAGCAATAAAAATTTGTTACAAATAATTTATTGTGCCTAAAAAGATATTATTGTTACAGTAACTTTTATAGTGTGGCAAGCATTTATGATTAGCTACAGAATTTCATTGTATCAATAGATATAAAGCTATTTAGGAATTGTTATGGCTGAGAAATTTAATCCTGATAACTGACAAATTTTATGAATTTAGAAATAATCATGAAATTTAAATTTTTATGACTGTTATTAAGTACTAACCATAATTTTTAAATCGATAGCTAAGATTTCATTGCTATATATGCAATATGTTGTAGTGCATGTTACCTGTTTTTGAGGGATTCACGATTTTTATAGTGAATTTCTTTGCAATCGTGATTTGAAAATGGAATAGGATGAAATGTCGCTAATTTGCGGTTAATGAGAGAGAAAAGTAGAAAGGAACAGAATGGATTGATACATGGCTTTGAAATGCACTGTATGATAGTTAGATGATAAAAGTACCGTATAACTGAGAAATGAATATTATAGAAACATATAATTGCATATTTTAATTAACGAGTCTAACCACACGTGTCTTGCACGCGTAACGTTTGATTATTGAAAATTAAATAATTTTGTATATTGTGGAGATTTTTAGTAAGTGTAAAAAATTTAAATCACTTTTCTAAGATTTTTCACACTTTAATATAATAGTGTAAACATAAACATATATTTTACCATCAAAAGTTTAAGCGGTTGATGGATCATCACTTTTATATTTGTCATGCAATACCTCTTTCCCTTACTGTCAGAGCCTAAGAGAGACGCTTAAATTTTAACCATATTTGTGGTACGATTATTTTTTTCTACATTTAAAATTTTTTCATGTTTTAAAGTTAAATCTTAATAAAATCATTGATTACATTCTTATTGCGTACTTGAAACTTTTAAAAATTTGATACCTCGTAAATTTTTCTTATTCTAATGCTTCTATATTTATTTCTAGATTTTTTAAATTTTCTTAAAATTAAATTTGGTTAATTTAGAATTTTTAAACTAATGAGAAAATATTAGTTGTCATTAATTCTGATGATTTCTAATAAAAAAAGACTTTACCATAAATATATTTAATTAATAAAGACTTTTAATAAAGAAATTTTTCATCATAAATATATTTAATTAATGAAGACATCTAATAAGAAAAGGTTTTAGTATAAATATATTTAATTAATTTTTAACTCTTAAATATTAAAAAAAAAATAGTAAAAAAAAACATTTTGTCTAAAGCAACACCTTTTAGTGAAAGAAAAAAAATTTAAATAATATTTCTAAAATCCTTCACACTTTTAATATACTATAGATATAAACATAGATTATAATTTAAACTATAGTGGTGTACAGTAAATACATATCATATATTTCTTATACTATGTAAAATTCCCTTAAATAATTAGAGTTGTGTTGTGAAGACACATGGATTCCATGTGTCAGGATGTCCATGTGTCCACCTTATCACAGCCCAAAAATAATGATGTAATAGCCCTCCCCCCGCCCCCCCTCCCCCCTTCATTTTGGAGAGTCCTTGATTTTGTGTTTTGACTATAAATAGCCCTTTACCAAAACTGAATAATATATAGAAATCTTAATACTCTCCATTTCGCATATTTTTACCTTTAATTAAATAATTTATATCACGTTATCAGTATGAACTTTTATAAAAAACTTTTCAATAATATTTAAAGGTTAGTAGTTAATTTTCTTAAATAATGTCTAATATTTTCAAACGTAAATTTAGTGTCCTAGATATATCAAGCAAAACTTATATGTCAGGTGCACTAGATGGCGAAATACATTTAAATGCAATGGATCTGGCAGACATCATTAAAAACGATAATAAGGCATCAAATCAAGACAAGGCTAAGGCCACGATATTTCTTCATCATCATCTTAACGAAGGTTTAAAGATAGAATACCTCACGATTAAGGATTTTCTTATATTGTGAAACAATTTAAAAGAAAGATATGACCACGTGAAGATGGTCATTCTTCCACAAGGTCATTATGAATGGACCCATCTGAGGTTGCAAGATTTTAAGAATATAACTAATTATAATTCTGCGATGTTTAGAATTAAATCGCAGTTTAATTTATGTGGGGAGGATATCACAAATTACGACATGTTAGAGAAAACATTCTCTACGTTTTCCGCCTCAAGTATGCTCCTACAGCAGCAGTACCGAGAAATGAGATTTAAAAAATATTCTGAATTGATTTCTCATCTTCTTGTTGTTGAATAACATAATGATCTTCTAATGAGAAAGCATGAAAGTCGACATGCTGGTACTGCTCTATTCCCAGAAGTGAATGCAGCAAATTTTCGCCCAACTAGGCGTGAAAAAAGCCCTGACCCCGATCGTGGTCGTGGTCATGGCCATTTTCGTGGAAGAGGTAGATATTTTAATCAGGGTGATCGTTTTGCAATAAATAATAACCCTCAACACCAGCAGCACAAAAAGAAGGGGGAATCTTCTGAAGCAGCGCCAAGGACGAACTCTGAAAGTAAATGCTATCGATGTGAAGGAAAGTGGCACTGGTCGCGTACATATCGTACGCCAAAGCATCTGATAAAACTCTATCAGGCATCCCTTAAAAAGGAAGAAAATGATGTTGAAGCAAACTTCCTCTTTGAAGATAATGTCGAGCCTATGGACTTGGAAGTTTCTTTTGTAGTTCCTGAAGAACATGTAAATCACCCTGTCGGTGATAATTATGAAATAGTCTAATTATGTTACTTTTCTATTCAAATTGTATTAGTTTATATTTTTGTTAATAATATCTTACTAGTCATGTAAATAATTAAAGTTTGTGTAAATACATTATATGCTAGTAATGTTGTAATATTTACTTTATTTATATTTTTATTTTGAAGAATATGAAATCAATAATCGATCGTGACAATATTTCTGTAATTGATATGGAATAACACACGCAATATTTAAAGATGTAAAATACTTTTCCCACTTACTTAGAAGAAAAACAAATGTTTCAACAATTTCTGAAAATTTAAAATTGATAGAAGGCTCCGGAAGAGCTACTATATTTCTGCCTAAGGGGACAAAATTAGTTATAGAAGATGCATTGTTCTCTTCTAAATCCCCAAGAAATTTATTGAGTTTTAAAGATATCCACCGAAATGGATATCATATTGAAACAGTAAATAAAATGAATGTCGAATATCTTGGCATTATTAAGAATGTCTAAGGTCAAAAGAAAGTGTTGGAGAAATTACCAACTTTGTCTTCCGGCTTATAGTTGAAGCACACTCTATCGTAAACCAAAAGTTTACTGATCTAAATACATTTATGCTTTGGCATGATCGAATAGGCCATACTGGTTCAATAATGATGAGACAAATCATTGAAAATTCAAAAGGGCATCCGTTGAAGAACCTGAAGATTCTTACAACTGATGAATTTTCATGTACTGCTTGTTATCAAGGCAAACTGATAACTATGTCATCGCCATTGAAAGTTGGCATCGAATTCCCTCTGTTTCTAGAACGTATACATAGGGATATATGTGGGCCTATTCACCCACCTAGTGGGTCATTTAGATATTTTATGGTCTTAATAGACGCATCTTCAAGATGGTCGCATGTATGCTTCTTATCATCTCACAACCTGGTGTTTGGAAAATTATAGGCACAAATAATACGATTAAGGGCTCAATTCCCAGATTATCCCATTAAGGCTATCCGCCTCGATAATGCTGGAGAATTTACATCCCAAACTTTTGATAATTATTGTATGTCAGTTGGGATACAAGTTGAACATCTAGTAGCTTATGTTCATACTCAAAATGGCCTTACTGGGTCATTTATTAAGCACCTACAATTGATAGCAAGACCACTACTCATGAAAATGAAACTGCCCACTACTGTTTGGGGTCATGCTATCTTACATCCAGCATCGCTTGTTCGTCTCAGGCCTACTCATTATAATAAGTACTCCCTGTTACAGTTGGTCTTCGGTCATGAGCCAAATATTGCCCATCTATGAATTTTTGGATGTGTTGTATATGTGCCAGTTGTACCACCACAGCGCACTAAGATGGGCCCTCAACGAAGATTAAGAATATATGGTGGGTTCGAGTCACCCTCTATAATTCGCTATCTTGAACTATTGACGGGAGATTTATTTACTGCTTGATTTGCAGATTGTCGATTTGATGAAACAAAATTTTCAAAATTAGGGGGAGAAAAATGTGAACTGAAAAGAGAAATTGCATGGAAAGTTTCATCATTATCTCATTTTGATCCACATAACCCCATATGTAAAAATGAGGTCCAGAAGATCATTCACTTACAGAAATTGGCAAATCAAATGCCAGATGCATTTACTGATTTGAAAAGGATAATTAAGTCACATATCCCTGTAGCGAATGTGCCTGTCCGAATTGAAGTTTCAAAAGAACCATCTTCTAATGAAATAGCTTCTGAATCCCAAACACTCCTAAAGCGTGGTAGGCCTTTGGGTTCAAGGGATAAGAATCCTAGAAAAAAAAGTGCAAAAATGATAAAGATAATATTATAAAAGATTCTCTTGAAGAGACTCAAAATCTGATTAATCCGGATATTCCTGAAGAAATTAGTGAACCCAAGACTCATATGAATGAAGAACTTTCAATAAGTTTCACTGGTAATGAGGTAAATTTAGATCAATCAAAAATTACGGTGGATAATTTTTTGCATATAATGTCGCACTAAATATTATGCAAAAAAATAAGGGCCTTGAACCTTTATCTGTCGAAGAATGTCGACGAAGAAAAGATTGGCCAAAATGGAAAGAGGCGATTCAATCGGAATTGAACTCACTTACTAAACGGGAGGTTTTTGGACCTGTAGTCCAAACCTCAGATGGTGTAAAACCAGTCGACTATAAATGGGTCTTCATACGTAAAAGAAATGAGAAAAATGAAATTGTAAGATACAAGGCACGCCTTGTTGCACAAGGATTTACTCAAAGACCCGGTATCGACTATGAAGAAACATATTCACCTATTATGGATGCAATAAAGTTTCGATACCTCATCGATCTAGCTGTACATGAAAATCTTGAAATTCATCTAATGGATGTGGTTACAACTTATCTTTATGGTTCACTTGATAACGATATTTACATGAAAATCCCAGAAGGATTAAAGATGCCTGAAGCATATAGTTCAAAGTCTCAGGAATTATATTCAATCAAATTACAAAGATCTTTGTACGGTCTAAAACAATCAAGGCGTATGTGGTATAATAGCCTAAGTGAGTACTTGAAAAGCGAAGGATACATAAATGATGTCATTTGTCCTTGTATTTTCATTAAGAAAATGGCGTCAGAATTTGTTATACTCGCTATTTATGTGGATGATATAAATCTCATTGGGACTCCAGAAGAGGTCCAAAAGGCAATTGAATATCTAGAGAAAGAGGTCAAAATAAAAGATCTAGGAAAGACAAAATTTTATCTTGGTCTGCAAATTGAACATTTAGTGGACGGAGTCTTCATTCAAACTGCCTAGACCCAGAAGGTTTTGAAATGATTTTACATGGACAGAGATTCTTGATCCCGAAGTACTATATCTCAGTGCTATTGGTGCACTTATGTACCTCCCTAATGCAACAAGACCAGATATAGCATTTTCTGTTAATTTACTAGCGAGGTATAGTTCTTCTCCTACGCGGAGACACTGCATCGAAGTTAAGCATATATTAAGGTACCTAAAAGGGACTATTGATATCGGTTTATTTTATACTAACAAAGCTAGTCCAGATCTTGTTGGTCATGCAGATATAGGTTATTTATCTGACCCACATAAAGCACGATCTCAAACAGGCTATGTATTTACATACGAAGGTACTGTAATATCAAGGCGATCGACAAAGCAATCCATTGTTGATACTTCTTCTAATCATGCTGAGATAATAGCGATCCATGAAGCAAGTAGAGAATGCTTATGACTGAGATCAGTGGTACATTTCATCAAAGAGAGATGTGGCCTGAAGCTCGATATCAAGGTACCCACAGTCATATTTGAAAACAGTGCAACATGCATAGTTCAATTAAAAGAAAGCTTTATAAAGGGAGATAGAACGAAGCACATTTTACCAGTGTTATTCTTCACGCATGATCTCCAGGAGAATGATGATATTGATGTGCAGCATATCTGCTTTAGGGACAATCCAGCAGATTTGTTCACCAAATCTTTACCAACTTCAACCTTTGAGAAGATGGTATACAAGATTGGGATGTGAAGATTGAACCAGCTGAATCGGGATGTTCATCAGAGGGAGTAAGAATATGCGTTGTACTCTTTTTTTCCTTAACCAAGGTTTTTATCCCACTGAATTTTTCCTGATAAAATTTTTAATGAGGCAGCACTCAAATGCGTATTCAGAAAGTTTTTCTTTACATGAACATCCAAGGGAGAGTGTTGTGAAAACACATGAATTCATGTGTCAAAATGGATGTCACCTTATCAAAGCCCAAAATTAATGATGTAATCCCCCACCCCTTCGTTTTGAAAAGTCCTTGATTTTTGTGTTTTGGCTATAAATAGCCCTTACCAAAAATGGATAATATATAGAAATCTTAATACTCTCCATTTCGTATACTTTTACCTTTGATTAGATAATTTATATCAAGTTGCACATTCTTTTATTTCTCTAGCATTTTCTCTCAAACACTTATTAGTTTTTACACATAAAAGTATAACTATATTCTATTGAAATATTTTAGGTCTTAAATTAAGGATGTTTTTAGGTCTTAAATCAGAGAGTAGCTGACTGCAGATCCTCCTCTTCTTCGGACACATAGAGCATGTTGATGGTTGGAACAAGCTTTAGAGCCACTTTTTTCCTAGTAGCCAATCCAAAAATCTCCGACAAGTCCACATCTTGAGCTGCTACTCCGGCAGGCAATTTCCAATCAAAGTGATACAACAAACGAGCTAATGAGAGCTCAATAGTAGCTAAACCAAGGGCGTAACCTGGGCAACCTCTTCTCCCCCCTCCAAATGGTAGGAACCTGAAATCTTGTGATCCCCTGAAATCAACGTCCTCCTCAAGAAACCTTCCAGGATTGTAGTCCAGAGGATTGGTCCATGACTCTGGATCCATTCCAATGGCATAGGTGTTGATTAGTATCCTAGTTTTTGCAGGTATTTCATAGTCAGCGATTGTGCATTTCTCCATGGATTCTCGAGGTACTAGAAGGGGGACAGGGGGGTGTAGTCGCATTGTCTCCTTTATTACTGCTTTCATGTAGTGAAGGTGTTGAAGATCAGATTCTTCTACTTTTCCTTTATTACCTGCAATCTCCCTAACTTCATCTTGTGCTTTTTCTAAAACACTTGGATGCCTAGCCAACTCTGTCATTGTCCATTCCAGTGTAGCTGCTGATGTATCTGTTCCAGCGACAAACATATCCTATAGAGTCAAGTATAATTGTATCAATAGTAGAAGAGTCTTGTGCTCCAAAATGCTATATAAAGTTCAAACATTTCTACTACTATATGTAGAACACTAATGTATACAAATTTTAATCCATAGCTTCACGTTGTAGTAAGAATTGTCTAAGTAGTGCTATGCCGTCTATCAAAATAAAAAATAAATTTACATCTAAACAACTATGTAAATAATTTTACATTACAGCATAATTTTATAAGTAAAAGGTGGATGGCATTATTTCAAGGTAACTAATTCCACTCATTATGATGGAGTTTAACTAATATATACCGACGGTGTAAGCTTTTTTAACACGGTCGGGTAGCTTTGAAGCCTATTACAGGTTTGTTCTAAGCATTTCTATTTTTTAATATTTAAATTATAAAAAAAAATAGTAATAAAGGAAACTTGGACTCTACATTTACTTCTATCTATATAAAGATCCTGTTGACCAAAAATATAGAGCGGAGTCATCTTCGTTTGCATTATCATTAATTGATTTTATGTATTTCTATTTTTTCAATACCATGTAAACAATCAGCTCCGTATAGCATCGTAATAATCACGAGCTCTATTATACATCTAAAGTCTTCATTTTTTTTCCCCAGATTTTGTAGTGGAGAATTTTTTTGGTTATCCCCATTGTTGGTTTTAAGATTTTAAATAGCTTATGTTTAAGATTTTAAAGAGCTAACATACGAATATCATCTGCAGTGATTCTTTATTCCGATAATCAGGCAAAAAAGTTCTTTGATCTCACTACTCAAATTGGTCAAAAATAATTTTAGCTCGATAGCCATTAAAATATACTTCCACACTTCTAGTTAGCATCATACAGATTGTTATGAATTTTTTACATTAGAGAAAATATTACACTGGTCTAAGTTGATCATGGGAAATTTATGTTCTTTAATAGTCATTAGAATTGCATGCAAATTTTTAGACTTCAAACGACTAAACTTGTGTGGAATTGAAATTACAAGTCTGTTTCGCTAAAATGATCGAAAAAGAAATAACTTGAATATGAAGGATTAAAGTCACACATCTAAAATAATCTTTTTCAGATATCAATATTGTAGTAATCCCCCACTTGAAATAGTACACTTTAGAGATTAAACAAATGAATAGATTTAGAAAAATCTGATCGAAGTTGGAAAGATGAGCCGAGCAACAATTGCAGAGATTAAAAGGCGGAGAATATGAGATACTATAAAGAAACGTAAGAGTTGATTAGTATAGAAATAGGGGAGTGTTTAAAAAATAATAAAGCATAAAAAGAAAAATGAGAACGGATAAATTGGGATGGGAACAGATTAATTACCAGCTATTGCCGGTTAAAGTCAGTGACCGTGTAAAAAGTGTTTACACCGTCGGCGTATATTTGTTAAATTATGATGTACAATTCAATATGTTATAATATGTGGCTTGCCTTCACGTATTATTGACATGATCATTTATGATTATCTTTTACATAATTTAATCTAAAATATTTGGTGCTTTCTCTCTAAAATGTACTAGTAGTTGAGCTAAGCTCCTTCTGGTTGATGAATGAGATGCTCAACGCAAGCTCGCTTGAAACATGATTGGTATTTAATTTGTGGTCCTACTAAAAATGTGAGCAAAACTAGCATTCTGCCAAAATTTATCTTTGTTCTTGTCCCCTCATTCTTCATCTTCTCACCCTTCCTCTTCCTCTTCCGTCTTCTTCTTACCCTTCCATGTGTTATAAAAAATTAAAGACTCATTGCTCATTTATTGTTGGAGTTGAATATTGTTGTCTCGTGATTTGACGATGACAAGATGATTTTGGAGGATCAGGTTCCTTGCATACATTTCTTTGGTACAGCTCTCACATCTCTGCACAGTTTTATCCGCTACTGCAACAAATTGTGCAGGTGCGCTGCGTATCTGATTTTACACCTGATCTAATCAAAATTCTATGCTCAATTCTACACTACTATAAATATTTAAGGATGCTTTTTCCAGCTCAATTTCTAATTTTTTTGTGCTTAGGGTCTAGGTGTTCTTGAGTCATGTTTTGTTTTGTAATCGATTTACTCAAATATAAGCGTAAAGTTTTTTAATTACTGTTGAGTCTCTCAGGTAGAGTTATCTGAGTTTGCAAGGGTTAGAGTTAACCGAGATTGAAAAGTAAAATTGACAGAGCTGTCAAGAGGTGTTTGTAATAGAGTTATTATAAATTAGAGATACTTAGAGTCAAGTTCAAGTCTGTAATTAAGTGAATTTTGATTATAGTGGAGTTTGAGTGCTTGTGAGGGCAAGTTGTGTTTTTTCCTCCCTTGAGAATGGAGGTTTCCATGTTAAATCATTGTGTTTTTAACTTTATAGTTTATTTGTTCTATATTTGTGTATGTTGCAATATTTTATTGTTGGGGACCTGGTCCCTTGGTGGTGTGTAATCCCTGCATTTCAATAATTGGTATTAGAGTGAGGAAACTCTAAAAGGTTAACACCTAGAGTGATTTTTTGGTCATTGTTGCACCAACTAATCTTGAGGAAAGACAATCTACTACAAGGTCACCCCGCTTTAATGGAAAATACTATGGGTGGTGGAAAACTATAATGTATGACTTTATCATAGCTGAGGATAGTGAGCTAATGGATGTCATAATTAATGGTCCTCATGTGCCAGTAAGGGAAGTCAAAGAAGGAGACAAACTAGAATGGTTGTGAAAGCCAGGAGAGAGTATGATGATGAAGATCGTAAAAAGATTGAAAAGAATTTCAAAACTAAGAAGTTACTGGTGTGTGGGATAGGACTAGATGAATACAATCGAATCTCTATTTGTGAAAATGCCAAAGAGATCTGGGACTTCCGGAGAACAGCTCAGAAGAAAACTACTTATGTGAAGGAATCAAAAGTGGATATGTTGACCAATCAATACAAGGCGTTCTCTATGAAAGAAGGTGAGACCATTCAGGAGATGCATACAAGATTTACCTCAATTACAAATGAGTTGCACTGCCTTGGTGAAGCGATTCCTCTACACAAACAAGTAAAGAAAATTCTGAGAGTTTTTCCTAAGTCATGGGAGAGCAAAGTTGATGCTACCACTGAGGCTAGAAATTTTAAGACACTTACCATGGATGAATTAATTCGGAATCTGAAAACCCATGGGTTGAAGAAATAAAGTCAAGAAAAGAAAAAGGATAAAAGAGAAAAGTCATTAGCCTTAAAAGCCTCAAAGTCTGAGTTCAGTGATGAAGATGTTGATATTGCACACTTAGCCAAAAGAATTTCCAAAGCTATGAAGAAAAGTGATTAATTTCAAAAAAAAAAAGTAGTAGCAGAAAAAGAGGCACTGCTGAAGTCTACCACAAATATGGGAAGCCTGGACATTTTATCAAATATTATCTTTTACACAAAATGGATTATCAAAAGTACTTCAAATCAGGAGGAGATAAAGGTAAAAGGAAGGACCGGGTCCTAAAGAAGTCAAGAAGGAAGGTTGTTGTTGATTATGCAGTGAAGCAAGCTCTAGCTGTCTGGGGAGATACCTCAATTAAATATGATGCATCAAAAAAAATTGAAGATGTTTCTATGTTAGCTGCGAAAGATAGTGAAATCTTTTACAGCTCTCTTTTTGCTCTCAGGGAAAAATCAGATGGTGAAGAAAAGAATGAGGTAACTCTTTTTTATATTAAGAAGAACAAATATGATTATTCCCCTAAGAAGATAAAGAAACTCGCAAATGTCTTGCTTAATTCTGTGTGTGAGCTTACTGCTGAGAGAGAATTGTTGGAAGATAAGGTAGAAAACCTAGAACATGAAAAACTAGCCTTAACCATCCAATTGTTTGAAGTAGGAGATCAATCCTTAAAACTAAAATCAAAAAACAAAGATTTGATGGATCAACTGAAAAAGATGGATGAATCTGATGGGAAGGGCAAAAAGAAAGCTTCAAATATTCAAATTAATCTTGAAGAAAAGTTGAAAAATTCTCAAAAGCTTCTTATAACTACTCTTCGTAAGAATGAGGAATTGGAAAGGGACATGGTCCATCTAAAAAAAGATCTTAATAAATCCCTAAAATAGACCACATCTTCACAAATCCTTGATAATATAACCAGGGGATCAATAATGGTAGAGGTCTTGGATATCAGTACAACACGCACAATCCTAAGCCCCAGGGCAAGCATATTTTTGTTGCTAAAAATAAAGTGAACAATCCTCTATGCACTCACTGTGGCAGGGATAGTCACTTGAAGGAGAAATTCCAGGGATGACTTAGAGTTAGAATGAACACTACTAGATATGTTCAACTGAAGCAGTCTTTCCACAAGGGATCTAATTCCTCGACAAATTTTAAGAAGAGTAAATCGCCTAGTTGGACCAAGAAAGATATGATAACTCTTTTGTCTTCCTTTGGGGAACTCAGACTCAAGTGGGTTCCCATATCTAACAAATGACCTCTGCAAGTGGGAATAAGAGAAGGTAGTCAAAGTTGGTTCATGGATAGTGGATGCTCTAAGCATATGACTAGTAGAGCTGACAGTTTTTCTACTCAAGACACTTCAAGGCGAAGATGTCTCTTTTGGAAATGGAAAGAAAGGCTATATTCATGATGTTGGAAAGATAGACAAATGTTTAATCATGCTATTGAGAATTTTTATTATGTAGATGGTTTAAAATACAGTCATTCGAGTATGTCCCAAATTTATAGTAAAGGAAATGAAGTGAAGTCCTATCTGCTGGATGAACTGTGTCAAATTTGGAGTTTGGGAAAGTCATACTCAAAGCTAAAAGGTGCAAAAACATGTATATGGTTGATCTAGAATCTGTAGCTGATTATAAATTGATCTTCTTAAGTTCTCAAAGTGAAAATACTGATTTATGGCATAGAAGGCTAGAACATGTAAGTTCCTCTTTACTGAACAAATTAATCTCAAAGGACCTGGTCTGTGGTGTTACCAAGCTGCAGTTTTTAGATAAAAAGATTTGTGATGCTTGTTTCAAAGAAAAACAAACCAGATCTTCCTTTTAAGCAGAAGAAGTAGGGAAGCACCTCTAAACTCCTTGAATTGTTGCACATGGATCTATGTAGACAAGTTAAAGTTCAAAGTAAAGGTGAGAAAAGATATGTGTTTTTTTATTGTGGATGACTATTCCAGATTCACTTGGACAATGTTCCTAAGAACTAAGGATGGAACTTATGAAGTTCTGGTGGTCTTCGCTAAACAAATTCAGATGAAGCTGAACTGCAAAATTGCATGAGTCGAATTTGATCATAGAACTGAGTTTAAAAACTCCCAAGTTGAAGAATTTTATGATGAAAATGGCATTAGTCACAACTTTCCTGCCTTAGAACTCCTCAACAAATGAAATAGTTGAAAAACAAAACAAGACTCTCATAGAAATTGCCAGGAACATCTTGATTGATAGTGCCTCTTCCAAAAAATTTTTAGGTTGAAGTTATCAATACTGCCTGTTATGTGACCAATAGATGCCTGATCAGATCTCTCCTGAACAAAACACCATATGAAATTGTTTTCAACAAAAATCCTAAACTTGACTACTTAGAACCTTTGGGTGCAAATATTTTGTTCTAAACGATGAAAAGAATGAGCTTGGGAAATTTGATTCCAAAAGTGATGAAGTTACACTTGTAGGCTACTCCCCTACAAGTAAGGCATACAGAGTCTTCAAGAAAAGTACTGTGTATGGAAGAAAGTGTACATGTGGTTTTTTATGAATCGAGAATGCTAAAAGATTCAGTTGGAGGTAAATATTCTGATATGGAAAAACCAATTCCTATTTAAAGGGATGATATAGTTGAAGTAGAGGTTCAAGAGTAGAACGATACAGTTACAGATGACAAAGGTGATGGTAAATCAAGTCCCTAGTTGCTAAAACCTGATTTATAAGAAGAACACCAAGAAGAACCGACTCAAAATTCCCAGAGACCTAGTCCCAGCAGACCACAGTTAAGAAGAATAAATTGGAAGCACAAATCCTCTCACCCTTTAAAAATTTGACCTCTCGTTTGGAATTTGGAATGCAAACAACGGCTCAAGCCAAGAATCTTATGGTTTTCTCAGCTTTTTTATCACAGATTGAGCCCAAAAATGTAAAGAAAGTCTTAAAACTCAGTTGTACTATCTACTACTAAAGCTGAAAATGTGGTTGCAGCTTTATGTTGTGCATAATTTTTATGGGTCAAACAGCAGCTAAAGGACTTTGTGATTGTTTTTTATACTATTCCTCTAATGTGTGACAATACTAGTGTTCTAAACATGGCTAAAAATCTAGGGCAGCATAAAAAGAACAAAGCATATTGATGTAAGGCATCATTTTCTGAGAGACAAAGTTGATAAAGAGGCCATTTGCATGAAATTCTATAAGATTGAAGATTAGGTAGTTGATATCTTTACTAATGCTCTTCACAAGGAGCAATTTGTGAAGAATAAACTGAAATTGGGTTTGATCAAGATAAATTAACCTACTTGGTGGATCAATTTCCTCTATTTATTAGTTATGATTAGGAGACAGGTATCCTTAATGAAGTATGTGCTTTTTGGTCTAATTTGGTACCAATCATTTGCAGGTATATATGCATAGTGAGCCACTTTAAAAAAGAATAGATGAGACAAACACTAAATAAAAGATTCACTCAATCAAGGGAGAGACCAGGTCTCATCCCACAGGCTAGTACCATTTATGTGTATTTTAAAATCACATAAATTTCTGTCTGGAAAAGTCGTATCTTTTTCTTTCTCTGTCAAAAAACTGTTAAATCCCCAAAAAAGTGAAGAGTTGTACCTATTGGGACCAGATATGTCCCATTCCCTTAAAATCTCAAACGTTGCAAACTTTTGTTCCCTTAAATACAAAATCAAATCCTCTTTTCTACTTATTTTTCAAAATTAGCTTTCAAACTCTTCTTTGTCAAAGACAAGTTTGTTCGAAATCTATTGTCCTAGGCTAAAAATAAATCTTCCAAAATTCACAAATGGCTAACGAAACCTCGACTTCAAGCCCCATTAAATAATTTGAATCTATTCAAACTTCTTTAACCCTGTCCAAAAATCCTTCCTTTGTGTCCTCTTTCCAAACAGTGTCCATGACTGATAAGGAAACTCCTTCAAAACCCCTTAAAGATACTGAGTCTATTCCGCCTCTTATACCCTTCCTTGAAATACCTATGGCTTACGTATATTCCTCATAAACATTCATGGATAAATCAACCATGGAAGAAATCCCAAAAACAGTGGAACCCCCATCTGACTCTAGTATAATGGTTGACCAAAGTGAAGCTTTTAGGTTACCCATAGAAGTTTAGTTCCCTCAAAACCCCTCCGTATCAAAAGTCCTAGAAAAACCTGATCACTTCAAAGCCCTAAACGAACCTAGTTCTCCCACCCCGTCTTACTCCAATCCCATCATTGCCCAACTCTTTGATGAAGAGTTTCCTGTGAAAAAGTCAAATCCATCCGATAGTGAGTTGTTTGGAGAATATTGGGTTGCTGAGAACTTTATTTTTCTTTCAAATGACCCTAGGGAGAGTTCTTTGGTCTAGAAGAACAAGTTTTCGGTGATAAAATATGAGGTACAGATCCTAAGGCTAGTGAGGTTATTGGGTCTTTTACTCTACCTCCTAATGAGAAAGAGGAGATTGATAAGGATGACTTGCCTCTGAGATGGTCAATGCAGAAACAAAGAAGTAATAAGGGTAAGAAGAAAATGATTGATACATCTGTAAAGATTACCAGGACGTACTCAACAAAGGGTGCTGAGAGAAAGTTTATGGGAGATACTATGAGAGCCAATAAGTCAGCAACTGTCAAAAGCAGAAGATTGAAAAAAAGAACTGTGATTGAGAAAGAAGAAAATGTAGAAGTGGTTGATGTTGAAGAGAGTGATGAGAAAATAGATCCTGATGTTGCAGCTACAATAAAAGAAAGGAGGAAAGAAGTGTAGGATAAAAGGATAGCCAGGACCTCCCCAATCAAATCAAGGAGTCCAACTGGTATGAAACAAAAACACAGCTGTGAAGAAGAAAAAAGCAACTGTAGGCCCTGGTCCCAAGAAGAGAAAGTGATAGAAGTTGAATCTGGTAGTGGTTCTAAAAGAAGAAAGGTGGAGGGAGTAGAGAATAATGTGACTAGAGAAGAAAGAAATGAGATTCTAAGAACTCAGAAGATGTTTACTAGAAGAGTCTTTGACTCTTGAATTTTTTAGAAACCTGGTAGGGTGGGGTCAGTTAAGTATGTAAGGCATCAGGGATGGTTACACCTCCTAGAGGAACCAATTTCCTCTGTCTTTGAAGGAGAGATAAGGCAATTTTACTATACAATGAAATTTTCAAATGATGGACAAAGTTTTTCTACATTAGTCCAAGGAAAGAAACTAAAATAGGATGAAGAAGTTATGGGAAAAATCTAGATGTTCCCATTATTGGTGTGAGAACTATTTTAAAACAACAACTCTCAATTGAATTGAAACACCTTGGCTTTTGACTCTTAGAAAATTTCTTAAGTTTGAGCTTCTGGAGATCATATGACTTGTGGGTACTTGACGTATGATGTAGGTACAGTTTAGGGGTCTTGGTTGTATGCTTCTTAGTGTGGTTTTGGTTAGTTACTATCCAAGGTACAACTAGACTCCATACAAATCGTATAGAGATGGTCCGAGTGGTATAGTCCAACTCGTATGTTGGACAATGTCCAACCCCTTGATTTATTCTTGTATATGATCTATGGGTATTACTCATATGTTATGGGTATAATTTAGGAAAGGGGAGTCGTATGGTGGACAGTGTGTGATGTCCAACATTCTGTCTAGGGAACGAGTGGTGGGTACCAGTCATATTTTATGTGTACAAGTTAAGGGGGAGTCATACCCTCCTACGGTGATTTTTATACTTTAAGTTAGGGTATTCTGGACATTCCCCTCTTAACCTCTTTTGACCCCATGACTTAAAACATTCTTGGGACTTCATTTACCCTAGGATTCTCAATTGAAAAGACTAAAAACACTCTCAATTCTCTCTCAAGGCTCTTGGTTCAAGAAAGTCTAGGGTTTTCTTTAAGGTGGTCAATTAGAGCTTTCAAGGGTGGTTTCTCTCCGTCTTCTTTGGTGTCTAAGGTATGTTACTCCTCCATCATTATTAGTTCAACTAAATTCATATTTTAATGAAGGGTTTTCATGATTTAATTGTGGGTATTGTTTGGTTTTGAATTATATGTTAGGGGTTTTGGTTGTAAATGGTTGGATATTGTTTTCCCATGTTTTATTTATGGGCTTTCATGTTATAATGGTGGTTTGAACATGTGGTTGCATGGGAATGGTAAATTTGTACTTAGTTTTGGTTTTGGAAACTATATGCCCTCAACATATTTGTTAAAATGCCTACGAGAATGGTTTTGCCACATAGTTTGACTTTTATTGAAACTATTGCATTGCATAATATGGTAATGAAACCTAAAATGGTTTAAATGGTTTTAAATAATTTGGTAAGGCCTTAGTGGCCATGGTTTTGGTTTAATTGGTAATTATGTGGGGTACATGGAAATCCCCAATTGATTGGCCAATACATTGCTTGCAAGTTATAGTCGGTATAGTGATACCACTTTATAAAGCCTTGGTTAATAACTCATGGAATTGGTTGGTTGGTTATGTGCTAATGGTTTTAATTAGGCAATAATGGTGGGTTCTAATAGCTTACCATGAAGGTATGAGTCCGATGGACGGATACTGGAAACTAATATTTGCTAACATGAGGGTTGCTCATAGTGACCTTATACTTGTGAGGAACACGGGAATCCCCTAAGTTTACATTTGTGTGTATATATATATATATATATATATATATATATATATATATATATATATATATATATATATCATAGAGGGCAAAGGGTACACGGGAATCCTCAGCACCTGTGATATCTTTGGTTTGTGTGGCTACACGTACTGGGGCCAGTTAAGGGGTAATAATGGACCCATATAGCTCGTGGGTGGATTATGACGGTAAAGCTACACAAACTTAGGTTAAAGTTTCAAATACATGCTAAACCCAATTTCCTTTTCCGTCATGGAATATATATATATATATATATACATATAAGCAAGCTTGAACATGGTTTTAAATGTTAGTATTATTTTATTCTTATTCCTGAGTACATGCTAGCATTCATCACGCTAACCATCTTCGGGCGTTGTATCCCCATGCGATACAAGAACCGGCTATACTACTACTCCTGCTCAGTGACTTGAATTTGGGGCAGCTTTATGTTGGATTGAAGTGATGAGCTTTCACACTCCGGAAGGCTCCATTTCACATTATGGTCTTCTCTACATACTTTTGTTATTTCTTATACTTTGGTTTTTAGCTCTGGTCGGGGGCATGTTCCGACTGAATGTTGTCTTGATTTTAGTTAGAGGCTTTGTGAGACTACTTTAGGTTGGTATAGGCGGTGTCGGTATTGGTGTCAACCTTGGCATCAGTATTGGTATTGGGGAGAACGTCGTTTGAATGTATTTGATTTATGATTGTTCCATCTTGTTATGTTATATGATTTGAAACTCATCCGACATAAGGTGTAGGGTAGTTATGATTGGGTACTGGGGATGGTCTCCGATCTCGATTGGGCTTAAGGCACCCGACACGACTAGGCCCTAATTTGGGTTATGTTGTGAATTTGTGGTGGATGCTTCTAAAGTATGGGGAACCTCTGTTGCAGGAGTGAGAAAGAAATTTCTCAAAGGTAAGTTTCAGTTGGTCTTTGAATTTATCAATAAGGTTATCTTGCCTAGGTTAGAGGAGAGGACTATTGCTTATACTGTGGATCTTTATGTGATCGAATTCCGCAGTAAATTTGAATTAATCAGCTTACTTGCTTTCATGATTGAACATATGCATAAGGTTATCCATAAGAAGGAGAAAAGATATGGTATATCTTATGGATACTTCCTTAACAGAGTTTATGAACATTTTAGGGTTGTCGATGAAAAGGGAACTCCTAGAACAGTAAAACAAATGTTCAGTCTGATAACATTGATTGAAAATAAATGTGTAAAAGAGAAAGTCGGGACCATGTCCCAGGTTTGTTCAAGAAAACATGAGGAAAGAGAAGGAGGAAGTGAGGATTTGTTTGGCTGTTAAGGGTGCAGAGATTCTACATTTGAAGATGAAGAACCAACAACTTTCCTCTGATGGACTATGTGTTGTTGAAGCACTTAGAGTAGAAAATGCATAACTTAAGAAAAAGGTCTCAGCACTTCCAGAAGAGGTTCAAGGATTGAATGCATAAGTAAAGGACCTAACTAAGTAGTTGTTGAACTCTCATGTGCATAGAGCGCTAGGATGCAAATGCTTCTCAAGTCCCTTTCCCCAAAACCTTCATCTACCTAAGCCTCTTCCTTTTGTTTAGGGCCCGTTTGGCCATAAAAAATTTTCTCTTTTTTCGATTTTTTTTTTACTTTTTTCACTTTTTCGAAAATTGTGGTGTTTGGTCATGAAAATTCAGAAAATTATTCCGTAATTGGATTCCAAAAAGTGAAAACAACTTTTTGTTGTTTTCACAATTTTTCACTCCCATTTCCAACTTTCATTATTATTACATATAACTCCATCTTTAAATTTTTACACAAACACCTCTTATAACTACAACCAACCACCAAGAAAAAAATTATTTTTTATTTTCTATGGTACAACATCATTTTTAATTGTTACAGATATTCTAATCTCTTTTTTTTTTAACCAAAATTTACTAACGTGAAGTAAAAAAAATAAATGGCAATCTATGACAGAAATGTATCAACTTTGTTTTGAATGAACTATATTATAGAAATATAAGGTCTAGTACATTATGTTATTTAAAAGTGAGAAATTTAATTTTTTTCTTGCCATTTTAATTTTCTGTATATGTCATATAATGGCTATTATGATTTTAAAAAATTATTAAAAAGTGGTCAATAAAGTCGCATATCAAACAAAACGTAACGATCCATATTTACGATACAATAATATTCAAGGAAAATCAATATCATCAATAAAGAAAAAGCAAAAAATTAGCACTAATCTATTCAGAAATAATTCAGCCGTAATTTTTTTAAAAAAACACCAAATTCAATAAAATAATTAATTCAAGTGAAAGTAATTAAGAATTTTTATCAACAAATTTAAGAATATATAAAATATATTTATATCCATCAATCATATTTATCAAAATATATTTACTCTATTCAATCAATTATGGTTATATAAACTTATTTAGCTTGTGCTTTGATATTTTTATTCAAATTTTAGAAGAATAACAATCATAATAATTAGTTTGTTGTTAATTATTTTATCAATTGAAGACATATAAATTATATTCTCAACATTTGGTTGTATGGTAGTAGGTAAATTAGTAGTTGAGTGATTTTGATAATTTTTAAAAGTTAAGGGCATAAAATCATATTTAAAAAAGATTTTTCAAAAGTCTAAAAAAAATTTCAAAAAGACATGGCCAAATACAACTCCAACTCCAACTTCATCTTCAACTCTAACTCCAACTCTGATTTAAAAAATAATTTTCATGGCCAAATGGCTACTTAGTCTCCCTTTTGAACCTGTTTCAGTTTCCCTTTCTTGCTTTCTGTTGCTTTTTAGGATCAAGAATTTTAAGTTATTTTTCATTGCATTGTATGGTACTTGCTATATTTAATGAATGAAATCTTAATTTGTGTCTATCAATTGTCTCTCATTTTTTATAGTCGTTCATTCATGTTAGTGTTGCTCCAGTGGCCATGAGTTAACCAATTTGTTTCGATTTACTATCTTGGTTTCCTGTTCTTACTTTTTTATGATGTCAAAAGGAGGAAAATAGATTCACTATGGTAGAGACCAGGTACCATGAGTAATATGATGTGCAGCAGTGCTGATGACAGAGGGAATATCGATGGGGGGAACACACACTGATACAGTTAAGATATATGTGATAAGAGAGAGTGAAGGGATGCCACTGATTGGGGGAATGCTGGTGTAGAGACAATTTCTTGCTCTAAATATGAATGAATTTTGATACCTTGAGAACATGATTTGTCATCATCAAAAAGAGAGAAAATTGTTGTCTTATGTTTTGATGATCACAGAATGATTTTGGAGGACCAGGTCCCTTGCATACTTTGTTCTGGTACAACTATCACATTCTGCATTGTTTTGTTTGCTAGTGCAACAAACTGTGTAGATGTGCAGCGTACCTGATTTTACACCTGGTCCAATCAAAATTCTATCCTCAATTCTACACTACTATAAATACTTAAGGATGCTTTTTCCTTCGCAGTTTTTGCATATTGAAGAATCTCATAGTGGCAGCGAAAAATCTTTAAGCTCAAGTTCTAAATCTTTTGTATTTAGGGTTTAGGTGTTCTTGAGTCAAGTTTTGTTTTGTAATCGATTTACTCAAATATAAAATAAATTTTATTATTTTAGAGTTATCTGAGTTTGCAAGAGTTAGAGTTAACCAATATTGAAGAGTGAAATTGACAGAGCTGTCAAGAGGTGTTTGTAATATAGTTATTATAAATTAGAGGAACTTAGAGTTAAGTTCAATTGAGTCTATAATTAGGATGAGTTTTGATTTTAGTGGAGTTTGAGTGCTTATGAGGGCAAGCCGTGGTTTTTCCTCCTTTGAATAAGTTGTTTTCCACGTTAAATCATTATATTTTTAACTTTACAGTTTATTTGTTCTGTATTTGCGTGTGTTGTAATATTTTGTCTGTTGGGGACCTGATCCCTTGGTGGTGTGTAATTCCTGTGTTTCAACAAATATGTAATGTTCCATTGAGCTAACATTATCAAATATTCAATGATTTGAGTTAGTTGGTAGAACATTGAAGAACCACGTTCTTCGATTTTCGTTGAGGTGAGAAGAGGAAGTTGCTCAAGTGATAAGCGCTCCCCACTTCCAACTCTAAAGTTGTGAGTTTGAAATTCCAAGTGAGCAAAAGAGGTGGAAACTCCATGTATGATAAATAAATAAATAAATAAAAAATTGCTAACTTTAAAAAATAAAACTTAAAGAAGATAAAATGAATCTACTAATTTTTTAAGATTTAGGCTAAATTTAACCGTTAAAATTTATTAGGATTGATATTAGAAAGTTATATATATTAAATCTTGAGTAATTTGTAGTTTAACTGATTTCGAAGCAAAAGTATGTTGATAAATTTTCTACACAACAAATTATGACTATCTGTCAAGACTTGTGGCCAAATTTTGGTTTTAGTCGGGATTTATGACTGACTTTTCTTGTGAAATTGCAAATTTTGCCTGTCATTTTGAAATCCAGACAGTTTAGTTTAGTCAAGATTTTGACAAATAACAGCAATATTTTTTTCCCTTTGAATTAAGAAAATATGGATGACTTCTGGTGCAAAAGTGACGCGAGAGCCACTGCATTAAGACATTCAAAAATTACAAAATGTAATGGTGACCGGTAAAATTAATGAAAAGCATGTGGGTTTATCCGTCAACTGATGGAAAGAGTAAACTTTTAATATGCCCAATTCACGAAACTTCTTTGCAAGAGTCTTATTTATGTCCCACCCTCGCGGAAGTCAAACATGTTAGGCTATAAGATGCTTGCTGATTCTCACCTTTATTTAAGGCCCGTATGACCGTGTGACATAAAATAATGATTTTATATCATAATACAAAATTAAATTTTTATTAAAATATATAATTTAAATTTTTTAATTTAGCATTCGGTCATAATTTTTGAAATATTCTTGACAAGGTATTTTTTATCAAGATTTAAATAAAGTTTTTTATGTGTTTGGTTATAATTATTTTTAAAAATATTTACCTTTTTAAGAAATATGATTTATGCTCATAAGCTCTAAAAATTATTAAAATTATCCGTAACTTTGTATTATTATTTTATAATGAAGATATTCCATGTGAAAAATTAAACTCATATATTAGAAGTTTTAACCTAGTACTTATAAATAATTTCACATGTCAGTGCAAGAACTACTAAAGTTTTCTCAACTCACAAAAAAGTATTTAATTTTTTATTTACATTACTTTTACGAAGTGTTATGCAACAATATTGTTACATACCTAAATCAACTAATAAAGTTTATTAATGAGTTTGTTGGTAGATAAATATTACTTGGGGTTAATAAATAGTAAGATATTTTTATAAAAATATAAAAGTGTGAGGTAAAATTTAATTTTTTAAAAATTTTCAAATAATGAAATGATTCAAATACTAATCTTTTCTAATATATGAAAATTTAAATTATTCGTTAAAACTATTTATTAAATAAGCGCAAATTATATGACCGAACATTATTGCGAAGTTTATTTTCGAATAATACTTGAAAAGTCTATTGGCAAACTAGTCCTAAGTTGTATGTGTTCTCATAAGAATCAAAATCCCACAACTTATAAAAATTATTAAATTTTTTTCCAGTTCTTCTATAATATTATCAATGAGCAATTCAAATAGTTAATAAATAAGTTATAGTAATGTGCTAAGACATTTCATTCATAAATTGCATATGTTCATCTTTATTTTATAAGTAAATGTTTATGATTACAAATTTTTCAATATATATGATTTTATAAAAATCTAACTGCCTAAGTAGTAATTACTTATTCATTAATATGATTCTTCACATGGTAATTTAGGCTTAGCGTGAGTTTTTTGACAAAATATAAAATGACTAAATTTATTTATATAAAATATAAACTTATAAATCAATTTTTAGATTAAAAAATGTAAAATCATGATATGAATCAAGTTCTTTTTTTTGAGAGAGATTTGAGATTTCCCAAACACCTCATTACAATTAGTACAAGTAGATCTAGATTAAGAGACCATTTGGGATTGCTATTACAAAATTGTTTATTTAACAAGCACTTTTATAAAATACCTTTTCAGAAAAGTGCTTTTGAAAAAAGCAATTTGTGTTTGGTAAATTAATTTGAAAAGTACTTTTGATAAACAGATTGTGTTTGGATAATCTTTTTCAAGAAATGTTTTTTGAGACAAATGATCAAAAAGGACATGTATCAATAGATTTTTACTAACAAAATTAATTTATAGAGAAAATTTATTTTAAATATCTATTATGATATTTTTAATTAAGATTTTATTTTTATTTAATTAAAAAGCACGTGCTCTAAAATTTTCAATCAATATTTATATACATAAATACATTAAAAATATTAATAATGATATATTACTTAAATAATTTAAATATCACTTTAAAATATTAAATAAAAATAAATATAAAAATTATTTCATAAATTAAATTATTATTTATGAAAAAATTAACGACAAAAGTAATTAGTCCTTCATACATCACAAAATTCTCAATGATTTCAGCCCTAATTTTATTATGCAATATCTCCATAATAATAGAAGATCTGTCTTGTATTTCTGAAAGTATACTAGAAGACTCATCTCCTTCTTCATAGATGTAAACTACATGGTAACACATATGTCATTTTTTATGAATTATTTATTTAAAAATAAATATTCGAGAAAAAATTTATAAGTATTGTCAAATATCATTTATTCTTGTAACGTGATTCATCTGTCATTTGTTATCATTAATAATAAAAAATAAAAAATTATATATTCTTCGGATCATCGTCAATGATTTTTTAAAATTTATTTAATGAAAATGAGTGAAAATAAAATAATAATATATAAATCATAAATAAAATAAAAAATTACGATGTAAATATGAAGTATAGAATATTAAAATCAAACTTTAATCATACTTATAAGATATATATATATATATATATATATATATATATATATATATATATATATTAGTGTGTAAGAGAGAGAGAAAGTGATAGCGATATTTTAGTTATGAAAAAAGTAATTTTTTGCTTCTATTTTTTTTTTTGAAAAGCTGAAATTTTTAGTTTTTTTTCAGAAGCAAAAAAACTATTTCTGCTTCGATTTAAAAGCACTTTTACAAGTTTAACATACACCCATCTTTTAAAAAAGAAAAAATTTTCTCAAAATAAGTGCTTTCCTTTGGGAAATAAGCAATCTCAAACAGGCACTAAGTAAATAAAGTTAACCAGTTATTTAAGCAGTATTTTCTCACCACTACGATATGAGGTAAATTATTACTTAGGTATTTGAATTGGCTTATTTCAAGGTGTTTTTGACTTTTAAATATTTTTTAATTTTGATAGTGTTTGAAAAAGTAAAAATGTATTTTTAATTACTTATTTTAAGCTAAAAAATATCAAAATAAGTCAAAAATCAGGAGTATGAAAGTATTTAAAATTTAATTAGAATATTTATTTAGTTTAGTTGGATTGGTGTAGCTTCTAAAAGTTTAATCAAATTGAATTTAAATGAACTCAAAAGAATAAGTACATAATAAATACCAGAATAAGAGCTTTAAGGTTGTCGTCAGTGATGGGCACTTGGAGATCATCTCTTTTCTGAACTCTCAGCAATACGTCAACTAAGTCTGATGAAGCATCGCTATTTTCACCCTTCCTTTCTACATGCTCTTGTATAATCTCCTCGCACACCGCTCTTAAATCTTTCAAGTTCTTCATCAATCTCCTCTTCATACCACTCACTGAGTTAACCCATTCCCAATCGGGGAAAAAATCCCCCAAACAAAACCCCGCTAACAGAGCTTGTGTCTCCGTCAACACACTCACCAAATCCTTCTTCTCTTTCAACTCATGATCAATAAATCTCTTCCCGAACGCCACCCTGCACAAAATATCATTCGCGAGAGCGAAGAAAACCTGACTCATGTCGAGTTCACCCGCCTCGGAGTGAGAATGAGTGGAGATCATTCGTAACATACGGTTAGTTTCCTCATTTCTTATAATCTGGAATGAGTTAACTCGCTTCGAACTCAACAACTCAGTGACGCAGATTTTTCTAGCTTGGCGCCAGTAAGGGCCGTAAGGGGAAAAAGTAATATCAGAGCAACCGAAGGAGAGGTATTGAGCTGCAATGAGTTGTGGGCGGCTAGCGAAGATGTGGTCATGGGTTTTGAGTATGAGTTCGGCGAGTTGAGGGGAGGAGATGATTACAGTCGGGACTTGGCCAAGTTGAAGGTGGATGATCGGGCCGAGTTTATGAGCGAGTTGGGTGAAGGTGTGGTGGGGCATGTCGGTTAGGAGATGAAGGTGACCGATTACAGGGAGCGCCGGCGGAGACGGTGGGGTGAATAAAGGCCGACGGCGACGTTGGTTGTTGTAAAAGTGAAAGGTGACATACATGGTGAAAGATACAAGTGCTAGTAGGAGAACTGATTGCAGAATTGATTCGTCCATTTCGTCTGCTTATTTGCTAATTTGCTAATTTGAGAAGCGAGAAAGACTGTTGTGTCGTGGTAATGTAATATATATGGGAGTTATGTAATACTGGTGTACAATTGAACATAACATTTGGTAGTTGGGCAAAGGCGGATCGTCTACCTACTGCTACACGCCTCTTTAAATCAAGAGGACTACGTCATGGAAAATTCAAATGTGAAGCTAAAATTGAATAAGTATTAATTTTTTGACATTTTTATTTGGCACTTTTCTATTTTATTTGTCACTTTTTTATTTTGGACAATCAAAACTGAGTAAATTTTGACCATCCATATTATATACACTTAAGTAGGATTGTAATTTATAATATTTAATGTGTGATTTTTAAATATTTAAATTTAAAATTTAAAATATAAAATTAATATAATTTATTCTCTTCAAATATTTAATTAAATTGATTTTTATAAAACGAAACATAACACTTAAAAGTGAATTATTATATGTATATATACAATAAACTCTAAAATAAATTTAAAACTAATATAAAATTTAATTGATTGTTGATGCTACTACCAACCCCTCTATCCCTAAGGATATTTCGATTTTGGCTGTTCAAAATTTGGATGAGACTTGATAATATAATTACATTGTCAAATTGTATACTCAGTTGATGTGATTTTCTTTTGCCCTTTAAAAAGAAAAAAAAAGTCGTCTTCAAATAAAATTGTACTTCTTTTTTAATTAATATATAAAAGCGGCGAAATAATCTTGTGGACTCTTGTATTTATTTCTATTTGTAAAATGGACACTTTACTTAGACTTTTAGGTATGTGGGGCTTTGAACAAGAATAATTCTTCCGTTCTTGTGCCCGTATCTTTAATTTTTATTATGGATTATTATGAGTTTGGCAAATGAATTTATTTCCAAGATATCCTACCATGAGATTTTAATTATGTATATATGTAAATTGTTCAAGCTTGTCAATTATGATTATTTAATGGATTCATATGGTTCTGTAAGTTGAATTATGTCTAAATAATTCGATTATGAACTTATAAAGATTTAAATTGTAAGTTTTGAATCACATGAGTATTTGACTATATTCGTTCTATGAATTGAGATTTAATATTGGGATTCTTGGTGTTTCTATCAAGAATTGATATATTTTGAACATGTATCCACTTTTTAAGTTCAAGAATGAATTATTGGTAATTCCAAGTGTTTTTGAGCCATGTGTCAAATTTTGAGCTTCCTTATGACGATTTGAGTTATTGGGTATATTGATATCGAAGTTCCAATGAGTCTTGGTATTTTTCAGATGGTTTTGATGAGTTAAATTGTTGAAAATATTACGTATTGAGTCTTCATATCCTTGTCCAAATATCGAGTCGGTTATGGTTCAATGCATTGATACCTTGTTGCTGTTGAGGAAGATTAAAATGTTTAGAGCTAAAATGTGTTGAGTTAGGGATCCACAAATTGATATGACTTGATAAATGAGAAAGAGATTTGATTTGGTCTTTATGATAGACCCTTGTGATGTTGTGGTGGATTTCCTAACGCGTTCTGAGCTTGTTGGGGAGTAGTACTTAGCACCGAGAGGGAAGTTTGGTATTTCCCCAAACCTATGTGCCACTCTAGGGTTGTTTGATGATGATATTATTGGTCAGAGAACCCGATTGTGATTATTGCAGTTTTAAGGTCGTACTCCCTGGAAAAGAGTATGATGCTCCCGCCAATGGGGGTTTCAAACGTTGGTATTCCACGTAGCTCACGTGGGGTTGTCGGTTATAGGAAACTCCCGTGTCCATAAGATTAAGTTTCTTGAATTACCGAGTCACTCCGAGATTTGAGTCAAAGAGTTGAGATGTTTATGATGTTTTATGGTCATTTATGATGATTTATAATTACCTATAATGATTTTTGATGATACGATAATTTATGATGATTTAGGATGATTTATCATAATTTATGATTTATAATGATTTACATGGATTACGAGATTTTATCATATGAACTGTTTATTATGAAATTACGAAAAGTATGATTTGATATAACTCAAGCCAAGTGAGTCATCATTATCCGTATGCATGTTTTCATGAAATTGATTATACTATTTATATTGTTGCATGTACCCCCACATACTTAGTACATTTCAAAGTGTTGACCCACATATTTCCATGGGCTATATTCTTACCAAAATGTAGGAACAAGCTGTAGCGCACATATCATGTTCAGCTGGGTCGCAGCTCTTGATCGGCAGGTGATTAGTCTTTTTGATTCAGGGACTTGAGTTGTTCAGATTTGAGATGTATTGTATTTTCTGTATTCAGTCGTATTGAGTAGGGGTAGTTGGGAGTCATGACCCGGCTATCTTTGGTCAATGCTAGTAGAGGCTTCATAAACAGTCTCTAGTAGTTAGTGTATTCAGTTTCAGATTTGTATATATATGAGCAGAATTATGACCGTGTAAATTTACTTTCATGTTGGTCAGACTAAGTTATGGATTATTTCCGTATTATTCCTTCTATTTTATGTATTTTATTCAGTTGCTTTGGGTTAAGCCAGATGAAGGGTTAGCTTAGGGTCACTTGTGACCTTAAGCATCATGTAATATCTCGGGATCTGATTTTCGGGCGCTACAAGCTTGGTATCAGAGCACAGAGTTCAAGTGTCCTAGGGTGTCTATGAAGTTGTGTCTAGTAGAGTCTTGCGGACCGGTACGGAGACGTCTGTACTTTTCTTCGAGAGGCTACGAGGCATTTAGGAAAATATTCCCTTTCTTTCAAGTCGTAGATCGTGCTGTGGAAAGGTTACTTAAGAAATTCATACGGGTTCATATCTTGCATAAATTAGGCCATTTTGCCTTGTTCTAAAATACCGGATATAGTCAAGCGTAAGTCCTTATAGATGGTGCTTTCATAGATAACCTCCTCTAATATTACGGGCTTGTAAGTGAGCTAGAAAAAAAATGATTTCATTAGTGTTCTTGAGTTCCGAAAAATTGAGGTGTCATATGTACGTT
The DNA here is from genome assembly GCF_002878395.1 of Capsicum annuum. NCBI lineage: Eukaryota > Viridiplantae > Streptophyta > Magnoliopsida > Solanales > Solanaceae > Capsicum > Capsicum annuum. The sequence goes on from NC_061115.1 coordinate 199,240,769, forward strand.
CTTGAAGGTTGTGTATTAAGCCTATGTCGGAAGTGTTTTTAGATTTCTCCCTAGAATTCATGATGTGATTTCATATTTTCCTTATCCATATACTAATGTTGAGACAGGGTGATTAACTAGTTCCAACTTCCTCTCTTGATTATATTCTTGGTCTTACTAGCAAAGGTTCCATAGCTTTCAAGATGTACCCCCATCCCTCTTGAGTCGTTCAGTTGAGGTAAAGCGAGACACATATTCTCGGATCCTTGATTATGGTGTACCAGATTTTTATTTCTTGAAAATATTTTCTGACCATCTTTTGATGAAAACTTGAAGTCTAGTGAAGCCGTGTGGGGCTTATTTCGATTCACTAGCATAATTGTTTTGATATTTATTTCCGTTTTCAAAATACAAAACCAAAGTCTAGTGAAGCCGTGTTAGACCTATTTTGATTCACTAGTAGCTGGCTGTTTACTCTGTTGTTCTTGCATTGGTTGGAACCGAGGGGCTGGAAACATGGTGGAAGGCGGTGTTAATACATTATTATGGTATAGGCCATGAAATTGTGGATGATTATTGTCATTATGAGGGTTTGGTGGACTAGTATGTTTGGGGTGTTTGATAGATGGAAATGGTTGTTGAGATTATTATTAATCGTAGTCAGGGTGAATTGTTAAGTTTGTATAGTGGGTGATGAGAAAAATAAATTTAATGATTGAATTGCTACAACGTCAGCGATAGGGAGGAGATTTAGTAGGTTTGAACCGTATGTACGGGAGCTTAAGTCTGTTTATTTGTGATAAAGTGTGATATTGTGTGTTGAGGTAGTAGTATGCTCAAGGTGTTATAGGGATTTTTTTTTAAGTTATTTAATGTTAAGCGGTTAGTGTTATCCTTGATCGGGTAAGTATGAACGATGAAATGTGGTATACGATGTAATTGTGAGTTAACTTGGGCATTAGAGGTTGACGAGGGTGTTAGCTTAAAATGTGATGTTAGTAAAGCATGAAGAAGTTAGCATGGTTTAGCGAAGGTTTGATGTATCCATGGTAAGTGCTAGAATCTAAGCTGCGGAGTTCATGAATTATTGTATGATAACTTTTGAAGTTGTCTAAGTTGGTGGGTATTTGGGAGTTATGTTAAGATTGGGTTTTGCGCTCGCGGGTGCAGTTATGCGGGTTAAGTTATGAATCTTGCGTATGGGTATATCCGAGGAACCTGGAGTAAAGCGAATGCCATGGACTAGAGTTTGTATGGTGATTCGTTGACTCAGAGTGTTGGCTTAAGTCTAAGTGGGAGGTAGAAGAAAAAGAAATTAACTAAGTTAAGATTATGGGATTCAGGTAGGTGTATTGGTGGGTTGCAAGTTGGTGGTGAGAAGGAGTAGTGTTGATCCTATTTTACCCCAGCCTTTTCAATGACTTTGATATTTTCTCATGCCTTATATTTCATTTCCCCGATCATAATACATGTTCATGCATATCATGGGAAATCAGGTATTCTCCTAACTATCGAAATATAGAGTCCCAATTTTTCTAGTGGGCGAAATCGACATTCCATAAGCTATAAACTCTAAACTCAAGTTGCTCGGTTCATAATGCATGTGCTTAAATTTTATTATATATTCATGTTCAGTCCTCCGGCAACACCCTTAGCGACCAGTAAGATTCAATTTATGTCCTGGGTGTCCTTAATTTTTAATCTTGATTCTGGTTGAATTTATGCATTTGATGCCCTAGTTCTCCGACCTCAATAACCATACCAAGTCATACACAAGATCCCTTCATATTCTACCCTTTCATAACTTTTTATTTGTCGAGGGAATATGGATGAACAGTGGTGACGATAGGAGAGAGTAAAATTGTGGCATGTTCCTTTTAGCTAAGGTGGCAAGTGTGGAGTAAGCTTGAGGCTAGGCTTTTGATAGATGTCATGGTTATTTGAAGCATTTCGTGTTGTGTTTGTGAAAGTGGTTGTGTGATGGTTTATCTAGGTTTGTAGGTGGGGAATTGTTTAAGTGAAGTATTGTGCATGACTTAGTTAATTGGGAAAGTTAGTGAGTGTTTTCTTAAGAATAGTGCCCGGAAGTTGTCTTAATAAAGGATTGTAGAATTTGAAAAAGGTGTTTTATGGGTATTGATTAGGAGTGTATACGTAATTATAAAGATAGGCTTGAACATCATGTGTGTATATATGGACGGAGATTAAATTTTATATTATCGATAAGTTTTGGTGTATATGTTGATTTAGAAGTCTAAGCTAAAAGCTCTTATAAATTGATTTTGCATAGTACTCATGTATTGTGAATATATCTCCTGTCTGAGGATATTAGTTGCAAGCCTTGTCCTTGCTATAAGTTGAATTGCGTATATGCCTATGAATAGTTCCCTAAGCTTCAAGACTTGTTGATATGAATATGATGGTTGAAAATGGTGAGTATTAAGTGGATTAGAGTTGATTGAGTGGTAATAAGAATTATCTGTGAGATGAGAAATTGTAACAATGTGGATGTGTGTAAATTTATAATTCGGAATGGTGCTATGTTACGGTGTTAGGTGGAGGAATTGGTGACTCCAAATTAAGCTTGAAAATGAGGAGAGAGAGTTTGGCTTGGTTAGATTTGAATGGCCAAGATTGCAAATGCCTTGTGAGAATTATGAATTGAATCAAGTAAGTATGGTATTTGGGGGAAATAGTATTGCGGAGAAAGGGTGTGCGAAGCGTGTTGATAAGCTTGAAAGTAAGGAGTTGTACTGCGTGGGGTCTAGTACTTTTATTTTGATATAAGGCTGATCGACCTACACTTCGTACTTAAAATTGGGGTCAAGTTATAAATCCTTATTTCAATATATATATATATATATATATATATTGTTCGGACCATA
>NC_061115.1:199246632-199252935 GCF_002878395.1 Capsicum annuum
TGCCCGTATCTTTAATTTTTATTATGGATTATTATGAGTTTGGCAAATGAATTTATTTCCAAGATATCCTATCATGAGATTTTGATTATGTATATATGTAAATTGTTCAAGCTTGCCAATTATGATTATTTAATGGATTCATATAGTTCTGTAAGTTGAATTATGTCTAAATAATTCGATTATGAACTTATAAAGATTTGAATTGTATGTTTTGAATCACATGAGTATTTGACTATTTTCGTTCTATGAATTGAGATTTAATATTGGGATTCTTGGTGTTTCTATCAAGAATTGATATATTTTGAACATGTAAGTTCAATAATAAATTATTAGTATTTCCAAGTGTTTTCGAGCCATGTGTCAAATTTTGAGCTTCCTTATGACGATTTGAGTTATTGCGTATATTGATATCAAAGTTGCAATGAGTCTTGGTATTTTTCAGATAGTTTTGATGAGTTAAATTGTTGAAAATATTACGTATTGAGTCTTCATATGCTTGTCCAAATATCGAGTCGGTTATGGTTCAATGCATTGATACCTTGTTGATGATGAGGAAGATTAAAATGTTTTAAGCTAAAATGTGTTGAGTTAGGAATCCACAAATTGATATGACTTGATAAATGAGAAAGAGATTTGATTTGGTCTTTATGATAGACCCTTGTGATGTTGTGGTGGATTTTCTAATGCGTTCTGATCTTGTTGGGGAGTAGTACTTAGCACCAAGAGGGAAATTTGGTATTTCCCCAAACCTATGTGCCACCATAGGGTTGTTTGATGATGATATTATTGGCCAGAGAGCCCGATTGTGATTATTACAGTTTTAAGGTCGTACTCCCTGGCAAAGAGTATGACGCTCCCGCCAACGAGGGTTTCAAACGTTGGTATTCCACGTACCTTACGTGGGGTTGTCGGTTATAGGAAACTAACGTGTCCATAAGATTAAGTTTCTTGAATTACCGAGTCACTCCGAGATTTGAGTCAAAGAGTTGAGATGTTTATGATGTTTTATGGTCATTTATGATGATTTATAATTACCTATGATGATTTTTGACGATATAATAATTTATGATGATTTATCATAATTTATGATTTATAATGATTTACGTGGATTACGAGATTTTATCATATGAACTGTTTATTATGAAATTACTAAAAGTATGATTTGATATAACTCAAGCCAAGTGAGTTATCATTGTCCGTATGCATGTTTTCATGAAATTGATTATACTATTTATATTGTTGCATGCATCCCCACATACTCAGTACATTTCAAAGTGCTGACCCACATATTTCCATAGGCTACATTCCTACCAAAGTGTAGGTACAAGCTATAGCGCACATATCATGTTCAGTTGGGTTTCATATTTGAGGTGTATTGTATTTTCTGTATTCAGTCATATTAAGTAGGGGTAGTTGGGAGTCATAACCCGGCTATCTTTGGTCAATGCTAGTAGAGGCTTCATTGATAGTCACTAGTAGTTAGTGTATTCAGTTTCAGATTTGTTTATATATGAGCAGAATTGTGACCGTGTAAATTTACTTTCATGTTGGTCAAACTAAGTTATGGGTTGTTTCCGCATTATTCCTTCTATTTTATGTATTTTATTCAGTTGCTTTAGGTTATGCTAGATGAAGGGTTAGCTTGGGGTCACTTGTGACCTTAAGTACCGTGTGATGTCTCGGGATCCGATTTCGGGGTTTTACAAGCTTGGTATCAGAGCACAGAGTTCAAGTATCCTAGGGTGTCTATGAAGTCGTGTCTAGTAGAGTCTTGCGGACCGGTACGGAGACGTCTGTACTTTTCTTCGAGAGGCTACGAGGCATTTAGGAAAATTTTCCCTTTCTTTCAAGTCATAGATTGTGTTGTGGAAAGGTTCCTTAAGAAATTCATACGGGTTCATATCTTGCATAAATTGGGCCATTTCGCCTTGTTCTAAAATACCGGATATAGTCAAGTGTAAATCCTTATAGATGGTGCATTCTTAGATAATCTTCTCTGATATTACGGGCTTGTAAGTGAGCTAGAAAAAAAATGATTTCATGAGTTCTCTTGAGTTTCGAAAAATTGAGGTGTCCTATGTCCGTTCTTGAAGGTTGTGCATTAAACCTTTGTCGGAAGTGTTATTGGATTTCTCCCTAGAATTCATGATGTGATTTCATATTTTCTTTATCCGCGTACTAATGTTGAGACAGGGTGATTAACTAGTTCCAATTTCCTCTCTTGATTATATTCCTGGGCTTACTAGCAAAGGTTCCATAGCTTTCAAGATGTACCGTCATCCCTTTTGAGTCATTCAGTTGAGGTAAAGCGAGACACATATTCTCAGATCTTTGATTATGGTGTACCGGGCTTTTATTTCTTTAAAATATTTTTTGATCATCTTTTGATAAAACTTGAAGTTTAGTGAAGCCGTGTGGGGCTTATTTCAATTCACTAGAATAATTGTTTTGATATTTATTTCCTTTTTTAAAACACAAAACCAAAGGCTAGTAAAGCCGTGTGAGACCTATTTCGATTCACTAGCAGCTGGCTATTTACTCTGTTGTTCTTGCACTGGTTGGAACCGGGAGATTGGAAACGTGGTGGAAGGCGGTATTAATAAATTATGATGGTATAGGCCATGGAATTGTGGATGATTATTGTCGTTATGAGGTTTTGGTGGACTAGTATGTTTGGGGTATTTGATAGATGGAAATGGTTGTTGAGATTGTTGTTAATCGTAGTTAAAGTGAGTTGTTAAGTTTGGATAGCTGGTGATGAGAAAAATGAATTTAATGATTGAATTTCTACGACGTTAGTGATAGGGAGGAGATTTAGTAGGTTTGAACCATATGTACGGGAGCTTAAGTCTATTTGTTTGTGATCAAGTGTGATATTGTGTGTTGAGGTAGTAGTATGCTCAAGGTGTTATGGGGATTTTTTTTAAGTTATTAATAAATGTTAAGCGGTTAGTTTTATCGTTGATCGGGTAAGTATGAATGATGATATGTGGTATACAATGTAATTGTGAGTTAACTTGGGCATTAGATGTTGACGAGGGTGTTAGCTTGAGATGTGATGTTAGTAAAGCACGAAGAATTTAGTATGGTTTAGCGAAGTTTTGATGTATCCATGGTAAGTGATAGAATCTAAGCTGTGGAGTGCTCGAATTGTTGTATGATAACTTTTGAAGTTGTCTAAGTTGGTGGGTATTTAGGATTTATGTTAAGATTGGGTTTTGCGCTCGCGGGTGTAGTTATGCGGGTTAAGTTATGGATCTTGTGTATGGGTATATTCGGGGACCTTGGAATTAAGCGAATGCCATGGACTAGAGTTTGTATGGTGATTCGTTGACTTGGAGTGTTGGCTTAAGTCTAAGGGGGAGATAGTAGAAAAAAAATTAACTAAGTTAAGATTGTGGGATTCAGAAAGGTGTATCGGTGGGTTGCAAGTTGGTGGTGAGAAGGAGTGGTGTTGATCCTATTTTACCCCAGCCTTTTCAATGACTTCGATATTTTCTCATGCCTTATGTTTTATTCCCCCGATCATAATACATGTCCATGCATATCATGGGAAATCATGTATTCTCCTAACTATTGAAATATGGAGTCCCAATTTTTCTAGCGGGCGAAATCGACATTCCATAAGGTATAAACTCTAAAATCAAGTTGCGCGGTTCAGAATTCATTTGCTTAAGTTTTATTGTATGTTCAAGTTCAGTCCACCGGTAACACCCTTAGCGACCAATAAGATTCAATTTATGTCCAGGGTGTCCTTAATCTTTAATCTTGATTCTGGTTGAATTCATGCATTTGATTCCCTAGTTCTCCGGCCTCAATAACCGTACCAAGTCATACACAATATCCCTTCATATTCTACCCTTTCATGACTTTTTATTTGTCGAGGGAGTGTGGATGAACAGTGGTGACGATAGGAGAGAGTGAGCGGGTTTTTGTTGATAAAGATTGTGGCATGTTCATTTTAGCTAAGGTGGCAAGTGTGGAGTAAGCTTAAGGCTAGGCTTTTGATGGATGTCATGGTTATTTGAAGCATTTCGTGTTGTATTTGTGAAAGTGTTTGTGTGATGGTTTATCTAGGTTTGTAGGTGGGGAATTGTTGAAGTGAAGTCTTGTGCATGGCTTAGTTAATTGGAAAAGTTAGTGAGTGTTTTCTTCAGAATAGTGCTCGGAAGTTGTCTTAATAAAGGATTGTAGAATTTGAAAAAGGTGTTTTATGGGTATTGATTAGGAGTGTATACATAATTATAAAGATAGGCTTGAACATCATGTGTGTATATATGGACGGAGATTAAAGTTTATACTAACGATAAGTTTTGGTGTCTACGTTGATTTAGAAGTCTAAGCTAAAAGCTCTTGTAAATTGATCTTGCATAGCACTCATGTATTGTGAATATATCTCCTGTTTGAGGATATTAGTTGCAAGCCTTGGCCTTGCTATAAGTTGAATTGCGTATATGCCTATGAATAGTTCCCTAAGCTTCAAGACTTGTTGATATGAATATGACGGTTGAAAATGGTGAGTATTAAGTGGATTAGAGTTGATTGAGTGGTAATAAGAATTATCTGTGAGATGAGGAATTGTAAAAATGTGGATGTGTGTAAATTTATAATTTGGAATGGGGCTATGTTACGGTGTTAGGTGGAGGAATTGGTGACTCCAAATTAAGCTTGAAAATGAGGAGAGAGAGTTTGGCTTAGCTAGATTTGAATAGCCAAGATTACAAATGCCTTGTGAGAATTATGAATTGAATCAAGTAAGTATGGTATTTGGGGAAAATAGTATTGCGGAGAAAGGGTGTGCGAAGCGTATTGATAAGCTTGAAAGTAAGGAGTTGTACTGCGTGGGGTCTAGTACTTTTATTTTGATATAAGGTTGATCGACCTACGCTCCGTACTTAAAATTGGGGTCGAGATATAAATCCTTATTTCAATATATATATATATATATGTGTGTGTGTGTGTGTGTGTATATATATATATATATATATATCGGACCATATCCCAAACCCAATTGCTTCCTAGTAGTGTTGAAAGTTCCTTGAAAAGATTTTGAATCATGTCCTAATTGAATGAGAGCGTGTCTTAATTCGGTCCGTGCACCTAGAAATTCAACTTGATAGTTATTCCGACGGTTTCATATATTTCTTCCATCTTCAATCTCACTACTTGAAGTTTCCTGAGCATAACCATTTCAAGAATAATTTATTTGCGTCGAAGCGAGTTACCAAATTCTATTTAGCCTTTGCTTTTTTTCTCAACCCAAGTATTAAGCCATGGGTCGATCATAAAGTGTCTCGTGGATCAATTAGTATTATTCGGGGAGAACCGATCCCAAGAAGGAGATATTGTGATATCCCGAGTTTTCATATCCTAGATCTTTCATCTCTTTCTTTGTGAATGCGGATTTAAATCGAAGTTAATAATTTTTCCTTCATCTAACTCTTTTAGTAATAGACTCAACTATGTCGTGGTGATTATCATGAGCTTATGCGTCGAAAAGTACTCCAAAGCTTAGAAAAATATAAACTTGTTCATCAAGCTATTTTAGTTGCGTATCCTCAATTTTCCTTGTCTTCCTAACCCAACGAGCCCCGAATGTTTCCAAGGGGGAGATGATGTGATACCTCGAGTTTTCCTGTTAAATAATTCGCTCCAAATGTGTCGAGTCGTTAAAGTCTTTTTATCTTTCTCGGACGAAAATGTATTGAATTCTGTTCTTTATCGTGATTAATAATTTTTCTGTGTGGAATTTCTGGATATGCAACCCATCATCGCGTAGAGCATCGAATAAGCTTTCCAACGATATCTGGATCATCCAAAACGGACACTCGAGTGATGAGTTATGATCATTTCGATCTAACGGTGAATAGTGGTGAACAGTAAATGTGCAGGAAAAAATCTGAGGCCAGGCGAATTTTAGGGTCAACTTCAAATGATCATAACTCCTTGTATATAATTATCTGGGTGAGCTACTGTATATCAACAAAAAGCTCTAAGAATCCTCTTTCCAATGAAATTGGTTTCATCTAATTTGTCCATCGGAGCAAAAAGTTATGGTCGATCTATTTCAGCCTATCAAAATAGTCCACCAAAGGACAGATTTGACATTATTTGATTTTTAAGGGTATTTTGGTCATTCCTACTCCAATCCATCCGGGTAAACCATGGATTTAAGTCCATTAAGAGCATTCAATAGCTCATTTTTCTCCAAAATTTCCTAAGGCTCAAATCCCAACCCTACTACTCCAAATTTCACCCTTCTATGTCTCTTGATTGAACCGTAGAAATTTCAAATTGATTTCG
>NC_061115.1:199255935-199261715 GCF_002878395.1 Capsicum annuum
CTCATGACGATTTGAGTTATTGGGTATATTGATATCGAAGTTGCAATGAGTCTTGATATTTTTCAGATGTTTTTAATGAGTTAAATTGTTGAAAATATTATGTATTGAGTCTTCATATCCTTGTCCAAATATCGAGTCGGTTATGGTTCAATGCATTGATACCTTGTTGATGTTGAGGAAGATTAAAATGTTTTGAGCTAAATGTGTTGAGTTAGGAATCCACAAATTGATATGACTTGATAAATGAGAAAGAGATTTGATTTGGTCTTTATGATAGACCCTTGTGATGTTGTGGTGAATTTCCTAACACGTTCTGAGCTTGTTGGGGAGTAGTACTTAGCACCGAGAGGGAAATTTAGTATTTTCCTTAACCTATGTGTCACCGTAGGGTTGTTTGATGATGATATTATTGGCCAGAGAGCCTGATTGTGATTATTACAATTTAAAGGTCGTACTCCCTGGCAAAGAGTATGACGCTCCCGCCAACGGGAGTTTCAAACGTTGGTATTCCATGTAGCTCACGTGGGGTTGTCGGTTATAGGAAACTCCCGTGTCCATAAGATTAAGTTTCTTGAATTACCGAGTCACTCCGAGATTTGAGTCAAAGAGTTGAGATGTTTATAATGTTTTATGGTCATTTATGATGATTTATAATTACCTATGATGATTTTTGACGATATGATGATTTAGGATGATTTATCATAATTTATGATTTATAATGATTTACATGGATTACGAGATTTTATCATATGAACTGTTTATTATGAAATTACGAAAAATATGATTTGATATAACTCAAGCCAAGTGAGTCATCATTGTCTGTATGCATGTTTTCATGAAATTGATTATACTATTTATATTGTTGCATGCACCCCCACATACTCAGTACATTTTAAAGTGCTGACCCACATATTTCCATGGGCTATATTTTTACCAAAATGTAGGTACAAGCTATAGCGCACATATCATGTTCAGTTGGGTCGCAGCTCTTGATCAGCACGTGATTAGTCCTTTTGATTTAGGGACTTGAGTTGTTCATATTTGAGGTGTATTGTATTTTCTGTATTCAATCGTATTGAGTAGGGGTAGTTGGGAGTCATGACCCGGCTATCTTTGGTCAATGCTAGTAGAGGCTTCATAGACAGTCACTAGTAGTCAGTGTATTCAGTTTCAAATTTGTATATATATGAGCAGAATTGTGACCGTGTAAATTTACTTTCATGTTGGTCAAACTAAGTTATGGGTTGTTTCCACATTATTCCTTCTATTTTATGTATTTTATTCAGTTGCTTTGGGTTATGCCAGATGAAGGGTTAGCTTGGGGTCACTTGTGACCTTAAGCACCGTGTGACATCTCGGGATCCAATTTCGGGGCGTTTTAAGCTTGGTATCAGAGCACAGAGTTCAAGTGTCCTAGGGTGTCTATGAAGCCGTGTTTAGTAGAGTCTTGCGGACCGGTACGGATACATTACTGCTATCATTGTTAAGGGTCTTTGAGTGTGACATACACTTAGGTTCTTAGTCTTGGTAGTAGTGTATGTCTATCTATCTATCATTTACATTTTGTCATCTTTGTAACCATTGGTATCTTGTCTTGTGAAGCCGTGTATTGTTTATTGGTGTTATATTATTGTGTTCTTCATCTTATTGTTGGTTAACTTTGTTTGGGTTGGCTGAAAACAGGTGTTGAACACCTTGAATCTATTCATTCTTGTCTTGTAATCTCGAATTCGAGTGTGGTCATCAAACAGGTTCATGATTTTCTTGACTAGTGGACTATTTTGGTGTTTGTTTCATGTTCTTCTTGTAATTCTTGTGTCATTAAGTGTCTTTTTGCAAAATTCGAACAAGTTTAGGGGTGATTTTATGTCTTTTCTCTAAAATTAATGGGAAATATCAAGTCCCCCGAATTTCTTCACTTTTGTTGCTCACCTTTCTTTTTATTTATCCAACCATGTTTTATTTTTAAATATCAAATCTAATTTTCTCTCACAAATACCTTTTTTATGTTTCTTTTTTTCTTCAAAACATGAATAAAATGAAGAGTTTCCTTTTATTATTTATCAAATGTTGTGTATTAATTTTAGTCCATAATATTTGTGTACAATATGGTATTATTGTCTTATTTTAACCAATCAAGTTTAAATCGATTTGTATAATAATATCATACAACAAATGATTTTTAATTTTGAAATTTTAGTATTACAGAATTATATGTAAGATGCTATATACAAATGATGTGCTTTTATTAATGATTTTTGATGTATGAAGATAATATAAAGTTTGTTATCTATGGTTGAGTTTAATAGTGGTGTAAGGTAGAAAAATATAAAAATGAAGATACACCAATTTTTATACAAATTTCTAACCCCTAAAATAGAAACACACCTAAATAAATTAATAGTATATCATATTTTATACATTATCCATATACGAAAATATGTATTTATATAATTTGATTTTTACAAAAATCAAGTAAATCAATTGGTCAACATTTTTTATACCCAATCCATTCAATCTTGTTTAACATTTGAATTGGATCACAATTCATAGATACCAGTTTGATACTTATTTCAATCATTAAAAAACACCTATAATAGAAATCACAAAATAATTAAAAAAATAAAGATTGGTGAAGATTACACTTGTATATTCTTTTAGAGGAGTCAAAAGATGTGAGATGGAGAGAGTAAAAAGAGGAGAGATGGAGTCATGGAGATGAGAAAAAAGGGGAGAGAAAATAAAAGATCTGATTTGTATAATTTTAGGATACTTTAGGAGAGAGAAAATATATAATTTAGGATTATTTTCTGCCTACTTTTTATTCTTTTAATAAATATCTTATAATTTATCAAAATTGCTACAATTTGTAATTGAATATTTAATTTTATATTTATGAAAAAGTAGAGTTATAACCTCCGATAAAGCTTCTTAAAAGTATGCCTAGGATAATTTTCACTTTGTGATTTTATTCTTAAATAAGCATTTGTCTAAGTCTTAAGAATACTTTCCCAAATAAGTGTATGCCTAAGTCTTCAAGAATACTTTCATCATAATCTTCATATTATGCCTTGAGTTTAAATATAGTAATCAATATCAATTTGAAACGAAATAAAATTTAATTAGGGGTAAGTTGATAAACTTCTCTTTAATTTTTTAGAAATGAGTAGTTTATTAAAGGGTGTGTCCAAGTAAAAAAAAAAAATTATTTAGGAATGAAGGGTATAACCACTTTTATTTAATTTTGTGTGAATTTCTGCATACAATTATTGGTATTGTTTTTCTAAAGACTTTTATACTTCATTCATCGCTAAATAAGTTCTCCTTTAGGGTTGAACACATTCTTTAACAAATTACTAACTCCTAAAAATTAAAATATAACTTTACCAGTTTACCCTTGATTAAATTTATCTCTTTCTAAGTTGACATTAATTACATTTTATCCAAACAAGGATAAATTTGGAAGAACGTGACCAATTTATTCAGACTTAAACAAACACTTATTTAAGAACAAAATCAATAGGCAAAAGGAGCACTTATTTAAGAACGAGGGGAGTACCTTTCTATTTTTACTTTCTTACTTGGGGTACAATTAACTAAACTTTGAGAATTTTTGAGGTACCGTTCACAGAACAATATAAATACTCTAATTTCGCGATTTCACTTTATTTTTGAGCTTTGTAACCTCAGAATAAGCAATTTTAAAGAGGATTTTTCTTCAAACTTGTCTGGATAAGCTTCTAAACCTAATTTCTATCATTACCTATTGATTATAATGTTTAAACACCTCCAAAACATGGCTTTTAAACTTGGGATTTTGAGTTTTATCCAGTAAAGTGAAAAATTAGTTTTTCAAACTCGTTTTCAACTTTTTTTTTTTTGATAAATTTTCATATTTAGAACCCTTAAAGTATGAGTAATATGATTCTTTATTAAATTTTCAGTCTTTACCCTTTTATATTTGGGATTGATTTTTGAAGTGATTTTGAATCTGAAACCAAAGTATACCAATATGTATATCGATAGATTTCTAATCACATATATAATTCTTTTTTATAGATTGGGAGCATTTTGAAGCTGTTCACAATGAGAATACTTTTTGTTGAGAGGCTTGGTTTTATTTTTAGACTTTTGAGATAGGTTATGACTTAACTTTACTACAAAATAAGACATGCATAGCTACAGAGTACCTCGTAGCTAAATATGAAATTTTTTGTGACTAAACACTTTACCCACAATTTTTTCTTCCGTAACATCCGTAGCAAGAAGTGGCGTAATTAAAAGTTAGTTACAGACTTTACATGATCAGTGGCTAAGGAGTAATACTTACAGCTACAAAAGATATTGTGTTGTAGCTGTGATGATAAAAAGTTCTTGCTACAGATTATATACTTGAAGCAAAAAGTTTTACCTTGTTGCCACGATAAATAAAATCTATAGCAATTTTTATATATAGACACAATATGTTCTATTGTGGAAAAAGACTTGATTTGTTTGCTATGGAAATTAAAAAATTGTGGCTATTTTACATTTTAATTTTCTGATAATAATATTTGTATTTACTTACAAATTAGAAAATCTATAGCTATAAACTAAAATATTTGCCACAAATATTTTTATACATGGCTAAAAATTTATTCTTTTTTCTATGAAATACAGAAACTATAGCTAATTTTTTTGTATTAAAAGTGAATGCATAGCCATATTTTTTTTTTTAAAATATATAGATTGTAGCTAAACTATAATATTTATTGCTATAAATTGAAGAATTCAACCATAGACATTATTAATCAAAGAATTCCTTAATTTGACTAAAGAAATTCAAAATTACATATTAAAAATTAAAAAAAATTCACTAGCTTTGTTCGTGATAGAAATTACATAAAGTAGTTATGAATTCATTTTTGAGATTTCAATACGATTGTCAAGTTACATATAATTGTGTTTTACAATTTTAAGAATAGTCACAATATGCAATTCTTTTCTAACATAATCTTGTTTGAGCTCAAAGCAACATAATCTTCTTCTATCTCTCCTTTCAAGGTTTTCAACTGCACCTTAACGTGATCAACATTCATCCTAATTTATCATTTACCTGCTACTTCTTCATTAATATGCCTATCAATAATGATGAGCGTCAAGAAAATCAAGATCAACTAATTATATATATGTGTGTGTGTGTAGAATTTCAAGGAGAAAACACATATGTATTATATAATTCTTTTACTTAAGTTTTAACGAACAAAAACAAGAAAAAGTTCAAAGCAACTTAGAATATGTAGATGTAGATCTCAAATATCAATACAACAATAATAACATAACCAATATAATCTCACGAGTAAAAAATATCAAATTTCAATATCAACTTTTAGAACACATGCATATAAAAAAGTTATCTTTACATTAGCAAAAATATATAAAATTCAGTGCAATACTTATACTATACAAACTTATCTCACCTACTTGAAGAATTTCATGTTGTAAGAACCTACAAAAATAAAAAGTTGATAAACAAAACAATACACATAAAAATTCAAATAGAATCATAAACTAAGATAAGCAAGGGTGGGGGGAGACCAACAGCAGTGATGGCGCAGCGGAAAGGGGCTGCCCCAATCTACCCAGAGGTCGAGGGTTCGACCCTGGGTATGGACTAATACTCTGTTGGGAGCTCTCCCCACCAAATAGAGTCTGACGCAGGGTGAGTCCGGATATAGTCGGACTCTTAAAAAGTAGATACCGGATACCGGGTAGTTTAAACCAAAAAAAGGGTGGGTGGG